>NW_027671335.1:0-576072 GCF_964165515.1 Mesoplodon bidens
CAGGACTGGGCCCACCCAGCCTTAGGGGCCCACGGTGGAGTCCGGCTCTGCCGTGAGCTGCCCCATATGGTTGTTTTCCTGCCCTGGGTGGCCGTGGACCTGGCTGACTGTTCTCTTCCTTCCAGATGTCAAGATATTCTCTGTCCCCCTTCTGGAGAGAACTTTTTGAGGAATTCCTTTCTGATGAAGAGGAAGCCCAGGAAGAGGAAGCATGAACGTGGAGGGCTGGGGGTGAAAAGGTGGGGCAGACAAGTGCACGTGTTCTCCATCTGTAAGTCCCCAGCTTACATTTTGGTGCTTCAGAAACACCAGCCAAAACAATGGGGACTGCTGTTGAGTGTGACCACAAAGGTGGTGACAAGAGGATGGTAATAAACCCTGCAGACAAGTGGAGGATGCCAGGAGCACATCTCCCCAGGGCACATGTACCCATCCACACAAGCCCCCATGTTTGCTGGGCTGCATCCTCCGGCAGCTGTTACATCTACAGGGGAGGCTGTAGGGCACTGCGGGGCCACCATGTGCATGACTCTAGGAGGTGCTGTTCCAGCGTGTTCCCTTTGAAGAGCCCCACTGGAAAGTTCATCACCTCTCTCTGCAGGACCGAGCCCTGCCCTCCCAACCGCCCTAAAGGCAGCAGGGAGCATCCCCAGTTAATCGCTAGCTGTGGTGAGAGGTTGGGGGGTCCTCGACCTCCCCAGTCCCAGCACTCCTGGGAAAAGTGTGAAGAGGACACAGGAGCCCAGTGCTCTTGCAAGCAGAGAGCTCACCTGGCCCAGCTCTGCATCCCTGTGGGTGCTTCACAGTCCTGGCATCAGGTTGGGCCACTGCAGGATTCCAGCCTGCCTGGAGTTGCCCAAGCCCTGGGGGTCCCTCACCCTCTGTGGGGCCCCTGGGGGACCTGGGTCACTTCACGGCACCATTTCTCAACCTGAGGTTGGAGGTTCTGTAGATTCTTTTGTGTATGTGTTCAATTCAAGTTAAGGAAAACCAGAAAGCAGTTCAGTGAAATGCTTATTTGGGATGAGTTAAAGGGGCAGGATTCAAGTTACTCATGTTCTTTTTATTTGTTTTTCCAACTCTGTCATTAAATAACATAAATATAACTTGTCTTATTACAGTTTGAAAAGCAGTGTCTTCTGTCCACTTTTAAAGTTGCAATATGCTAAACAGATAAAACGTATGTTTTCATTACAGCAGCATAATAACATTTTAAAATTATAAACCTCAGGAGAGTTTGGCTGGGGGTTAGAAAGAATTATAAGGGAAAATAGAAACTCCAGGTGTCTCCATTTCCAGTGTGCAGGTCTTATGAGCAGTTACACTGAGTGTAGGATGGAGGGGCAGGTTCACCCAGCCCCTGTGTCATCAGACCTCCGGCTCCTCACAGGGCCCAGGGTGGTTGGGAATCAGCCTTTTCGTCCTGGATCCCTGAGCCCCCCTGCTTTCCTCTGCCTCAGTCTCACTGTCCAGGGACCCGTCAGTTGAAGGCTGCCCGGCCAAAAGCCCAGGTATAATCGGTCCTGTAGGACATTTCTAGACACTCCCTGCTAGCAGACCACACGTTCAGCAAAGAGCAGCAAACAGACCCCAGTGCCCTGTGGATCTGACCCCTGGGGACATGAGGGCCCAAGGCCAAGTCCAGGGCCCGAGGAGCCTTCCAGATCCTGCTCACCCTCCCCAGGGAGCCCTCTTCCATCTGACTGTACACTTCCTCAGTGACTCCATTGCCTATGTTTGTGCTACAGGTTCTGGTCTCACTCCTGTAAAGGCCTGGACCTGGAGCCCAGGAGCGTCATCTGAACCAAGATCGGGAGCGACATCACTTCTAGTCTCCTGAGGCCTCTTCATTTAATACAAGCTCGGTTGTTTCATTGTGCAGATTTAGTATTAGTTTTAGCTACAGTTTTATCTATTATTTATATATCTATGTTCTATATGTTCAATATGTATCTATATATTTGATATTTATGTTTTTTAATTAAATTATATTATCTATCTAGTTGCTTTTAAAATAATTTTCTATAAAATAAAACACGTGTATAGAAAAGCACCCTCAACAGAGGTAGAACTTAATGAATTGCTGTAAGGTAGTCACCCTGGTATCTACCACCAAGATCGCGCTCTCTCTCTCACACACACAATCCTTATTCAGTCTAAGTTGAGTAAGGAACTGCAAATTTTCTATGTACCATCTGTCCTTATGTCACTTTCTAAGGATTCTGTTTTCTGAAGTCTGTTCATTCCATTGTTCATGGGAACAATATTACCCTAGATCTTTCATGATTTGATGTCAGGACTTTTGATATTCAGTCTGCTTGGCTGGTAAAAATTTCATGATTCATCATTTCTCTCCTTGCATATCTTAAATATGTTTCTCTATTATCTTCTGACACAGAGAATTTCTCTCCGAAAAGGCTCTTAAAATTCTAATTTTTATTCACTTCTATTTCTCCTGTGCTTTTATTCTAGCTGCCCAAAGTATTTTTATTTTTAAAGCCTAGTAATTTTTCCACAGTATTATTTGCTATTGGTCATTGCAATTGAATGCTCATTGTTCTTTTTAATAAACAATTTCAAAGCCTTTTTTGTTTCAGAAAACTTTGTATCAGAATGTTTAATATTTGCTTTGTATCTTTGCTTTGATTTTACTCTTTCAGGGACCTCAACATTCATGTATCAGATCTCTTATGATGATTTTCCACTTTTAACACATTGATCAAATATTTTACAATTTCTTGCTTAATTCATTTTTGCCAGGAGTGGTTTTTTTTAATCTAATTGAAGTATATTTTTAATTTAGTTGAACTACAACACAGAGTTCCAGGTGCGCAGTATAGTGATTTGATATTTATATACATTACAAAATGATCACCACAATATCTCTAAATACCATCTGTAACCAAATTATTATAATATCATTGACTATATTCTCCATGGTGCCCATTTTGTCCCCAGGATGCATTTATTTTGTAACTGCTGCTCCGCAGCATGGGGGATCTTCCCAGACTGGGGCACGAACCCATGTCCCCTGCATCGGCAGGCGGACTCTCAACCACTGCGCCACCAGGGAAGCCCAGTTTGTAAGTCTTAAACTCCCTCAGCTATTTCTCTCAACACCGCACCCTTCTCCCCTCTGGCAACCACTTCATTGTTCTCTGTATCTATGACTGCCTTACTATTCTGTTATGTTGGTTAACTTTTTTGTTGCCACGAATAAGTGACATCATACTGTAATTGTCTTTGTCTGACTTATTTCACTTAGCATTAATACCCTCTAGGTCCATCCTTGTTGTCACAAATGATAAGATTTCATTCTTCTTTATGCCTGAGTAATATCTCATATATATATGGAATATTATCCATATATATATGCATATATATATATATATACATACATACACACACACACACACACACACACACAGACACCCCACATCTTCTTATCCATTCATCACTTGATAAGACGCTTTGAAAAACCCATAAGTGGAATTGCTGGATCATATGGTATTTCTATATATATATTATATATATATATATATATATATATATATATATATATATATATATATATATTTGTGTGTGTGTGGTACGCGGGCCTCTTACTGTTGTGGCCTCTCCCATTGTGGAGCACAGGCTCCGGACGCGCAGGCTCAGCGGCCATGGCTGACGGTCCCAGCCGCTCCGCGGCATGTGGGATCTTCCCGGACCGGGGCATGAACCCCTGTCCCCTGCATCGGCAGGTGGACTCTCAACCACTGCGCCACCAGGGAAGCCCGGTATTTCTATATTTTTAGGGAAAACTCCATACTTAATGTGTACTGCTTAAGATATTACCTAGTAATGCATCTTAATACATTTTACCTAATGCTGCAGAATTAAAAATTTATAATAAAAATAGTCCTGGGCTTCCCTGGTGGAACAGTGGTTGAGAGTCCGCCTGCCAATGCAGGGGACATGGGTTTGTGCCCCAGTCCGGGAAGATCCCACATGCCGTGGAGCGGCTGGGCCCATGAGCCATGGCTGCTGAGCCTGTGCATCCAGAGCCTGTGCTCTGCAACGGAAGAGGCCACAACAGTGAGAGGCCCGCGTACCACAAAAAAAAAAAAGTCCTTTTACATCAGAATCAAAAAACTTAGAATTTAAGTTTCATAGCAATCTATTTTAGGAGTCTGAAAACTAACCTGTGGGTCAAATCTGGTCTGTCACCTGCTAATTGTTTAATAAAGTTTTATTGTAACACAGACTTGCCCATTTGTTTACATACGTCTACATATCATCTGTGGCTGCTTTTGTGCTACAAATGCTGAGTTTAGTAGTTGTCACAAAGACTGTACCATCTACAAAGCCAAAACTATTTACTATTTGACCGTATAAACAAAAAGTTTGTTGACTTCTGCATTTATTTAAAAAGTACATATCATTCTATCTTCAGTTTGAATACAGTATCTTCTAAGATTTTTTCACGCAATTTCTCCTGCCTACACTGTTCTTCCCTTCTGTAGATTGTTGTTAAAATTATAGATATATCCATATGATTCACTGCTTGCTTTTTCTGTTTTTCTTGCAAGTATCTTCCTAGCACTATAAAGTTGAAACTATACTTATTTGATATTCTTTAGTACAGAGCCCATTTTAAATACCATTTCACTGAAATATATTTTTGTCTATACATTAGTATCCACTTATACAAGCAAGTATATGACAAATCAGACAACATCATCAATTCATAAAAAGTGTCATTTGGGCTTCTCTGGTGGCGCAGTGGTTGAGAGTCCGCCTGCTGATGCAGGGGACGCGGGTTCGTGCCCCGGTCCGGGAGGATCCCGCGTGCCGCGGAGCGACTGGGCCCGTGGGCCATGGCTGCTGAGCCTGCGCGTCCGGAGCCTGTGCTCCGCAGTGGGAGAGGCCACAACAGTGAGAGGCCCGCGTACCGCCAAAAAAAAAAAAAAAAGTGTCATTAGATGAAAGCATCATTTTTAATTTTTCCATATATTCTCCAATAATAGTGTTTGTCATTTGTTTCCATTAACTGAAATCAAAAGACATAATGGCTATAAACATAAACTCTGCATTATTACTGATACATTAACCAACTAATGTCTTGACAACCTCTCCATTAGAGATACTAAAACTCCCATTCTTGAAAAACAATTAATGCACAACGGTCTGCAAGCAGAGTTAACATCTTGATTTTATAGATAAACTTGAAGAAAAACAATGTTATAAACTATGAAAAGGATAATATATAGTTTTTGAGAAGATAATGCATGCTCAATAGTAAAACTCAAACAATAAAGTACAAGCAGAAAGAAATTCCACAAACTTGGTAATTAAGTAACCATTGTCAATATTTGATGAGACTCATTCAATCAGAAAACTACATAATCCAAAATACTACAGCATGTTGAAGTTTCACAAAATCAACCCATCTTTGCATCAACACCACTCAGATGCAGAAACGAACATCACCACACCTCAAAAGACCCTTAATGTCTCCTACCAGTCAATATGTCCCAAGCACAGCCACAATCCTGAATTCTCCCAACATAGACTTGTTTTGTCTATATCGGAACTTTGTGTAATGGGATCGTAAAGAATATAGTTTTTTGTCTTTGGCTTCTTTCACTCAACACTGTGTTTTTGAGATTTATCCATATGGTTGCTAATATACTAAGTGTATAAAATCTCCTTGCTGTATAGTGTTCCATTGTTCAAATAAACTATAACTGGTTTATTTTTCTACTCATGAGAAGCATTTAGATAGTTTCCAGTCACTAACTGTTACAGATAATGCTCCTATAGGCATATACACATATTTATTCTAGATAATTATATTACAGATGTGCATATGTTTAATATGGTAGATAATACCAAACTTTTCCAAAGGTGTTCTACCAGTTTACACTCCAAACAGTAATATATATGAACTCCAGTTGTTAAACACATTCATCACATTTTGGTATTTTTTCTTTTACATTTTAGCCATCGTGTTGAGTATGTAATGAATCCTAACTTTGCTTTAATATACATTTTTCCTGATGACTAATAATGGTATGCATATAAGTTTTGGGTCATCCCTTTCTTTTGCCAACTCTTGTGGGGTTATTTGCCTTTTATTATTAATACATTGGAATTCCTTATATTTGGGGATATGAGTCTTTTCTTAGAAAAATATATTTTTTAAATAACTTTATCCATACTTTGGCCTGTGTATTTACTCTTATAAAATGCCTTTTATGAGCAGAAGTTCTTATTCTTAATATAGTCCAATCTCTTATCTTTTCCTGTATGGTTATTGCTTTTCAAGGCCTGGTTAAGAAATAATTCCTACTCCAAGATTTTGAAGATATTTCCCTATGTTTTGTCTTGTAAGAGATAACTATTTTTACTCACATTTAAATCTATAACCTACCTAGAATATATTTTTGTGTTTAGTGTGAGGTAGGGGTCACATTTTTGTTTTCCTGTGTACCTATTTAAATGAAACCACAGTATTTCTTAAAAATACTACATTTCACTGCAGTGGAAGATTTGTCACACATGAGCTAACCATGTAAAGTGTATGTCTGTCTGGCTTCTCTTTTATTCTATTTTACTGGGCTTTTTTTTTCTATTATTACACTAATGCTTCACTGTCTTATTTACCAATGCTTTATAAGAGCTTTGCTACCTGGTGGTAAATGATGATGACACCAGCAATTGTGATACAAAACATCTTTGCTTTATGCAATTTTTCTTATGTTGTTCAGTGGAAGAAATACTTTATCTTCCCACTGAACATTTTGTCATTAAATCGGGGCTCTCTACCTCACTAGTAAACTTTTTGCTGTAAAGCTAATTTTACCTTTGATGATTCTGTTTCCCAGTCTGATACCAATAACTAATAGATCTCAACTTGAGGGTAAGAGAGTTATTTGAGTGCAGACTTTACTGAAAATACAGTGCCATGGGCCACAATACGAAAACAGTTCATATGCAGGCGTGGTGACCGAGCATCCCAGATCTGTCCACTTACATTTGCCATTTTGTGATGCTATCTTCAGAACATTACCTATGGGATTTCTGTAATATCTAGATCTATAAGAGAAAAACTCAATGCTACTGTTGTACTGCTTGATAACAAAGGCATCAATATGTCTTTTGTTTCCCATCTTTGAGAAATTTTTCCCATACTTGGGGAGCAAGGTAAAAGAAAGCTCTGGGTTGTTTCTTCACTTGTAGTTGTAAAGGATACTAGATATCTTGATTACATCAGGAATTCTTTAAATGTATGCTGAAAACTTGTTCAATATGTCATAATTAGTGTACATGCATATTTTATTGGGTTAAAATATCAACATTACTATAGGCAAGGAGACATTACATTAAGATTAAATGGAAGACTGTGTCTATATCACTTTTAGAGTTAAACATTGACAATAAGAGTATATAACAATAATTTCAAGGTTCTCACCTTTTTCATATTAGTCACCAAGTTCTGTCAATTTTGCATGTAATTACACATTTTCCATTCATATAACTTAGCTCACTCTAACATTTCATCCCCACTTTCACCACAGTTTTTTACATATTGTAAACATAAGTTACTTGTACTGCATAGCAAATAATGACTAAGTCATAATTATCCAAGACCTGTGTATGAGTTGATTTTTGGTTTGCAATGTGTATCTCACCACCTTCACATGAAATTCTTAGTTACACTTCAAGAATCAGCTTGTGTTTCACTCTTATTATCCTCACATTTACCTTCTACCTTGTCCTCCATGGCACTAAAAGTAATTTCAACATAAACCAAGTGTCCCTTTCCAAGAAATTTTGGATTCTGTTGTCCGATTGTGGGATTGGTCTTAGTCTTTATGTTCTACTATTACTAATGGGCAAATAATTTAACCTCTCAATTTTCAACTGTGTAACAGGGATGATAAATGCATTGTGATGATTAAATTAGGTAATGATTAAGCTTAGGAACATTAGAAGGTCTGATGACTACTGTTAATAGTGTTATACATCTATTTAGTTTATTGTAATATGATTATTGATTTTTCCTGTCTTCCACTTCTGAGACATTGTGAGCTCATTAAGGAAGATTCTGAGTTGTTCATGACTTGTTAGGGTCAGGCCAGTTTTCATGTAGTCTAAACCTAAGGCAATGCCTAGTGCTAAAATTGTGTTTACTAATCTTTATAATAAATAGACTCTACCTAATCAGATGGTTATACTGAAGGCTCAGATAGAGTTAATATTTTAGCAGAATACAAAATGTTATACAAATGTGTATATATACATATAATACCAAAATTTACTTTGCAGTTTTCCTCTCCAATCTCTAAAAAGAAGGAAAAAAATGATATTTTTCTTTCTTCATGAAAATTGGATGAGTAATGCTGGCAAATTTAAGACAAATTCTGAAAAACTTTCGAAATGGGCTCTCTGGAGAAAATATGCAAAAACCACCATATGTTCTGCTGTTTTTACCTTTCATGATTCATGAGCCCATAGGTAGTCGTTACAGACATAAACTCCATATGAAACTAGACAACTTATTTATTTTCAATAAGAAAAATGGTTAGTGCCTCACGTTAGCAGCTTTTAGGGCATTGAGGAAATGTTTCCTGAACTCTATTCTCCCCAGTACGTATACTCACCTGTGATATTATAAGAAAAACATTTTAGGGCTTCTCTGGTGGCACAGTCGTTGAGAGTCTGCCTGCCGATGCAGGGGACACGGGTTCGTGACCCGGTCCGGGAAGATCCCACATGCCGCGGAGCGGCTGGGCCCATGAGCCATGGCTGCTGAGCCTGCGCGTCCGGAGCCTGTGCTCTGCAACGGGAGAGGCCACAGCAGTGTGAGGCCCGCGTACTGAAAAAAAAAATTAATAATACCATACTAAGTACTCACAAATATTTGATAATTATAAAAGTCACATACATACTTAAGTATCCTAATAATATAGTCACAATTTTCAAACAGATTGAAGGTACTTACATATAACTGCTTATAAACATTAAATATACTTTTATGTACCAAGAAAATTATATGAGTAAAAAATGTAATGACTATATTTGAGTAATATATTTGAAGATATCCAGGGTGGCACAGCTGCCTAGAATATATAAAGTAGAGTTTTGTGCCAAATTCTTAATATTCTATAATATTCTAAGGAACTACAGCTCAAAAAAGAGAAAGAAATTGTGAGCAGGTGGTAATTTTACTCTTTATTATATTATTCTCTGGTTTCTTCCCTTTGGCTACCATTTCCTACCAGATGTGCTTTTGATCTTTACTTTTAATTTAAAATAGACTTTAATGTGATCTATATCTTTACTTGGCTTCATACCCCAGAAAAAAATGTAAGCTTATATACTATTTAATAACCATGATAAGAAAATATTGTAGAGTTAAAGGAAATAATAATAAGTTAGTGAAACATGTAGAAAATAATTCTTCAATAAATATTGTATACATTGGATATTTTCTTAAAAAGAAAAAAAATTGGAACCACAAAACCACTTTTAAATTTCAGGTTACAACATAGTTAATAGTCAACATATTTCTAAGAGTCAAAAAATACAATTATGTCACTGTATATCAGCCTTCCGATGGTAGATGGAATACATTTTCAACATTAAAATGGTCTCAGTATCTGTACATGATATGCCTCTAAAATATGTAGACTTAGTAATTTTATTCTCTTTTGGAAATAGTTTCATGACAGAATCATAATTTAATTATTTCTCTTAAATAGTGGAAGATTGAGGAAAAATCTTCTTAAAGAAGTCACAACCCTTAACAGGGTTTATTTTCTATTTAGATTAAATGTAGATAAGTTAGCCATTATTTTAATCATACTTTTTAATGCAAATATTCATAAATTAGAAAGCCAAATATAAAAGCATATAGTGAACGTAACAGTGGCCAACTGTGTTAGATCCCATAACTATCCAGAAATAAACAACCATTCCTTGGCCACAGGGGACATGGAGCAGAGGTAAATGGAAGGAAGGATTCCATATCTAAAGCTTGAATAGAATGATGACAAATGTAATGTCTGAGTGTTACTGAGCCCTAAATAAAAATGTGACCCAAACTAAAGGATTAAGGAAAATATCCCATAGAAAATAAGAATGGTTTTTATCTTGAAACTTGCAAAAATTTTTTTCAATATAAATTAATGGAAGGGAGTGATTTATGAGGGAGTTCTGGGACAGGGCATTCCTAGAAGTTGAAGGATTTCTTATTGTTTAAAGGTGTGGCAAGAATAGGAAACATAGAAGCTGCTAAAATTACAATATGTTTTCTAACTCCTACACACACACACAGAGACACACATACACACATATACACATACACACACACACTCCCCTTTTTTATACTGTGACCAAAATAAATGAACAATTGAATAGAGATAAGGAAGAAAATCTTTTTGTCATTTAGACATGGGGGTATATAACGAGATGACCACCGTGATTAGATGTTTATCTATTTCCGTGTAACAGATGCGATTTTAGACTAAACACACACACACATGTCCTTCAAAACAATAAAAAGCATAGTTCTCCTTGCACTGGAGATGCAATATTGGTTCCTAAAATGCTCAAAGAGCATGAACATCAGAGTGAAAATCCACTTCTATCATAGCACAATACTTTTGCAGAGCCTGCAATCCTGTCTTGTTGCACGGCCTCAACTTCTCCTTCTATATCCACCCACTCCTTTAAATTTAGAAACACCGACTGTCTAGAGCTGTCCTGACATTGCAGTGAGGGTGCATGGACCCATGCATCCCATATAGTGCATTTATGAGGGAGTTCTGGGACAGGGCATTCCTAGAAGTTGAAGGATCTCAGTATGGAGGTTCCTGAAAAAACTAAAAATAGAACTACCATATGACCCAGCAATCCCACTACTGGGCATATACCCAGAGAAAAACATAATTCAAAAAGAAACGTGCATCTCAGTGTTCACTGCAGCGCTATTTACAATAGCCAAGACATGGAAACAACCTAAATGCCCATCAATAGAGGAATGCATAAAGAAGATGTGGTACATATATGCAATGGAATATTACTCAGACATAAAAATGAACAAAATTGGGTCATTTGTAGAGACGTGGGTGGATCTAGAGACTGTCATACAGAGTGAAGTAAGTCAGAAAGAGAAAAACAAATATCATATATTAACGCATGTATGTGGAACCTAGAAAAATGGTACAGATGAACCGGTTTGCAGGGCAGAAGTTGAGACACAGATGTAGAGAACAAACGTATGGACACCAAGGGGGGAAAGCCGTGGAGGGGTGGTGGTGGGATGAATTGGGAGATTGGGATTGACGCATATACACTATTGATACTATGCATAAAATAGATAACTAATGAAAACCTGTATAGCACAGGGAACTCTACTCAGTGCTCTGTGATGATCTAAATGGGAAGGAAATCCAAAACAGAGGGGATATATGAATACGTATAGCTGATTCACTTTGCTGTACAGTAGAAACTAATGCAACATTGTAAAGCAACTATACTCCAATAAAAATTAATTTTAAAAAAAACAGGCATTCTTGGGAAAGACCCTACTTAAGCTTTCAGCTATCATTAGTGTTCACCTGACAATTGTATTCAAGTATCCATGAATTCTGATCTGTTTGTTTAACAGTAAGTACTACCTAGTCAAATACCTTATCTTAGAACTAAGAAAAACAAGGAGCAGACTTGTGACATTTGTTTATAAAGTCTCACAGCAAATTGGAATGCATTATTGAGACAATAAAAATTTATAAGTAAATTGATACAATTTTTTAACATTAAGCATTGTAGATAAACTGAAAAACTCCTACATTAACCGTTAAAACTTATATTCAAATTTAAGTAACTGTGTTATAATTTTTTAACCTGATTATTTCTTACCTAGTACTGTACCCTGTGATTGGATTACTCCCATCAGATAAGTCAGTTTTAAGAAAACATAATTTGATAACAGTATGTAATGGCTGCTTCTATGTATTGATACTATTTTACTAAGGCCTTTAAATATCTCTGGGAGGAAAATCTACTTTATCAAAATAATAGCTCGATGGTGCATAAATTTCGTTTACTCTTTGTCTGCAACGTCAGTTATGCTGACTTTGCTATTAACATAAATCTCCATTACTTACAACAGTGCTCAGTCTATGCAAAACAAATTACATATTCTGCTACCTCATTATCCTAAACTAATGTCAGCCTTGAATTCTCCTGGATAACAACCTTTAACTGTGTTAGGCAAATTAGGTAAGATAGCAGTGTATAGCTGACTTACCAAGCAATAAATAATAGCCTGTTTTATTTTGGTTGGGCTATGTGATTTAAAAAAGAAAAGGTTTAGAAACACCCCATAAAGCAGTTATTTTCTGCATTATACTGATGTTCTGAAATAAAGGTTTAGTCAGTACGTTTTCAGAAGAGGGAATGTAAGCAAGACTTCCACTTAAAGGTGACAGATTAAATACATTAATTTGGCTCCACTTACCCCCAAATTCAAATGTAATGAACATAATGTAATTTTTTAATGCATAAACTTATAAGAACAAAAAGCACGGAAGGGATAAAAATAACAAAAGGAGCAACAGCAAAAATGATCCCAGGTGGAAAGCAGGACTAGTGACAGTTACTAGCTCACTATGTGTTTTCTAAGTGGGAATGAGCATTCTCCAATTCTTACGTTTCTTTCTATGAAAATGAGATATCTTGTTTTAAAATCTGCTCTTTGATACATGCTTACTCCTTTTCAGAGAACTAAAGTGCTTTGCATCATTTCTCAATCAGGGCCCTTGGTGTCTCTTTCTCTCACCTGGACAAGTGTGAGTCCTGACCTTTTACAAGGTCTATATAGACACAGGAATCTTACAGAAAAATATACTCTAGCTTTGTAGAGAGGCACAAGTGATACTCTGTTCTTCTACTTGGTCACACTTTTGTCTTATTTCAGAACTTGGTTCAGATCCTGAGTGATCAACAGAAGTGCTATTTTATTTTGCCTTTTCAGTTACTTTAGTTTTCATCATAAAAATGAATTTAATTATACTTGTAAAGTTAATTCTGTATTATTTCTTCTTTATATTTTCTCTTGTGTACAGGAATAATAATAACTACTTTTACAGCTGTTAGATGTACCAGCGGTTTTAAGCACACACACATAATTTACTCTTCACAACTCTGTGAAATAGATGTTATTATTTCCCAGATTAGGAAGATAATATAAAAAGTATAACTAACCATTCCTAGGTTACAGACCAAATAAATGATAAAATAGGGATTCACACTCAAGCAGCCTAATTTCAGAGTTCATGTTTTTAAATTTACTTTATATATCACATAAAGTTTTTACTAAAGTCTTCATTAGAATTGTATACAATATAAAATAAAACAAAATAATTTTTTTCAAACTACTGATGTTGTACTTACTTTTTATTAAAAGCCAAGAGTCAAAGTTAAGTGATTTTTCACAACATAAAGCAAGTTCAGAAAAGGACATTAAGTATGTAATAATATATAGGAAGTAGTTTGTTTTGTATTTTATTAACTGTATTTTATGTGCACATAATAACTACCTTTATACAAATATATTAAAAAAGTAAAATAAATATATTAAAAACCTGTCAACAAATCACATGATTAACAATAAAGTCCCCTGAAGTACTGAACTACTTATTAATTATAACTGCAAGAGAGAAAGAGTGGGGGAATTGATTTCTGAATTAATATACTAATTAAAATTTATGAACTAGACTTCTGCTTCTGGCAATATCAAATAAAATAGCCAGACTTAACCTCCACCACAAACAAGTGGAGAATAGGGAAAAAAACACAAACAAAAACAAACAAACAAAAATAGACCTTGGACAATTGACAGCACAGGCCTGGGATTCCCCAAAGTGAGAAAATAAGTAGTGTGAGAAATAAAATTGTCTAGAGACACATTATGAACCACAAGGCAGAGAAAGAGATCCCAAGTAGAGCACAGTAATATCACTGAGCTAAGCATAAAGAGATTGAAGTTCAGGAGCACTGAGGTAGTTGTAAGCTGTAAGGCATAGTTCGACATAGGAGGAACCTATATAGAAAAAGAGCACCAAAACCCTGAACAGTAATTGCACTGAGTCTTTGCAGAATACTAAACTGCATATGTGGACAATGCAATGAAAGTTTATGAGATTAGGAAAAATGACAGGATGGTGGTAAACACTAGAAAATGCTCAGAGATTACATGGGGTGCAGAGATATGAAAGATCCAACCAACATTACTGGAGAATCAATTGTCATAACCTAGGACATTCCGTAAAGTTCCCAGAAGGTTAATATTTTAGTAGTAAAATAATTACAGTAGTAAGCCTAATATTTCTAGCCTAGAAATAAGACTACTAGTAGTAATAAGCCTAAATTTGCTCCAGCGTAAAACCTATTTTACCCTCAAATTAGCAATGCTTCAAAATAAGTCTTGAGAAAAACCAACCTGATATGTGAATAATTTAATTGCCTTCTAGAAAAAAAGTCAGCACTCTTTAAAGGATGAAAATAAATTTTAGACATTCAGCAATGTAGTAGTTATACTGTCCTGCATCCAATTAAGAAAATTCCTAGACATGCCAAGAATCAGGAAAATGTGACTTATAAGCAGGAGAATAATAGTCAATAGAAGAACTAGAATTGGAAGAAATGATGAAAGTACCAAAGAAGGACTTTGTGTATTTGTGTGTTGTAGGACTCAAGAAACTAAAGGCAAATTAGAATGAGGGAAAGTAGCTATAAGGGAGATATTATCGAAAAGAAGTTATAAGATGATATTAAAAGATTAACACACTTGAAGAATATCAGTAGGGTTTATCCAAAATAGAGTATAGAGACAAAAAATAGATTAGTGGTTACCAGTAGGGAGGAGAGGGAATAGTGGGAAGAGACTGCTAAAGGGTACTAAGTTGCTTTTGGTGTTGAAGAAAATGTTTTGAAATTAAGTAGTGGTAATATTTGCACAACTTTGTAGATACAGTTGACCCTTGAATAACACAGGTTGGAAATGTACAGGTTCATTTATATATGGATCTTTTTTCAATAGTAAATACTACAGTACCACACGGTCCATGGTTGGTTGGATCCGTGGATGCAGAGGAACCCTGGATACAGAGGACTGACTATAAATTATACACAGATCAACCCCTCGTTGTTCAAGGGTCAACTGTATGCTAAAAACCGCTGGATTGTACATTTAAAAGGGGTGAATTTTATGGTATGTCAAATTATCTCAATATAAAAGTAACCAAAAAAGACATTAAAAATACTACCTAACAAAACTCTTCTTGAACTTAGCCACAAAAATCCTTAACGACATATTAGAAAATTAAATCCAGCAATACATAAATGTATTAATTCCCCATGAAAAGATAAGTTTATTTCCAAGAATGCAAGGTTGGTTTCACTTTTGAAAATCAATCAATGCGATTTTCATAGTAATCAGACTAAAAGCGCCAATCATACTGTCATCTCTGTGGAAACAGATAAGGCGTCTGACAAGATGTAACACAAATTTGTCATAAAAATCTTCAGCAAATTAGGAATAGATGATGGAGTTGCATATTGTCCCTCCAAAATCATGTCTACCCTAAGCCTCAGAATGTGACCATATCTGGAAATAGGGTCTATATTGATAGAATTAGTTGAGATATGGTCATACTAGATTAGGGAGGGCCCTAAATCCAAGTACTCATGTCTTTATAAGAAGAGAAGGGGATACACAGTGACAACACACACGCAGGGGACAGCATTGTGTGAAGACGGAGGTAGACATAAAAGAGATGCATGAACCAGCCAAGGAAGAGCAAGAATTGTCTACAAGGGGCTTCCCTGGTGGTGCAGTGGTTAAGAATCTGCCTGCCAATGCAAGGGACATGGGTTCGAGCTCTGGTCTGGAAGATCGCACATGCCACGGAGCAACTAAGCCCTTGCGCCACAATTACTGAGTCTGTGCCCTAGAGCCCGTGGGCCACAACGAATGAAGCCCAAGTGCCTAGAGCCCGTGCTCTGCCACAAGAGAAGCCACCGCAATGAGAAGCCTGTGCACCGCCATGAAGAGTAGCTCCCGCTCGCTGCAACTAGAGAAAAGCCCGCACGCAGCAACGAAGACCCAATGCAGCCAAAAATAAATATATTAAATAAATAAATTTTAAAAAAAATAAAAAAAAGAATTGTCTACAACCACCAGAAGGCAGGAAAGAGTCAGCCATGAGATGATTTCTCCCTCAGCACCACACAGGGAGCCAACCTTATATTCATCTTGATTTTTTTATGCTTATCCAGTTTCTTTTTTTTATTAGTTTCTGCTTTATAACACAGTGAATCAGTCATACATATACATCTGTTCCCACATCCCTTCCCTCATGCATCTCCCTCCCTCCCACCCTCCCCATCCCACCCCTCCAGGCGGTCACAAAGCACCGAGCTGATCTCCCTGTGGTATGCGGCTGCTTCCCACTATCTATCTACCTTACGTTTGGTAGTGTATATATGTCCAGGCCCCTCTTTCGCTTTCTCACAGCTTAGCCTTCCCCCTCCCCATATCCTCAAGTCCATTCTCAAGTAGATCTGTGTCTTTATTCCCGTTTTACCCCTAGGTTCTTCATGACATTTTTTTTTAATTCCATATATATGTGTTAGCATACAGTATTTGTCTTTCTCTTTCTGACTTACTTCACTCTGTATGACAGACACTAGGTCTATCCACCTCATTACAAATAGCTCAGTTTCGTTTCTTTTTATGGCTGAGTAATATTCCATTGTATATATGTGCCACATCTTCTTTATCCATTCATCCGATGATGGACACTTAGGTTGTTTCCAGCTCCGGGCTATTGTGAATAGAGCTGCAATGAACATTTTGGTACTTGTCTCTTTTTGAATTATGGTTCTCTCAGGGTGTATGCCTAGTAGTGGGATTGCTGGGTCATATGGTACTTCTATTTTTAGTTTTTTAAGGAACTTCCATACTGTTCTCCATAGTGGCTGTACCAATTCACATTCCCACCAGCAGAGCAAGAGTGTTCCCTTTTCTCCACACCCTCTCCAGCATTTATTGTTTCTAGATTTTTTGATGATGGCCATTCTGACTGGTGTGAGATGATATCTCTTTGTAGTTTTGATTTGCATTTCTCTAATGATTAATGATCTTGAGCATTCTTTCATGTGTTTGTTGGCAGTCTGTATATCTTCTTTGGAGAAATGCCTATTTAAGTCTTCTGCCCATTTTTGGATTGGGTTGTTTGTTTTTTTGCTATTGAGCTGCATGAGCTGCTTATAAATTTTGGAGATTAATCCTTTGTCAGTTGCTTCATTTGCAAATATCTTCTCCCATTCTGAGGGTTGTCTTTTGGTCTTGTTTATGGTTTCCTTTGCTGTGCAAAAGCTTTGAAGTTTCATTAGGTCCCATTTGTTTATCTTTGTTTTTATTTCCATTTCTCTAGGAGGTGGGTCCAAAAGGATCTTGCTGTGATTTATGTCATAGAGTGTTCTGCCTATGTTTTCCTCTAAGAGTTTGATAGTTTCTGGCCTTACATTTAGGTCTTTAATCCATTTTGAGCTTATTTTTGTGTATGGTGTTAGGGAATGATCTAATCTCATACTTTTACATGTCCCTGTCCAGTTTTCCCAGCACCACTTATTGAAGAGGCTGTCCTTTCTCCACTGTACATTCCTGCCTCTTTTATCAAAGATAAGTTGACCATATGTGCGTGGGTTTATCTCTGGGCTTTCTATCCTGTTCCATTGATCTATATTTCTGTTTTTGTGCCAGTACCACACTGTCTTGATTACTGTAGCTTTGTAGTATAGTCTGAAGTCAGGGAGCCTGATTCCTCCAGCTCCGTTTTTCGTTCTCTAGATTGCTTTGGCTATTCGGGGTCTTTTGTTTTTCCAAACAAATTTTGAAAGTTTTTGTTCTAGTTCTGTGAAAAATGCCAGTGGTAGTTTGATAGGGATTGCATTGAATCTGTAGATTGCTTTGGGTAGTAGAGTCATTTTCACAATATTGGTTCTTCCAATCCAGGAGCATGGTATATCTCTCCATCTATTTGTATCATCTTTAATTTCTTTCATCAGTGTCTTATAATTTTCTGCATACAGGTCTTTTGTCTCCTTAGGTAGGTTTATTCCTAGATAGTTTATTCTTTTTGTTGCAATGGTAAATGCGAGTGTTTTCTTGATTTCATTTTCAGATTTTTCATCATTAGTGTACAGGAATGCCAGAGATTTCTGTGCATTAATTTTGTATCCTGCTACTTTACCAAATCCATTGATTAGCTCTAGTAGTTTTCTGGTAGCATCTTTAGGATTCTATATGTATAGTATCATGTCATCTGCAAACAGTGACAGCTTTACTTCTTCTTTTCCAATTTGGATTCCTTTTAATTCCTTTTCTTCTCTGATTGCTGTGGCTAAAACTTCCAAAACTAAGTTGAATAAGAGTGGTGAGAGTGGGCAGCCTGGTCTTGTTCCCGATCTTAGTGGAAATGGTTTCAGTTTTTCACCATTGAGGACAATGTTGGCTGTGGGTTTGTCATATATGGCCTTTATTATGTTGAGGAAAGTTCCCTCTATGCCTACTTTCTGCAGGGTTTTTATCATAAAAGGGTGTTGAATTTTGTCGAAAGCTTTCTCTGCATCTATTGAGATGATGATATGGTTTTTCTCCTTCAACTTGTTAATATGGTGTATCACATTGATTGATTTGCATATATTGAAGAATCCTTGTATTCCTGGAATAAACCCCACTTGATCATGGTGTATGATCCTTTTAATGTGCTGTTGGATTCTGTTTGCTAGTATTTTGTTGAGGATTTTTGCATCTATGTTCATCAGTGATATTGGCCTGTGGTTTTGTTTCTTTGTGACATCCTTGCCTGGTTTTGGTATCAAGGTGATGGTGGCCTTGCAGAATGAGTTTGGGAGTGTTCCTTCCTCTGCTATATTTTGGAAGAGTTTGAGAAGGATGGGTGTTAGCTCTTCTCTAAATGTTTGATAGAATATACCTGTGAAGCCATCTGGTCCTGGGCTTTTGTTTGTTGGAAGATTTTTAATCACAGTTTCAATTTTAGTGCTTGTGATTGGTCTCTTCATATTTTCTATTTCTTCCTGATTCAGTCTGGGCAGGTTGTGCATTTCTAAGAATTTGTCCATTTCTTCCAGGTTGTCCATTTTATTGGCATAGAGTTGCTTGTAGTAATCTCTCATGATCTTTTGTATTTCTGCAGTGTCAGTTGTTACTTCTCCTTTTTCATTTCTAATTCTATTGATTTGAGTCTTCTCCCTTCTTTTCTTCAAGAGTCTGGCTAATGGTTTGTCAATTTTGCTTATCTTCTCAAAGAACCAGCTTTTAGTTTTATTGATCTTTGCTATCGTTTCCTTCATTTCTTTTTCATTTATTTCTGATCTGATCTTTATGATTTCTTTCCTTCTGCTAACTTTGGGGGCCTTTTGTTCTTCTTTCTCTAATTGCTTTAGGTGCAGGGTCAGGTTGTTTACTACAAATGTTTCCTGTTTCTTAAGGTGGGATTGTATTGCTATAAACTTCCCCCTTAGAACTGTTTTTGCTTCATCCCATAGGTTTTGGGTCGTCGTGTCTCCATTGTCATTTGTTTCTACGTAGTTTTTTATTTCCTCTTTGATTTCTTCAGTGATCACTTCGTTATTGAGTAGTGTATTGTTTAGCCTCCATGTGTTTGTATTTTTTACAGATCTTTTCCTGTAATTGATGTCTAGTCTCATAGCATTGTGGTCGGAAAAGATACTTGATACAATTTCAATTTTCTTAAATTTACCAAGGCTTGATTTGTGACCCAAGATATGATCTATCCTGGAGAATGTTCCATGAGCACTTGAGAAAAATGTGTATTCTGTTGTTTTTGGATGGAATGTCCTATAAATATCAACTAAGTCCATCTTGTTTAATGTATCATTTCAAGCTTGTGTTTCCTTATTTATTTTCATTTTGGATGATCTGTCCATTGGTGAAAGTGGGCTGTTAAAGTCCCCTACTATGAGTGTGTTACTGTCGATTTCCCCTTTTATGGCTGTTAGTATTTGCCTTATGTATTGAGGTGCTCCTATGTTGGGTGCATAAATATTTACAATTCTTATATCTTCTTCTTGGATCGATCCCTTGATCATTATGTAGTGTCCTTCTTTGTCTCTTCTAGTAGTCTTTATTTTAAAGACTATTTTGTCTGATATGAGAATTGCTACTCCAGCTTTCTTTTGGTTTCCATTTGCATGGAATATCTTTTTCCATCCCCTTACTTTCAGTCTGTATGTGTCTCTAGGTCTGAAGTGGGTCTCTTGTAGACAGCATATATATGGGTCTTGTTTTTGTATCCATTCAGCCAATCTGTGTCTTTTGGTGGGAGCATTTAGTCCATTTACATTTAAGGTAATTGTTGATATGTATGTTCCTATTCTCATTTCCTTAATTGCTTTGGGTTCCTTATTGTAGGTATATTCCTTCTGTTGTGTTTCTTGCCTAGAGAAGTTCCTTTAGCATTTGTTGTAAAGCTGGTTTGGTGGTGCTGAACTCTCTCAGCTTTTGCTTGTTTGTAAAGGTTTTAATTTCTCCATCAAATCTGAATGAGATCCTTGCTGGGTAGAGTAATCTTGGTTGCAGGTTTCTCTCCTTCATCACTTTAATTATGTCCTGCCACTCCCTTCTGGCTTGTAGAGTTTCTGCTGAGAGATCAGCTGTTAACCTGATGGGGATTCCCTTGTGTGTTATTTGTTGCTTTTCCCTTGCTGCTTTTAATATGATTTCTTTGTGTTTAATTTTTGACAGTTTGATTAATATGTGTCTTGATGTATTTCTCCTTGGATTTATTCTGTATGGGACTCTCTGTGCCTCCTGGACTTGATTCACTATTTCCTTTCCCATATTAGGGAAGTTTTCAACTATAATCTCTTCAAATCTTTTCTCAGTCCCTTTCTTTTTCTCTTCTTCTTCTGGAACCCCTATAATTCGAATGTTGGTGCGTTTAATGTTGTCCCAGAGGTCTCTGAGACTGTCCTCTGTTCTTTTCATTCTCTTTTCTTTATTTTGCTCTGCATCAGTTATTTCCACTATTTTATCTTCCACCTCACTTATCCGTTCTTCTGCCTCAGTTATTCTGCTATTGATCCCATCTAGAGTATTTTTCATTTCATTTATTGTGTTTTTAATCGATGCTTGATTCATCTTTAGTTCTTCTAGGTCCTTGTTAACTGTTTCCTGCATTTTGTCTATTCTAGTTCCAAGATTTTGGATCTTGGAAATAGAATCTTGGATCATCTTTACTATCATTATTCTGAATTCTTTTTCAGGTACGCTGCCTATTACCTCTTCATTTGTTAGGTCTGGTAGGTTTTTATCTTGCTCCTTCACCTGCTGTGTGTTTTTCTGCCTTCTCATTTTGCTTATCTTACTGTGTTTGGGGTCTCCTTTTTGCAGGCTGCAGATTCGTAGTTCCCGTTGTTTTTGGTGTCTGTCCCCAGTGGCTAAGGTTGTTTCAGTAGGTTGTGTAGGCTTCCTGGTGGGGGGGACTAATGCCTGTGTTCTGGTGGTTAAGTCTCGATATTGTCTCTCTGGTGGGCAGGTCCACGTCTGGTGGTGTGTTTTGGGGTGCCTGTGGCCTTATTATGTTTTTAGGTAGCCTCTCTGCTAGTGGGTGGGGTTGTGTTCCTGCCTTGCTAGTTGCTTGGCATAGGGTGACCAGCACTGTAGCTTGCTGGTCGTTGACTGAAGCTGGGTGCTGGTGTTGAGATGGAGATCTCTGGGAGATTTTTGCTGCTTGATATTATGTGGAGCTGGGAGGTCTCTTGTGGCCCCGTGTCCTGAAGTTGGCTCTCCCACTTCAGAGGCACAGCACTGACTCCTGGCTGCAGCACCAAGAGCCTTTCATCCACCCGGCTCAGAATAACAGGGAGAAAAAGTAGAAAGAAAGAATTAGTAGAAGAAAGAAAGAGAGAGGGAAAGAAAGGAAGAAGGGAAGAAAGGAAGGAAGGAAGGAAGAAAGAGAGAAAGGAGGGAGGGAGGGAGGAAGGATGGAAAGAAAGAAAGGAGGGAGGGAGGGAGTGAGGAATGAAAGCAAAAGGAAGAGTGAATGGAAGAAGGGAGGGAGGGAGGAAGGAAGGAACGAAAGAAAGAAAGACAGGAGGGAGGGAGGGAGGAAGGAAAGAAAAAGAAAGTGGGAAGAAGAATGGTGGGAGGGCGGGAGGGAGGAAAGAAAAAGAAAGAAGGAAAGGAGGAGCGGAGGGTGGGAGGGAGGAAGGAAAGAAAAAGAAAGTGGGAAGAAGAACGGTGGGAGGGCGGGAGGGAGGAAAGAAAAAGAAAGAAGGAAAGGAGGAGCGGAGGGTGGGAGGGAGGAAGGGAAGGTAGGAAAAAAAGAAAGAGCAGGTAAAGTAAAATAGAATAAAGTATGAAATATAGTAGCGTTATTAAAATTAAAAAGTTATTATTGAAAAAAAAAACGGACAGATAGAACCCTGGGACATATGGTGGAAGCAAAGCTATACAGAGAGAATCTTACACAGAAGATTACACATACACATTCACTAAAAGAGAGCAGGGGGGAAAATCAAAACTCTTGCTCTCCAAGTCCACCTCCTCAATTTGGGATAATTCGTTGTAAAAAGAGGAAAAGGGCGAGAAGTCTGAAATCTTGCTCTCTAAGTCCACCTCCTTAATTTGGGATAATTCGTTGTAAAAAGAGGAAAAGGGGGGAAAGTCTTAAATGTTGTCCTCAAATTCCACTTCCTAAATTTGGGATGATTCGCTGTCCATTTATGCACTCCACAGACGCAGGGCACATCAAATGGACCGTGCAGCTTTAATCCGCTGCCTCCGAGGCTGCACAGAGGGATTTCCCTGTCTCTGCTCTCACAGCTCCCGGGTCTCAGCTTGGACCTGGCCCCGCCTCTGCGTGTAGGTCGCCGGAGGGCGTCCGTTCTTCGCTCAGACAGGATGAGTTTAAAGGAGCCGCTGATTCGGGGGCTCTGGCTCACTCAGGCAGAGGGGAGGGAGGGGCGTGCAGTGTGGGGCGGGGCTGTGGCGGCAGAGGCCGGCGTGACGTTGCAGCAGCCCGAGGCGCTCCGTGCGCTTTCCCGGGAAAACCGTCCCCGGGTCCCGGGACCCCGTCAGTGGTGGGGTGCACAGGCCCCCCGGAAGGCGGGGCGGACAGTGACCCGCGCTCGCACACAGGCCCAGCGGTGGCGGCGGCGGCAGCAGCCCCAGGGTCCCACGCCCGTCTCCGAGGTCCGCGCCTTTAGCCGCGGCTCGCGCCCGTCTCCGGTGCTTCCCCAAGCAGCCCTCTTAATGCCCTCTCCTGGCACACCAGGAAACAAAAGGGAAAAAAGTCTCTTGCCTCTTCGGCAGCTCCAGACCCTTTCCCCGGACTCCCTCCGGGCTAGCCGTGGTGCACTAACCCCTTCAGGCTCTCGTCCTTTCGCCAGCCCCAGTCCTCTCCCTGCGCTCCGACTGAAAGCCGATACCCGAGCCTCAGCTCCCAGCCCCGCCCGCCCCGGCGGCCAAGCAGACAAGCCTCTCGGGCTGGTGTGTGCCTGAGGGCACCGATCCTCTGTGCCGGAATCTCTCCGCTTTGCCCTCCACAACCCTGTTGCTGTGCTCTCCTCCGCTACTCCTAAGCTTTCCCCCTCCGCCACCTGCAGTCTCCGCCCGCGAAGGGGCTTGTAGTGTGTGGAAACCTTTCCTCCTTCACGGCTCCCTCCCACTGGTGCAGGTCCCGTCCCTATCCTATTGTCTCTGTTTATTCTTTTCTTCTTTTGCCCTACCCAGGTATGTGGGGAGTTTCTTGCCTTTTGGGGGGTGTGAGGTCTTCTGTCAGCGTTCAGTAGGTTTTCTGTAGGAGTTGTTCCACGTGTAGTTGAATTTCTGATGTATCTGTGGGGAGGAAGGTGATCTCCGCGTCTTACTCTTCCGCCATCTTCCCAAGCTCTATCTTGATTACTTCAAATTTTTGGCAATTATGAATAAAGCTGCTCTAAAAATCTGTGTATAGGCTTTCATGTTTTGCATTTGGATAATTAACTAGGAGTGTGACTGCTGGATTGTATGATAGGTAAGCCTATATTTAGCTTCATAAGAAATTTACAAAGTGCTTGTACCATTTTGCATTCCAACAGCAATTAACGAGCTTTCCTGTTGCTCTATATCTTCACCAATATTTGGTGTTTTCCATGTTTTGGAGTTTAGCCATTCTGATAAGTGCTTAGTGGTTTCTCGTGAAATGAAGTTTTCTTTTTTTTAATAAATTTATTTTATTTTTGGCTGCGATGGGTCTTTGTTGCTGCGCGCGGGCTTTAGTTGCGGTGAGCTCGGGCTACTCTTCATTGCGGTGCACGGGCTTCTCATTGCGGTGGCTTCTCTTGTTGCGGAGCTCGGGCTCTAGGCGCGCGGGCTTCAGTAGCTGTGGCACGTGGGCTCAGTAGGTGAGGCTCACAGGCCCTAGAGCGCAGGCTCAGTAGTTTTGGCGCACGAGCTTAGTTGCTCTGTGGCATGTGAGATCTTCCCAGACCAGGGCTCGAACCCATGTCCCCTGCATTGGCAGGTGGATTCTTAACCACTGCGCCACCAGGGAAGCCCAGAAATGGAATTGTATTAATTCTGTTTTACTTTAATTTGGATGCAGACCCTATTTATTTATTTATTTATTTAGTAATGTAGCTATAGTCTAGTACCTGAAAACGTTTATCCTAGAACCAGATTGTCTAGATTCAAATTCTAACCCTACATTTTGCTCCTTGTGAGACATAGGCTAACTACTTAGCATGTGCTTCAGTAGCCTTATAGATAAGATGGAGATAATAATACCATCTACCTCACAGAATTGTTAAAATTCAGTTAGATTATCATGGAACATATAAATAACAATAAGAGTATCTGGCCTATAGTAAACTCTTTTACCTTTAATTGTATATAATAATTTCATTCTTTTCTTTTATCAAGGGGAAGGAATTTAGAATGTAATTCCAAATATTGATAGAACTAGGGTAATTATTTTAATTTTAAATTAATTTAAAAAACTCAGTTACATAAAGATAGAATTCCTCTATTTCTGCATCATTACCATATTTAGCTTTCAGCACACTATTTAAATTTCAATTCAGTAACTTCACAGTTGTACGTCTTTTTACAAACTTTCAATATTGAGAACAGTGGCCTGAAGAATTTTTAAGCTGTTTTTTTTTTTTTTTTTTTTTGGTGGGAGGGAGAAGAAGGATAAGTTTTAACCCCACTATTTTGTAATTTAGTTTGGTCATGACTCTGATTTGATGAAACTGAGATCAGTATGATAAATGAAATTGCAAAGTTCAAGACTTTGCTCCACTGTTTATTGTTAACTATTCAAATGAACTGAATTCTTAAAATTTCAGTTGTTTCCAGAACATGCCGCTTCTGAAGCATCTTAATCTCAATGTGTAAGCAGATTGTTATTATTCATCTAATCCATCAACCATAACTGCATTGTCAGTGGTCTGGCCCTAGGAGGGCACAAAGTTCATAGACTTAATTATTACAAACAGTATGTCTTCTATTTTAATTTTCTAGTGGAGGGTAACTCTGGGTCAGTCATGCAAGGAACTGACTTAAGTTCCATGTCCTTGAAAAATGTTGCCACCTCAGTTTAAATTAATGGTCTAACAGCTTCGACCATTTGGGGAGCACTCTCAGTAGTCATATGGCCTAAATTTGACTACTTTCATATTAGCATTGTTAAGACATTATGGGAATTCCCTGGCAGTCCAGTGGTTAGGACTCCACGCTTTCACTACTGACGACCTGCGTTCAATCCCTGGTTGGGGAACTAAGATCCCACAAGCCATGCAGTGTGCCAAAAAAAAAAAAAGAGTTAATTAAACACCAGAACACAGTCGTGCTTGTCATGGGCATCATGTTTAAGAGTTCTTCTCGATATACAGACTGCCAACAAACACATGAAAGGATGCTCAACATCTTTACTCATTAGAGAAATGCAAATCAAAACTACAATGAGATATCATCTCACACCAGTCAGAATGGCCATCATCAAAAAATCTAGAAACAATAAATGCTGGAGAGGGTGTGGAGAAAAGGGAACACTCTTGCACTGCTGGTGGGAATGTGAATTGGTACAGCCGCTATGGAGAACGGTATGGAGGTTCCTTAAAAAACTACAAATAGAACTACCATATGACCCAGCAATCCCACTACTGGGCATATACCCTGAGAAAACCATAATTCAAAAAGAGACATGTACCAAAATGTTCACAGCAGCCCTATTTACAATAGCCCGGAGATGGAAACAACCTAAGTGTCCATCATCGGATGAATGGATAAAGAAGATGTGGCACATATATACAATGGAATATTACTCAGCCATAAAAAGAAATGAAATTGAGCTATTTGTAATGAGGTGGATAGACCTAGAGTCTGTCATACAGAGTGAAGTAAGTCAGAAAGAGAAAGATAAATACTGTATGCTAACACATATATATGGAATTTAAGAAAAAAAATGTCATGAAGAACATAGGGGTAAGACAGGAATAAAGACACAGACCCACTAGAAAAAAAAAAGCGTTCTTCTGTCACATCAAAATTTTCTTGGACACCAACCACCACATGATAGATCTAATTGGATGGTAATATATATACATATATGTAGCTGAGCTCTCTTCCACTGCAATAGAAACGCCATAAATGATTTAACTTTTTCATAGAATTTGTCCTGTGAATTCTCAGCCTTATCTTCATTACACTGAATAATGGTGTTTGCCTTTGATAATGCTATTTTTGGTTATGGAGTGTGGGGCATGATTTTTCTCCTGCATTCAAGAGATAATCCTTTATAAACTCTCCATTCCTAAAAAAAGTTTTAACGGAGAAAGGGTATTTTTCAATTCCTATGTGATTGGATTTTGCAGCATAATCATTTATTATACATTTAATATTAATGTTTTATAAATCTGGGGAATTTCCAACTCTGCTGAGAAATTCCACTGGGAAAAAGAAAAGAAAAAGAATAATAAAATAAAATGTCCCTGTACTACTCAGTGCTCCTTTCTTGGTAGTGGAAAACACATTTCTAAGAAAAGTGGAAACTTTAACAACTCAAATATCTTCAAGATAAATATTGCCCTAAAACTTGCCTTATCATAAAACCATACAAAAATTAGACAGATTTTAAAAAAGGGAGTCAGAATTGTTTATCTAATTGATCAGAGCCAAAGGGCCAGTGATTCTTTTTTAATATTGAAATAATATAAAAAATAAGGTGAAACATACCTTGTGGTCCATAAGTCAAAGGGATTCCTTAAAAGATATTGTATTTATCATAACTAAATTTAAAAACTCTAGTTTGCAAACAATATTGAAAGCAGAGAGATTAAGAAAAATTACCAATTTTTGAAACCTTTTGGACATTTTTAAAAAAATAATAACAAATGGTATTTTATTAAATTTTAATAAACTGTGTACAACATAGAAATACTTGCCATATACACCATTCTTGGACATTTTCTTACAATTGTAAATATTCAGAGCACTTTACTATATTCCACAACAGCATTTTTTAAGGTTTATTTTTCATAAAGGAACAACTGTGTAAAAGATCAAGCAGCATCAATTGTCTGTTTCATTGCCCTCCAAGGCAATCTGTGGAATTAAATAATTGCAATTTTGACCTCTACTGCAAATGATCAATCAGCTGAGGCTTCTACTAAAAGTCCTTAATATGACAAAGACAAAAGAAGAAGATACAATTGTCAGATGAAGTGGCCAGAGATTTACTGATCTTATTTTTTAAAGTCTTTATCTGCACAGTAACAAATATAAATATTTGATTATTTCATTAAGTTTATCCAGTGAGTACTTATTTATCAGCTAAGAGGCCCTAGGCACTAATCTAGCCATTTGGGATCTAGAAGTAAATAAAACATAAAGAGACCCCTTTACCTTATAGTACAAGAATTCTTTTGAGAAGACAGATATTTATGGGGAAAAAAAAGTAAACATGTTGTGTGTTAGATTGTGATGAAAGTTAGGGGGACAAACATAAGTTAGGGTAACAGTCCCTGTGGTGAGATGTGGTGAGCTATTTTAATAGAATAATGTAGGGTGACTTCTCTAATAAAGCTACCTTTGAAAAGGCATTGGAAGAAATTAAATGAACAAGCCAAGGCTCCAGGATAAACTTGGCAGGCAGAGCGGATACCTAAAGCAAAGGTCCTGAACCTTCCTGCTGGTCCAGTGGTAAAGAATCTGCCTTCCAATGCAGGGGACACACGTTCGATCCCTGGTCGGGGAGCTAAGATCCCACACGCTGCGGGGCAACTAAGCCCGTGCACCTCAAATACTGAGCTTGCGTGCTTCAACTAGAGAGCCTGAGGGCCGCAAACTACAGACCCCATGCACCCTGGTGCCCGTGAGCCACAACGAGAGAGAAGCCCACACTCCACAACGAAAAGATCACGCCTGCTGCAACTAGGACCTGACGCAGCCAAAAAAATACGGGAACTAAATAAATAAATAAGTAAATAGACAAATAAATAAAGAGAAGACCTAAGATAGATAAATAAATAAATGAATAGAAGGCCTAAGATAGATAAATAAAGAGAAGGCCTAAGATACATAGATAAATAAATAAGTAAATAAGTAAAGAGAAGGCGTAAGATAGATAGATAGGTGAATAAAGAGAAGGCCTAAGATAGATAGATAAATAAACAAATAAATAAATAGATTAAATCAATCAATCAATCAATAAAGTAAAGGCCCCAAGGGGCATTGTGTGTGCCTGGAAGTGTGAGGAAGTCAATGTAGTGGATGAAGACAAAGTAAGGTGGTAGGCAGTGAAGTTGGAGGGGTCACCAAAAGGACAACTGGCAGTGACTTAATTTGCTGTGTGTGTATGTATTTACCTTGAACCAGGAACTCTGCGTTCAGGCCACACACCTCAACTCTCCATCCCTAAGTGATACTTTAGAATTTGTTTTTAATGAGAAAGAGGGAAGAGAAATAACAGGTGTGTATCTATTTGCGTGTGTGTGTTTATTCTTTCCTAAAAACAGTACTAAATTCTTTGATTTTATTATTTAAAAGAACTGTTAGGAATTTTTATTTCTATTATACAGTTGAAGAAATGGTCCACAAATTCTGTTTTTTTCTGCTTCCTAAACATATCCTCTTGCTACCTGCCCAAACAGTCATTCTGGGATCCCAGGGTGGCCAACAAAAAGTGCTAATGTATGCCTTCAAAGAAACACAAGGTAGAAATGACTTGGAAGTTGGCCCCAGATTTATCTGGGTTTGAATTCTAGTACTGCTACTCGTTGGCTAGGTTAACACTTGTTAACATAGTCATGCAAATATCCCAGGCACTTATTAGTTTCATTTGCCTGTAAAATGAGTATAATAATATCATGTATGTAAAGATTAACATATATAAGGAAGCTAGCCTAGAATCCCCAGATGAAAATAATAAATATTAGTTCCCGTCTTCTCCCTTCCTTCAATTAGGAGATGGAGATCAAGTGGGGATTCAACCTGGTTTGGGGAAATTGATGGACAGAAAGAAAGCATGCGCAGGACCTGCTTTATGAGGCAAAGCTCACTTCCCAGTGGAGAGTGGAGGTGTGTGGTCTGATCCCTTGAAGAGTTCCTGGTTCAAGGCCTGAAAAGAACTGAAGGTAAGGAAAGGGTGAGAAAGAGGGAAAGGGAAGTAGCAGCTGTGTATCTATTAAAATAATTAACAGCTAACGCTATTAAAATAATTCAGGGGAGGGCTTCCCTGGTGGCACAGTGGTTGAGAGTCCGCCTGCCGATGCAGGGGACACGGGTTCGTGCCCCGGTCCGGGATCCCACATGCTGCGGTGCGGCTGGGCCCATGAGCTATGGCCGCTGAGCCTGCGCGTCCGGAGCCTGTGCTCCGCAACGGGAGAGGCCACAACAGTGAGAGGCCCGCGTACCGCAAAATAAATAAATAAATAAAAATAATTCAGGGGAGATTTGAATTTAGAATTGGTAGAGGTGGAGGTGGGGATGGTGGTGATATTCTGATGGTTGAACTAGCAGATGTGAAATAGGAAGTGAAAGAAAGTGAGGGGTTAATCATGATTATCAGCTTTTTGCCAACCCCCCCCCCAAAAAAAAAACTGTAAGGCATCTGTGGGACTATGGAGTGAAGCAAATTGGGGCAGAGAAAGATCCCTTCTGTTGAGTAGACAACACAATTGAATATGACTCAAAAGTTTGAAGGAGAAGATTCAGGAACACAAACAAATTGGTATGTAAATCTGTGAGACCAAAAGAAAAAAAAAAGAAACAAACAAAAAAACCCGCATTAATTGCTTATACAATAAGATGAAATCATTTTTCATTTTATATTTACTCACTCAAATATTGTTCGAATTTAAGAAATGCTAAGGGTTTATCCATTTTGAAATTTTCCATTTAAAGAAAAAAATAATATTCTCACAGACATATTCATCAAGAATGAGATGACCAGAACTTGAGGAAAGTAAAAATAATAATAATGTTTTGTGAATTTTATGCAAGTGAACTTTCTCGAGATGCTTTTGACTATTAATTTCTCTTCCTATTTTCTCTGCCCTTAGATTTGTTTCATGAACCACTGCTGAGAATGAGCTTAATGAGTAGTTTATTGGAGTTGGAAGTCACAAGAAAAACATACCAGGAGAAAATAAGATTTATGAATATGTACATCATTGCACTCTAGATTATTTCACTTATTAGTCAATACAATCTATTATAATTATAAACTATAATAATAACTAAGGAAATTTAGATTCAAAGAGGTCATGTAAAATGTTTTAAGGTCTTGTCTTAGTTTGCTAGGGCTGCCATCACAAAATACCACAGACTAAGCTGTTCAAAAGACAGAACTCTTATTTTCTCTGGAGGCTGAAGTACAAGATTGAGTTGGTTTCTCCTGAGCCCTCTGTCCTTGGCTTGGAGAGGGCTGCCTTCTCACTGGGTTCTCTAATGGCTTTTTCTCTGTGCAGATACATCCCTAGTGACTCTTCCTCTTCCTATAAGGACACCAGTCACATTGCATTAGGGCCCACCCATATAACCTCATTGAATCTTAATTTTCTCTTTAAAGGCCCTATCGAGAAATACAGTCACATTGTAAGCTATTAGGAATTAAGACTTCAACAAAAAAATTTAGGAGGACAATATTAAGTTCATAACACTCACATGGCTATTAAAAAAATAAAACTGAGATTTTCATACTCTCAGACTCCAAAATCCACCCTCTTTCCAATATACTGTGCACTGTTTGACATTAGACCTAGGCCTGAGACTAAAGATAGAGGTAGGAACACAGAGCTGATAGGGAGCAGAGATCATTCGAAGAGGCTTATGTAGTGGAGTTATATAAATTTTGATACTTCAGTTATTGCTCACTCTACCTTGAGTCAAATTACCTGTATGCCATTTAGAGCTTTTTGGTTTCTTTTTTAATTAATTAATTAATTTTTATTGAAGTATAGTTGATTTACAATGTTGTGTTAGCTTTAGGTATACAGCAAAGTGATTCAGTTATACATACATATATACCTAATTTTTTTCAGATTCTTTTCCCTTATAAGTTATTAAAAATTATTGAGTATAGTTCTCTGTGGTATATAGTAGGGCCTTGTTAGTTGTATAATTTATATATGGTGGTGTGTATATTTTAATCCCCAACTCCTAATTTATTCCCTCCCTCTTTCCCCTTTGGTAACCATAAGTTTGTTTTCCATGTCTGTGGGTCTGCTTCTGTTTCATATATAAGTTCATTTGTATCTTCTTTTTTTTGATTCCACATATAAGCAATATCTTATACTTGTCTTTCTCTGTCTGGCTTCACTTAGTATGACAACCTCTAGGTCCATCCATGTTGCTCCAAAATACAGCTGGATTAAAATCTCAGCAAGGCTCTTCGTTAATCGCTTACCAAAGGTAGACTCCTTGACTTTTAATTTACAGTTCTTCATCTCTAACTGGGAAAATCCTGTTTACTTTTCAGAGCTATTGTGATGTGTAAATGAAGCGGTAGGCTGCAGCAGGGTAGCTTTTCAGTAAATGCTATCTCATCCTGTCACTAGAGATTCTGGAAATTTTTAACCCTTGGGTCAAGCGTCTCAGTGTCTTTCATGACTACAAATATACTTTGAGTGGCCCCAACACAAACTATCAAATAATAAGGTATCTTAAACCTGTTACAAGTTTGTTTAATATAGTGTTTGAGATTGGAACAAAAGAACAGTTTCAATATGGAACCATCTGTAGAAGTGAAAGGAAGTTTGTGCCAAAAATATTTCCTCTGGCTAAGTGATGAATGCTTTGATCTAGAAGTTGACTTAATATAAAATTGCCTAATTTGTATGCTGAGAGAGAGAGGAGGTACAGAGCACTGTTAGAGAAGCGTTAGATTTTCCTGAGTTTAGTGTTTTATCAATTGATGCAATTAATTGTTTCTAGTCTATGTGTGTATGTATATGTATTTTATGTGTATATATATATATATATATATGTTTCTAGTCTATGTATATATACACATATACATCATAAGACTATATATAAATACATATTTGTAGTATATATAAAATATATAAAAATATATGTAAGGAAATATAACATTTTCTTATTGAAAAGGGGGAAATTAGTAAAGAACAATTATTGTATAGTTAAACTTATGTAATATATGAGTATACCCTAGAAAAAAGATCAATTCATATTTGTCTGATATATACATATGTATAAGACAGTTATTACTTGTCCTATATAGAAAGAAAACTTACTACATTTGAGATAGTATTTAACATGTTTGGAATGACTCCAAAAATGATTTGAAATAACGTGAATATTAGATGAAAATTGCCCTTTGAATATATTACCTACTGTGTGTAATTGTTACTACTGTAAGAAACTTATCACTAGTATTATAAGCATCCTTAATTGTAAGTTATTGTTTTAAACCCAATTTTACATAAGATAATGCATTGCAGTGCATGTTGGTGTCAGTCCTTCTGATTTCAGACAGATCTTGAGTGCAGATGGGGACTGAGGAATGAGTTGAGGACACAGAGCTGAGAGTTCAGAGAAACCAAGACTAGAATTCGTAGGTCAGAGGAACAGTGACAGGGCTGCACAGAGAGAGAATTCCAGATGGCAGCAGAGTGCTCCCCTCCAGCATTTGGCTAAGTGCTGATCAGGGCATGTGTCTGAGGTTAGGGAAAACCACCTCAAGGATTGGGTGTAACAAGGCATGGCATTCACACAAAGACAGTCATAGTGCATGTTCTCACCCCACCTTCCCGACTGGAAAACCTCAAAGTTTACAGGGTGCTGTACACAGAAGGGTTTTGCCTCAGTAGTGGGAAAAAATTAGCCTAAAACAAAACTGCAAAAGTTCCAAATAACAAATCTTATAAACCAGATCCAGAGGATCAAAACATTCCTAAGGAATTTTAATAAATCTCAAAATTAAGCATAAGAATGTTTATAGAAATAAATATATCTAACACTCACTATGTAAAATTCACAGTGTTAGAAAACCAATGAAAAGTTACCAAGGAAGTGTTAGAAGTAGTAAGCACTGATATTAAAACAATTATTATACCTGTACTGCCTATGTCCAAAAGGAAGTAGAAACAAAGAAGATAAAAAGTAATGCAAAACAGACTTTCAAATTTCTAGAGATGAAAATTACAATGTCCAAGATGAAAATAAATTGGATATAATTAAAGACAAACTAAATATGGTCAAAAAAAGTTTAATGAACAATAAGCAAAGGGGTAAATAAACTGTACTATATTCATAAAAAGTAATAAAATGACAAAAAGGAATGAATTATTGACATACACAACATGAATAAATCTCACATATGCTGACAGAAAGAAGACAGACAAAAAGGGTATATATGGTGGAATTGAACATATACGAAATTCTAGAAAAATGCAAATTATTGCATGGTGACAACAGATTAGTTGTTGCCCGGGATTAGAGGGGTAGGTAGAGTTGGAAAGAATACATTAAAAAGACCACGAGGAAACTTTTTTGTCAACAGATCTGTTTATTATTTTGATTGTGGTGATAGTTTCATGGTTTTATACATACATCAAAACTCATCAAATTGCATACTATAATATGTGCATTTTATTATATAAACAACTTAATAAAGCTGTTTTAATATTAATTTACATGAAAGTATGAAAGAGCATGTAATGGATTTTCCTATCTCTTCAAACTTGTGTTTTAAAGACTTGAAATTACCACTGTAATGTTCAAAGGAGCAGTTTTACAGGGTTCACCACTGTAAAAATTTATATAGCCTCATTTTTCTTCAAATTAAAAAAATAACATGGATTTAATGGCAAGAATGAGGTTTCATTTTTTATTATCTATAAAATTGCAACCACGTGTGGTAAAAAAAATCTCTCTGGGTCTCTTATGTATTTTCTGATCTTGAGAGTAGAGGCAGTGACTTCTAATTTTCCAGGTTATCTTTTCAAAGACTCACCATTCAGTCTAAGAACTGAACATGACTCTTAACTTGATATCACTTTCATGACTCTGGTGACCTTTCCTCTTTTCTGATCCCCTCAGAGGTAACCACTATCTTCAGTTTTGCATTTAAAATTTGTTTGCTATGAATTTAAGCTTTACCAAATAAATTGAGAGAATTTATGGGTTATTTTTCTGTTTTTTTTGACATATCTCCTAGTGTTAAATATGCAAGAATAGTTAGGCAAACAACTAATAACAATGTCTGCATCATAGTGTCATATTTTCAGTTTTTAAAAATTCGATTGTGCCAAATTATTTTCTTGGGGCTTCCCTGGTGGCTCAGTGGTTGAGAGTCCGCCTGCCGATGCAGGGGACACGGGTTCGTGCCCCAGTCCGGGAAGATCCCGCGTGCCGCGGAGCGGCTGGGCCCGTGAGCCATGGCCGCTGAGCCTGCACGTCCGGAGCCTGTGCTCCGCAACGGGAGAGGCCACAACAGTGAGAGGCCCGCGTACCGCAAAAAATAAATAAATAAATAAATAAAATAAAAAAGGCTCTGCTTTCCCCCATTTAAAAAAAAAAAAATTGGGCTTCCCTGGTGGTGCAGTGGTTGGGAGTCCGCCTGCCGATGCGGGGGGCGCGGGTTCGTGCCCCGGTCTGGGAGGATCCCGCGTGCTGCGGAGCGGCTGGGCCTGTGAGCCATGGCTGGTGGGCCTGCGCGTCCGGAGCCTGTGCTTTGCAGCGGGAGAGGCCGCAGCAGTGAGAGGCCCACATACCGCCAAAAAAAAAAAAAAAAAAAAAAATTTTTTTCTTAATCTCTTGGATCACCATATTCACCCAACAGAACACTAATGTGTGTAACAGTTGCGCTACTTCCCTGCCATCTCTTAGTGATATCTCTCTGTGCTTTCAATTTGTACGTTCCTTATCATTAGTGACACTAATCACTTTTTCATATGGTAATGATTCTTTAAATTTTTCCCCCTAAATCCCTGATTTTTTCCCCATATTTTTCTATTTTTAATTAAAAAAATTTATTGGAATATAGTTGCTTTACACTCTTGTGTTAGTTTCAGGTGTACAGCAAAGTGAATCAGCTATACCTATACATATATCCCCTCTATTTTGGATTTCCTTCCCATTTAGGTCACCACAGAGAACTGAGTAGAGTTCCCTGTGCTATACAGTAGGTTCTCATTAGGTATCTATTTTATACATAGTATCAATAGTATATGTATGTCAATCCCAATCTCCCAATTCGTCTCACTCCCTGCTTCTCCCTTGGTATCCATATATTTTTTCTCTATGTCTGTGTTTCTATTTCTCCTTTGCAAATAAGATCATCTATATCATTTTTTAGATTCCACATACATGTGTTAGTATACAATATTTGTTTTTCTCTTTCTGACTTACTTCACTCTGTATGACACACTCTAGGTCCATCCACGTCTCTACAAATGACCCGTTTTCGTTCCATTTTATGGCTGAGTAATATTCTATTGTATATATGTACCACTTCTTCTTTATCCATTCCTCTGTTGATGGACACTTAGTTTGCTTCCGTGTCCTGGCTATTGTAAGTAGTGCTGCAGTGAACATTGGGGTGCATGCATCTTTTTGAATTATGGTTTTCTCTGGGTATATGCCCAATAGTGGGATTGTTGGGTAATATAGTAGTTCTATTTTTAGTTTTTTAGGAACCTCCATACTGTTCTCCATAGTGGCTGTATCAATTTACATTCCCACCAATAGTGCAAGAGGGATCCCTTTTCTCCACACCCTCTCCAGTATTTATTGTTTGTACATTTTGTGATGATGACCATTCTGACTAATGTGAGGTGATACCTCATTGTAGTTTTGATTTGCATTTCTCTAATGGGAAAATGAAATGTTTTATCTGGGCATTTTTGTGTGTGTGTGTGTGGTATGTGGGCCTCTCACTGTTGTGGCCTCTCCTGTTGCAGAGCACAGGCTCCGGACGTGCAGGCTCAGTGGCCATGGCTCACGGGACCAGCCGCTCCGCGGCATGTGGGATCTTCCCAGACCAGGGCATGAACCCGTGTCCCCTGCATCGGCAGGCGGACTCTCAACCACTGCGCCACCAGGGAAGCCCGCGGAAAAGCTTTGATGCCTAAAAATGTCTTCTCATCTACTAACTGATGGTTGGCACTCAACTCTCATCCTTTTATCTCGGAATCTCATCCCTTTAGCTTAAATCTTTTTTTCCCATTAAAATTCAAATACTGGTTGTGCTTTAAGATCGTAGTCATTTTTACCTCAGCCTGAATGATCCAAAAGCAAGTTTTGATGATGTGCAAGAGGGAAGAGAACTTGAGGGCATAAGTGTTCTGCAGAGGGTATTAGGGAATAGAGAAGACAGAGCAATAAGTAGACTCACAGGGGAAACTCAGAAAGTGGAGCTTGATGAAACAAGCAAACATCACGGTTTTGCTAAGGTCTATTCTAATTAGTTGTTATTCGTGTGTAAAAGTTTGCCTAAAAAGCATAACCTATGAGTGATTTGTGCCCCTGCATATTACGGATGTATAATAAAATTCAAACAGTGCAAGGAACACACAGATGACCACATGGCCTCAGCCATGCTCCATTTTGTAGTCTGCCCACTTTGAGCATCAGAAAATGGATTGTAGAAATCTGGTTCATCTTATTTTAAACTTCTCATTCCCCAAATTTGAAATAGTATTTATTTAAAAACCAGGTTCTTTATAAAGATCGCAAAAACACTATAAAGTATTCATTGAAAAGAACCTAACATTTACTACTGTAGTACATTATGTACAATTTAATGACTATTTCTACTGAATATACATGTATGTATTACATAATCTAACATTTATATTAAGTATAACTATAATATGATTTTTTTTTAAATTTATTTTATTTGTTTATTTTTGGCTGTGTTGGGTCTTCATTGTTGTGTGCGGGCTCCCTCTAGTTGTAGCGAGCAAGGGCTACTCTTCGTTGCGGTGCGCGGGCCTCTCATTGCTGTGGCTTCTCCTGTTGCGGAGCACGGGCTCTAGGCACACGGGCTTCAGCAGTTGTGGCACATGGGCTCAGTAGTTGTGGCTCGCGGGCTCTAGAGCGCAGGCTCAGCAGTTGTGGCGCACGGGCTTAGTTGCTCCGTGGCATGCGGGATCTTCCCGGACCAGGGCTCGAACCCGTGTTCCCTGCATCGGCAGGCGGACTCTCAACCACTGCGCCACCAGGGAAGCCCCTATAATATGATTCTTGTGTCAACCCTGACAAAGCTGGTGAAATCCTTTGCTACAAAAATATGTCTCTGCCTTATATTTTTGTTTCAGTATTAGTTTCCACATTTGCCAGCAAGATACTTTTCATCCTACTAAACTAATAGGCCACTTAGTTGAATACTGGATAAAATACAAATGGCAGAGAATTCTCCATTTCTGTTTATAATTTTAAAAGTTTCAACTAAAAGTGCAAAGCTTTTATCAATTTCTGTAGCTTGCTCTCTTCCTAAGCCTACTTGATTCTTCCATCAATATTTAAGTTTCTGGTTTTAAATAACTGTGACTCTCCTTTAATGTGTTCTCTGTTAAAGGCTTTCTCTCCCTTTAGAATTGTTAGTAGGAGAAGTGGTATTTTTGTGGGAAGAAAACTGCATCTTCTCTACTACCCAGCTGTCAGGACTATAGAGCTACATCCTCAGTTGTATAATCAGAAACCTGGCCTGGCATCAACTAGTGGGATTAATAACCACTTTTTCAATGCCTTGCAATTAAAAGATTTACATCAACTTCTCTTTGTTTTAACAAGAGCATATAGAACCCAGTGTGGGTGTGGCTCATGATTCTGCTTCTCTGACTCATGATCTTAGACTTCTTGCTTCCAACTTCCTAATGAATGTGCCCTTTAGCAATTGCTGGGGGCCAGGTTTGTTTACTGCTACTCCTTTCCAACAGTTCAATGCCACGAGGCATCTCTTGAATGTATTTCTTTGCTACAAAGTATTTCTCTCCCCTGCCCTCACCCCACTCTCAGGTTCTGTTGCTTATTTAAGATTTGCATCTGTAAAGAGTCCTTTGGGTTTGTTTCCTTGGTGGACTGGCTGTCTTCCAAGATTTTGTTGTTAATCTTGTCTGACCTTTTAAAGATGACCTTTTGGTGTTTTTATAAAACTTCTCAAGAAAAGGAAAACAGAAGTGCTCATCTAACCCTCTTCTAAAGACTATGCAAAAAAGCCAGTTGTTTTAAAACATTATGGCTGGTGATATAAATGGCTGCAGCATATTATATCTACACCTGCATGTTTTTAACTTCCAGAAACTAAAAATCAGCTCTGCAACATGCAATCAGCCATGAAGAAAGAAACAAACAAAAACCCAGTATTGAAAGTTTTTTGCCTGATACCTGAATGTATTGGTGAACAAGCCTGCTACTTCTAGTATTTACATAAAGACAGTAGTCAAATAACCAATGCACTAAAACAAACAATTCTTCTGTGAGAAAAAAAGAATGATGCTACTTAGAGTTGATGGACATGAACTTTAGGAATTTTAGAGCTGAAAATAATCTTGGAGGCCTCCTTTTATAGATGAGGAATATGAGGTCTATGGTGGTTAAGTGAATTGTCCAAGCCAGAGATGGGACTAGGGTCAAAGTTGAGGTCTTCTGCCAGGATGTTGAGCTTACTCTTTGAACTTGCTGGGTGTTTACATATTGCATCAACAGAGCCCATATGTACTGGATTTTCTTCCATTTACCAATAGAAGCAAGTTAGTGCCTTTACAGGTATTGTAGTATAAAATCAGCCCATTCAGTCAAACTAGTCAAAAATTAGTCAATCTAGGAGTCTCAAAGAGACAATGCTTTGCAGGCTTTTTCTTTTCTTTTCTTTTTTTTTCCACTGGAAATGGGAATTAGATAGATAATGCATGTTTGTCTGTCTGTATGTATGTATATATATATATATATATATATATATATATATATATATACTTATATCTTGTTCAAATTTAAAAGAATACAATTTTTTATAGTCTATGTATGACATAAAAATAGAACGTCATTAATCAAATACATTTGCAGTATTTATTTTTGTAAGTAACTTCCTTTCTTTATGTATCTATACAGTTTTAAAGATAATGGGACAACACAGAAATATTATTCATTTTCAAGCTAACACTGATAAATAATGTTTTGTAAGTGCCCTAAATTATGTAAAGACTAAAAGTTCCATTGTTCTATCTATTCTATGGAAAGTGGTTGATGTTTAGCTATGAAATAATGTATCAATCTCAGGAAACAATTCTTAGGTTAAAAAACTCATTTTCCCCGTGATGTCTTTTCACAAAGATTTAATTCAAAGAATTTGCCTTTGTAAGATCTCCATCACTTTTCACCATTGTTCCCATGCACGTTCCTGTTAAGAGTGCCTGATTCTGTTGCTAAGCAACCTTGCAGTCTTGTTGGCTCATGATGATGAACTAATAATTATTTAAAATGTGTCTGTTTGGATAGGGTCTTTTAAAGAATGTCATGATACTTTTGTGTAAGAGGCTGGGTAAGAGGGTTCTTCATTTCAACTTACAGTTCGACAGGAATATAAGTGATAGAATGATGTTTTCCAGAAGAGTTGGAAGAATGCCAAGAGTACACTAAAAAGCACTAGGTCTTACTTCCTCCCGGTATGCTTTTTTTCTAGAAAAGGGTAAAAGTCAGTCAGATGACAAGTCAAGAAATTTACCAAAGGACTTCAAAGAAATATGAGGAACATCAATATTCATTTTATTGACTAGATTAAATTATTATGTTTTTCCTTCTCATCCCAAATTCTTAAGAAAAATTGTCAAGCCATATTATGTTGAAAAATAAGTCCCATGTAAGCGAGACATGGGTATTTGAATTTTATCAGGCTTCCAGAGAAAACTAAATTGTTGATTAAATCCTCATCCTGCTTGCTCTTGTCCCAGACATCCCTCTCCGGTTCAGGAATATCCACCTTTAAATAGCTTATTTAACCATATGGGACTGATGCCAGTAGCCTTAATATTTTCTGTACGCTATACTGCGATATATAAGGGGACTACCATCATATCTCTAGCATGTAGTGAGAGTTAGTAAATAGCATTCCCAGTGTGTATCTGGAAAAACAAAAAGGTTGTTCCTTTAAACCATCTTTTTTGGTGATAAAGCAAAGAATCAAAGGTATTTCATTACTAAAGAATCCGAGAATGTCCTAACTCTAAGAGAAGAGCACTTCTAATGTCATCTCAAAATCCATCCAATCCAGAAGCAGAGCTGATGGTGCTACCAAGAGACAGAGTCTCCTTGTGGTGACACCACCTTCAAAAGTTTTGCAAGGTACCCCCAAACATCACCAGTTTTCTTTACAACCTTGCTTGTCTCTAGTATTTAAAGACACATCTGATACTTATTGATTCTATTTATATTTTGAGGGTGATCCCTTCTTAGGGATATCATCTCATATGCAAAGTTAAAAGTATTGATCATTTTTCTCTCCTAAACTTAAACTATTATAATTTATGTTTAAGGCAGCCAAATTTAACAGCTTTGGGGCCATAAAGGTGAGTGTTTAAATCTTGGTTCACTGTTCTGGAGGTGGTATATGGCCACTCCAGGTATCAGTTTTCTTACTTATAAAATAGGGTTTGCAGTGCTTTCTTCACAGATAAAGGATTAAATTTGATATGCTAACATAGTGTCTACCATATAGTGTACATTAAATGTGAGCCCTCTTTCCTATCTCCACTGGGTGTGGCCAACTTCTAGTTTTCTAGGATTTACTAGAAAATTTCATACCTTCTAGGAATATATGGCTTCTGATCATATTCCCTTACCATCTTCATTTTACTAAACTAAAGGCTCTTAATTTTTTTGTAATTCCCACATTCTTATTTCCTATCTCAGCTACTTTTCTGTTAATTTTTTAGAATTCAGTTTATTTTAGCAGGCATGAATTGAGGTAAGGGGAATTACAGTAGGTCCTGTGGTTACAAATGTCAACAGGATCCCTGTTCTCAGGTACCTTACAGTCTAGTGTCAAGAGTAGTAAACAGACAAAAAATTGCAATTTGACCTGATAAATTCTGTGATATTGGTAAGCCTGTGACAACACAAGGGAAATATCTAAATCAGATTAGGGAGGATGGGAGATTAAAGGTAAAGGAGCTTGCCGTACTTGTAGGCTTTTCTCTAGAGTTGGCAAACATCTTTACCTGTGTTCAAGGTTTAGATTGACCAAGACAGCCTTCACATTCCTTTCAGCTTAATAAAACTTTAGACAGGTTTCTTCCTGACTTATAGGCCCTTGACCTCCCCTTATTTAGAACATTCACTCTAAAAAACATGCAAATTCTTTTTTCACCCCTTTGACACGTAAATCTTCTTCTAGTAATCTTGCCAGATTTACAACCCAGGAATGTCTTTCTCACGGACATGGGAGCCATTTTTCGAAATGTAATCATCAAGAAAGATAGCACCACATTCTCTGTGGGAGGGCAAGAGTCTAACTTCAATAAGTGCTGATTAGCAAACACAGATGGCCTAATCACATTAACCAGTCTCCTCCTAATGTCCTCCAGTACCAGTCCACTAGCTCACTCCAGAATTGGTAAACTGTCCCACCTTTTGTTTCAGCAGAGTTTAGTCCAATCTCTCTCTCCAATTGCAATCGTTTTCAATAAACTTTCCCTTGCCTGTTTAAGTCTGTCCTTGGACAGGATGCATCCAGGTTTTGTACAAGGGGGAAAGACTGATTTTTGCCCAATAATCTACTCACTGATGCCTGGCACTTGGTCAACTTTTGTAATTGCTGATTAAAATAAGTCCATCATGTCAATGTCTAGGGGGAAATGTTTTCAATGGCTCTAAACACTTTGAGCAGTGATCAATGAAATCTCTGAGTTCACCATCTTCTAACTGGAACTAGAATTATTTTTCCAAAAATATATTTCTTTACACTTATGCACAAAATGAGCCTCTGCCTCAAAGAGACTGTGAGTAGGCTCAAGTATCCACTCGTCCTAATAGCTTTATACTCGTTCTTTTGGTATTTCAATTATCTCAAGTGTTCAGAATCATGAATAAAGTTGGGAGCAATTCATGATGATGTTAATCAACTATAAATTACTCAACAAGGGCTCCCCTTATTATACTCTCCATGAAGCTCCCTAGAGGATCAGCTCAGGTACTGGCCTCATGCACAGTCTACATTGAGAGGATTTCCAATAATTGATGGTCTTAGCCAAAATTTTGAATTCTAAAAATGGATGGAAATTTGGAAATTCTAAATCAATCATAGCAAATTACAAATTATCATCAAGAAAGACTGCATAATAAAAATTTCTAAAGGTTACTGTAGAAATTAAGCTTAAATTCAAATTTAATTCTAAGGTAAATAAAAATATGTACTCCATTTTCTTTTTTTCATTATAAAATTTATAAAACCAGAATTTTCCTTCTAATGTGCGCATTGGGTGTACTTGCTTTTTCTTTCCAAAAAAAGTTTCACTAACTTAAGGACATATACAACATATGGCACCTTAGAATTAAGGAAATATGGGAGAATGATTTTGATTACCTCCTCATGCTACATGAAAATTCATTACTTCAAACTTTCTTGAGCAGTTTTTTAAAAGATGCCAGTTATCTAACTCATACAAACACCCATATACATATGTACATCTTTCTTGTTGGGGAACAGACTTATATTAGTGTAAATAAGTGGTCATTAAAGTTAATGGGTTCATTTTATATAGTTATAATTTAAGATATAGTAGAAATTGGTTTGAACATGATATATACCTTTTTAAAATATATTAGAGACTTATAGAACCACCTCACAGTGACTGTATTTGTCCATTATGAGGTTTAGAATATACTTTACTACTTAAATGAGTTGAGTATGATATTTTATCATTATACCTTTGCTTTTATCATATATTGTGGATGTAGAGTCTTTGGTCAGAAACACCCTCTATATTATAAAAACATCATTATAGAAAAATGCAGTATTCTTTTAATATATAATTTAACATGAAACTAGGACAGATTTTCAGCAGAAGAAGGGAGCTGCATATATTTGGCTTTTACTGGCAGGCCTGTTTCTGCCCAGTAATTACCCAGTCTTTACGTACATGTTACAGTTCAGTGCTTTTAAGGAAATCCAGCTTTCTTTGCTCTCTGATCTTTTCTGCTCACAAAATACTTAGCAAACACATAGCTATTAGCTCCATAGGAAGTGGTTGTATATATCAGGTATTTTTCACAAGCCCACTTAACCAAGGTACCAAGTAATTTGACTAGAATCCAAACCAAATCAGTTGAAGAGCTAAGTGTGCAAAAAAATCCTGTAACACACTACATTCCAATGAGCCACAGTTTTATTAACACTGCATCACTTAGCAAACTCAGATGGGGTCTTTGGGTCTTTATGTTGAGTTTCTTTAATTGGCAAATGCTTAAGAGCACACTTTATTTATTGATTGATTGATTAAAGAATCATCTTTTTTTTAAATTTATTTATTTTTGGCTGTGTTGGGTCTTCATTGCTGCACGTGGACTTTCTCTAGTTGCGGGGAGTGGGGGCTACTGTTCGTTGTGGCGCGCGGGCTTCTCATTGCGGTGCCTTCTCTTGTTGCAGAGCACAGGCTCTAGGCACGTGGGCTTCAGTAGTTGTGGCACACGGGCTCAGTAGTTGTGGTGCATGGGCTTAGTTGCTCCACGGCATGTGGGATCCTCCCGGACCAGGGCTCGAACCTGTGTCCCCCGCATTGACAGGTGGATTCTTTTTTTTTTTGCTGTACGCGGGCCTCTCACTGCTGTGGCCTCTCCCGTTGTGGAGCACAGGCTCCGGACGCGCAGGCTCAGCAGCCATGGCTCACGGGCCCAGCCGCTCCCCGGCATGTGGGATCTTCCCGGACCGGGGCACGAACCCGTGTCCCCTGCATCGGCAGGCGGACTCTCAACCACTGTGCCACCAGGGGAGCCCCGACAGGTGGATTGTTAACCACTGCGCCACCAGGGAAGTCCCTAAGAGCCCACTTTAAATGCAGTTACCCAATGACATCATGATAAGAAATGCTATAGGAATATAGGCATAGAAAAAAAAATTATCATCACTCACATATGCCCTGAGCATTTTCTGCTGAAGAGAGAATCTGAACTCCATAATGAGGGTACTAATACATTACATGCTTCTGACAGTAAGTTCTTATCACTTGAGAAATATCATTAAACATTATATCTCTGCAGCTTAATCCTTCTTAACCTGAAATATACCTTTAGAAATAATATTTTAACAGTTTGAGAAAATTCAGCTATTACATAGCTATTTATCTAAATATTTACGTGAGATAATTATGAAGGCATTCTATTAATAATTTTGTGAAGACACTGTAATAACAATTTAGTCTTAGAATTTTAGAAAAAAAATAAACCAATAAAAAGGTACTTCTTCTGGTTCAAACTGTACAAATGAAAATTCTGAAGCTAAGTAAATTGGGCAAAGTATGTTGCTGTTTCATAAGTTAATGAAAGTAAATTTATTTATTAAATTTTTATTTATTTATAGTTTCATGGGTTTATCACACATAAGGTTCAGGTGTATAATATTATATTTTGACATTTATATAAACTACAGTGTGCTCACCACCAAAAGGTTAGTTGTCAACTGTCATCATATTGTTGACCCCCTTTACCCATCTTGCCCTCCCTCCACCCCCTTCTCCTCTGCTAACCACTACTCTGTTCTCTGTATCTATTTGTTTCAGTTTGGTTTCTTCATTCATTTTGTTTTGCTTGTTTTTATATGCCACATATGAGTTAAATCATATGGGATTGGTCTTTCTCCATCTGGTTTATTTCACTTAACATAATACCCACAAGGTCCATCCATGTTGTCCCAAATGCCAAGATTTCATCTTTTTATGGCTATTCTTCCATTGTAAGTGTGTGTGTATCTTCTTTATCCATTCATCCATCAGTGAACACTTAGGTTGTCTCCACATCTTGTCTATTCTAAATAATGCTGTGATGAACACAGGGGTGCATATATCTTTTCAGATTAGTGTTTTTGTATTCCTTGGATAAACACCCACAAGTGGAATAGCTACATCATATGATAGTTCTAGTCTTAACTTTTTGAGGAATCTCCATGTGATTTACCATAGTGGCTGCACTAATTTACATTCCCACCAAAAGTGCACAAGGGTTCCCTTTTCTTCACTTCCTCTCCAGCACTTATTTCTTGTCTTTTGGATAATAGCCATTCTAATGGGTGTGAAGTGATATCTCCCTGTGGTTTTGATTTACATTTCCCTGATAATTAGTGATGTTGAACATTTTTCACATGCTTGTTGGCCATCTATATACCTTCTTTGGAAAAATATCTATTCAGTTTCTCTGCTCGTTTTTTAATTGGATTGTTAGCTTTTTTGTTGTTGAGTTGCTTGAATTCTTTATCTATTTTGGATATTAGATACATGATTTGCAAATATCTTCTCCCATTTGGTAGGTTTTCATTTTGTTGATGTTTCCTTTGTTGTACAGAAGCTTTTTAGTTTGATAATAGTCCCATTTGTTTAGTTACGCTTTTGTCTCCTTGCCTGAGGAGGCATATGCAGAAAGATATTGCTAAAACCAAAGTCAAAGCGAATACTGCCTATGTTTTCTTCTAGGAGTTTTATTGTTTCAGATCTTACATTGGAGTCTCTAATCCATTTTGAGTTGATATCTATGTATGGTATAAGATAGTGGTCTAGTCTCATTCTTTTGCATGTGGCTATCCAGAAAAACTAAATTTAGATGCTCTCCATCCTTTCATCAAATTTTCAACCCATTCAGATTAATCTGCAAAACTGCATCAAGAGGTTTGAAGGTAGAGAACTTTTTACTGTCTAGCTGATTTTTAAGAGTGATTAGGGCAGAGTTATAAATCAAATTACTGCAAAAAACGTTCTGGCTAGTCCATGTCAGTCACTTTCCTAAATTTCAAGGTTATTGACTGCTCAACTTATCTTATGACTTTAAATTTGAAAGCCTCAAATTAGCAACAAGTTCTCATAGGTTTCAAAGCAGTAGGGGTTTTACAGAATGATTCTGTTAAATTAATCTTTTCCTCATTTGAAACGTAGATGATTAAGATACATATTAATTTATTCAGAAAAGTCATACATTTTTTCAATGGAAAAAATCTTCCCTTCTGTGCTCCCTAGGGCTATTTGTGTGCAAAATTTAACAAATATTGGTTCAACTCTTTTTTTTTTTCTGATTCAAAACTTCAGCATGAGTGATGATTAGTTGGATGGCTAACGAGACAGTAATCTCCTCAAACATCTTTTAACCCACTTGTACATTCTACATGAAGCAGCAGCTCAGTAACTGTTGAATGAACGAGTGGACAGATCCCACTTGCCCAGAAGACTGAATTCTTCTTTAAGAATCTGAGGTTTAATTTTGTGGTCAAATGTTTAGAAATGGAAATAGAACTCAAAGTTCCACTTGACTTATAACGTGACTTCTGTCCTCAGCAGATTGTTAAAAAGGTTAGTTCTACCAGTGGCTTCAGAAAACATACAAAAGGTGTTAGCAGAACCATGATATTTACGGTATACATTTGATTGTTTCAAGAACTGAGCGAACAGGTAGTACTTGTAAGGGCAATCAGGTGCCAGTTTCAATGGTCAGGCCTGAACTGCAGGGGTTCCACACTCAGCCCTGCTGCTTGTTAATTCTGGCTTCACTCATTATGCTTCCCGATGCTGCCACACAGCTCCTTATTTTGAGGTAACAGGTGATCTGACTATGCTTTTTTGTTTGTTTGTTTTTCTAACGTTACACAGAAAGCTAGAGTCAAAAATTTGTGTGTAGTCTGAGAATGATACTTTGGATATATTGCTATTTATGATAAGCCCCGATTTACATGTTTACCTCGAACTGGAAAAAAATTGCTAACTAGAATTTCCCCCGTAAAAGGAATTACTGACAATGTCTTCCTCCTTAACCACATGGACCTATATCAAGGCTGCTTATCTGTGCAAGATACCAAAGTTGTTACCACAGGACTATGCTATCAGAAGCAGATTTTCTGCCAGTGGGCTGGGCCAGCTTTTGCAAACTACAGGAAACCTGGGTTCCTAAAATAACCTAAGGGACACCCCTGATCTAAACTCAAACAGAATGGGGTTAATACATAAATCCTTGCAGGAAGTTTGGACACTGAAAAGATCTGTCACTGAGGATGGCGATTCAGCTTAACAAATGAGGCAATGAGACTGATGGAATACGCCCTTTCCAGAGAAGTTACAAGGATTTCCGTTGATACTATCAGTATTTCCACAGTCCTCTGTTTCCAGGAGGTTATATATAGTATCACAGAAGAACCCTGAGAACAGATAATCAAGCCTTTATAAAGAATCAGAGAAATATATTAAATGTCTCTTAACAAGGAGAATTGAACTTTTTTTACTAACAATAACCATTATTATCATTATAGAATTATTATATTGTTCTTAATATTTTATTATTAATTAAATATTATCTGCAGGGAAGGCAGATTGGCATCACATAAGTGTTACGTCACTGAAAACTAATCAATACACACACAAAATAATGTGCTAAGGCTACACTAGGGAGTCTCACTTCTGATCTCAAGGTTCTGCCACTTTATCCCAATTTCTCAACAAAACTCTTTATCAAACTTATTGTATCTTATCCCGCACTATATCGGAACTGTTTTAAAAGGGATCTTGTTAGTCATTTTCCTTAAAAAAAAAAAAAAGAGAAATCCAAGTCATGCCTTTTCTATGAAATCTTTGGAGGTTGCTATGACAATGTTATTTGTAGCTCAGCCCACAATTCATATTCTTCAGCTTTTACCCAAAGTAACCTGGTTCTGCTTGCTAGGCATCATCTTCTAAGACTCCAAGAGATATTGCCAAAGCTTTCTCCAGAGACTAGGATTGGAAAAATGACGGCATTATTAAATGCTGAACTTTACAAAAATCATTTCTATTTTGAGCACCCTAACATAGTTATCTTCATTTTGCATAATCCTTTTTTTTTAACAAGGATGTATATTTTTACATGGTTGCAATTACAGCAAACACAGAGTTTTGTGTTATTCCTTCACCATTTCCAATAACGAAAGCATTTTTCATATATTACAATTGGGGGATTATTTTAATGTTAAAGAATACATGATATTTAATGGATACAATCTATATTTAATTTAATCTGCTTCCTATTACTAGCTATTTGTCTTCATTTTTTTCCTTATTACAGATAGATTCACAAATAATATTATTATGAATATTTTTTTCCTCTACAGAATTGTTTCTTTGAATGAGACAGGGGTTATGGTTTGTTTGGCTTGTATCGACAGTATTTATAAAAGTGTAAATCTGAATGTGTTTAGGTGAGGCAAGTACAGTAACCTGTATTCCCATTGCCTTCCCCCAGGCCAACATTGTACATTTAGATTACCTGCTTGACCCTGAAAGCATTTGAATTTTTGACTCCTGGATTACTGGCTCAAAGGCGTAAGTATCTTTATGACTTTCAATAACAATGATCATTTAACTCTTCTAAACCAGTTATACATGTATTTCAATGTCACCAACTTTCATTTATTTGAGTACTTTCCAAACGTTAGGTGCTGTATAGGCATTGGGGACACAATGAGCAAGTAAGACAATGAACAGGGAGTTACAATGCAGTCTGAATTAATAGAACTTAGAATAGGGTACTAAGGGAACCCATAAGAGAAGCAGAAACAAGTCTTCTCCAAATCGGGTCATTACATGGGGAAGTGGTAGCAAGTAGAAGAACGGAGGAAGGAGAGAAGTCCAGGCAAAGAGAGCACCACGTGCAATGGCCTGGACAACATAAAGCAAGCATATTTTAAGTATTATGAGAATGGAGAGGGTGAGGTTAGTGTTGAAAGACATGAATATATATGAAAAAGCATATATATATGATTTTATAATGTAGTCATCATTAGGTATCATTTAATAATTTTTTGTCAAATTTACTAACTATATAAGCATGTTATACGTGTAAAGTAGATTTAGTATGCATCGCATCTAAGAAAATCCGATTCCTGACATAATCAGCAGAATGAAAAGTGACACAGAGATTAGAAAACTCCCCAGCACTTGAGAGAAGAGAGGTTTGTGCAGTTTGATGGCAGCACAGGCCCATGTGTAGGAGAAGGGGAGGTGATGGAGCAGCAGGGATAGGTTAGAACAGTTGGAGTGCCTGGAGGGCCAGGCCAAGGAGTTCACTTTGTATTAACTCAATGGTCAATGAAATTACATAGCCATTTTAGAGGAAACAAAATTATAATTAAAACTGTAGAGGAAACACTCATTCCTTTCACTAAAGCAAAATGCAGAACATCCTGGTGTCAGCACTGGAAAACAATCTCCAGGTAATTGAAGCAGGAAAACCACATCCATTTAGGGGTTCTCTCATTTTCATTATGACTGCTACCACCATAGCAGCCTCTAGGCTTCCATTCTAACACTTTTGTCCAGGTATGGAGCAATCAAAAACATCTTGCTTTGTTTCACTTTAGTACAAATGATATAGAAAAGACATCAAAAGAATTTATTAAGTGATAAGAGAGAATAACTGGGAAACAAAGCGTGTGTATGAAATATATCAACAGTCTAGTTTACAAAGAACTACTTTATTCTTTATAGAACACTGTTAGCCCATAGTCCATGTTATTCTACATTGGACACCAAGTATCTGTTAACCCTATGAAATAATATGTAAGACATTATGTGCACTTATATAGTCTTTGTATACAGGATGTGATGGAAGAGGACCTCTACCAATAGATAGAAAAGAAGTTCTTGTAATTGTGTGTTATGCAAGCCAAAAGCGGATGGGGTAATTTGCCAGAAATAATACTATAAGGGATATAAATAATTTGGTCCAAGTACTCCACTCTCTGGGTTGCATTATTCAAGAGTAAATTTTAGAATGTCTGGAAGCAGAGGTCTTACCCAGTGTTCAAGACATATGAGGTCTCTGAGAATTTCTCTGAAATCACACTGAACATCTTGTGTACATGTATGTGTGTGTGTATATCTCCTGGGAAGTCTTTAAAAGGCTCATAAGCTCTTTTGTGGCACTTCTTCAATTCACTTCTGTGCTGGACCTCCCCATTTATGAAAGCAGAAGTTTCAGCCTCTGAGACTTTGGGCACAAGTCAGCAGGTGGTGACAGCTTTCTCTTCCAACACTGCATCTTTTAAGCATTCTTAAGAAAGCAAGCAGCCATCAGTTATGAACATCATTCAGGTGACGTTCTGTATGTATGAACTGTATTTGAGATTAAAAGACGGGGAAGAGATGGGAAGTGAGTAGACATGAGACTATTATAGGGCTCAGGAGAAAAGTGGCAGAATCTAATTACGATGGGATGAGTGGGAATACAGAAATGAGGATGGGCAGAGGATGCACATCTTGGTATTTGGTATATACCGCAGGGTTTTTTTTCACCAAGTTGTCATTCTGTGTTTGGAAAACAAAATTGGGGGGAAAATGAAATCAAAGAGTAAGTCAGTGCTTGGCATATAATAGGAATGTAATAAATTTTGGAAAGACTCACACTACCATGGTGAAACTTTTAGTACTAAACATATATTTAGGATTAAACATATATTCATTTGCAGAACAGACAGAAGTTGGACTTTTATATTACTAATGCTTACAATACTTCAACTTCTGGTCATCTTATACAAGTTCATTAGACCACTGATCGTTGTTGCAATGGAGTTCTGAAAGTTTAATTTTGAGATGTGAATGAGAAATGAGGTCATGGCATAGATGAAGACAGGCAATGAAACTATAAAATTGGTAAGCTTGGTCTATGAGAACCTATATGAGCAAAGAATCTGAAAAAGAATAGATATATGGATAGGTATAACTGAATCACTTTGCTGTACACCTAAAACTAACACACTGTAAATCAACTATACTTCAATAAAATTAATTTTTAAAAAATTAATTAGTTAAAATTAAAAAACATTAAGCTTGGTGAAGTGTAGTTGACCTCATTCAGGAAAGTAGAAGTAGGCGCTGGTTCTGGAGGATACAGGAGTGGTTTGAATAGAGAGAGGGCCAACTTTACTTCCTAACAGTAAGTTAAAATTAGGGGAATACAGAGATTATAGAATAATAATCAGAAAGTGGCCTAAATGTAAGAAGCAGGCTGGCTCTTCTTATACTAGAGAAAGAGAAAGCTAAATTTGTGGTGGAGATGGTAGGGGAATCATTTGAAACAATCCAGATTTCAATTGAAGTGAAGAGGTCAGAAAATATTAAGGATAAATAAAGCTTAGTTTATTCATTAGGAACATGGAAATTAGGAACATGGAAGTTAGAGTTAGTAAAAACCAGTCTCAAAATGGTAATTCTCTAATTCTGAACTAATCAGAAAAAAATATGAACTATAGTGCACATTAAGTCAATGTTGAGGAAAATGATGTATTTATTGGAGTACAATTCAGTTGTTATTTTACAATGCTTTAACAAAAGTACACACTAAATACATAGAATTTATATATACTATAGTATAAGTATACTTTTTAGCATAGAAAATTACAAAATTATCTAATCACTTAAAAGAAAATAGCATTATCCTTCTCACAAAGTTCTGAAATTAAAGAAAAAAATTATGAAGATATAAACTATTCACTGAAGTTTCTGAAATAATCAGAAAGCTTGAATCAAAGAGAGATTGCATTTAAGGAGGATGTGTTATTGTTTAATTCAATGGTTAAAGAAACAGAAAAATTAAATGGGAACACTTTTCTGTTAAACTTTCCCTTCGGGCAGCTGGTATAAATAAGGGAGCTAGCATGGACCCTCCATTTCCCTTGAACAGGTGTTAACTTCTTCCTGTTTAGAGGGTTTCACTTCATGGTTAAGAGCATGGCCTCTGGGCTCAAATATTTTGTGCCTGAATCCTGGACATGTCACTTGTTAAGTTTGCAACTTTTGGCAAGTTGCTTACTTTCTCTAAGCCTCAATATTTAACTGTGTAATGTGGATAATATTTGTGAGGGTTAAATGCCACTGACAAACGGTAACTGGTATACATTTAAGCGCTCAATAAATTTGTCTATCAGGAGGAGTTTGGACATCGAGGGAGATGGTAGATAGATTCAGAAGGGAAATGTGAGAATTCATTTAGAGTGAACAGTTTCGAGGAAGATGACAACTGAAAGGGGGATCCTCCTTCCCATTCAGCTGCTAGAAAAAGAGGTGTGTTTAACAGAACAGAGAAAACAGGCTGAAATCCGGTGGCCCTGTGGGCACTGGAGGAGGGGAAGCATGTTAGGAGTGTTTCACACACAGACCGAAGAAGCTAAATACTACACATCCAACAGAGCTGCGGATATCTATTTCAGTATGTCTGTGGGTCTATCTGTACAATGTTTCTCTTGAAAAGTCAGCAAGCGTTGTGAAGATAGAGCTCCAATCCTCTCTGACACTTGTTTAGGGGAGGGGAGGCAGCAGAGAAATCTCAGGGTGGAAGACAACCTACAAATACCTGCAGGGACATACATGACTACTTTCCACTTTCCTCCTGGTGTCAGAAGGCAAACAAGCTAGCACCTCTGTCTTGGACTTCCCAGCCTCCAGAACTGTGAGCAATAATTGCTGTTGTTATAATCTACCCAGTTGGTGGTATTTTGTTATAGCAACATGATTGGAGTAAGATAGCATCTTTCTACCCTAGAGGAATAAGTCCTAGACTAATTACCTAGTAAAATTTGTGCATTACCTCAACATACACCAAGTGATGCTGGATGAGGTAAAATCCAGAAACAAGGTTGCTGAAGAGTTCTGTCATGATCTACTCTCACATACTATCACATACCTCAGAGATACTACATATTTACTTGTGTTAGGAGCTTCACATGGCAGTGGTTTTCTTCATGGCAGTGTGAACACCAGCATCACTGCTACTTGCTACTCCTAAAGGAGCTCGAATGCCTCACTCCTCTTCCTTGGGAGCTATTCAAGTTTTCACTTGGCTGATCTTCAAGCTACTTACCATAAGTGTCCATTCTCTTGATTTTCAGGAACACTCATTACTATTATATCCCTCAGGGCAATTTTAGAAGTTTAAAGCAATGAAGAGTAGCTTCTTACGATAAGAAAAAAGAATAAGGTGGGTTGTTGTTCATTTATTGATCATTTATGAGTAGCTGTCATATGCCAGGCATTGGGGCATTGTGCTTTTGACGTCAGAAGCAGTCCCTGCTTTCAAGTGGTCTCTGGTAAAGCTGGGAGGAGTTTCAACTGGACAGAATAGTATAACATAATGAGTAGATAAGTGCCAGGACAGGGTGCCAGGGTGGGAAGGAGGACACAGAGAAAGAATGAGTTCATCATGAAATATTTTTGAAGAACAGGACACCTGATTTGTGTTTTGAAGGAAATGTAGAAGTGTGAAAGACAACAAAAAAGTTTCAGAAGTGAACATTCTAGGCAGAGGCTACAGCAAGATTTAAAAAGCAAGAGGGCACAAACCACAGAGCTGATCTCCCTGTGCTACGTGGCTGCTTCCCACTAGCTATCTATTTCACATTTGGTAGTGAGTGTATATATGTCCTGTGACCACCTAGAGGCGTGGGATAGGGAGGGTGGGAGGGAGACGCAAGAGGGACGAGATATGGGGATATATGTACATGTATAGCTGATTCACTTTGTTATAAAGCAGAAACTAACACACCATTGTAAAGCAATTAGACTCCAATAAAGATGTTAAAAAAATAAAATTAAATTAAAAAAAAGACACGAGGGCATACAGAGCAATGGTGGGCCTAAAGAACTGCCAATAGGTACGTATGGCTGGAGTGTAAGATCATTTGAGCAAGTAATGCAAAGGATACCAAAATGTGCAGTGGATAATCTAAGGTAAGGATATATCACCTTTCTTTTTTTCACCCTAGAAATATTTACTGAGTGACTCTTATGTGCCAATGATTGTTGTAGGTTCTGCAGTGAAAAAATCATGACTCTACCTGCACGGAATTCGCATTCTACCTAGGGAAGAGACCGAAAATAAACCAATACCAAAATATTGATATATTGTTTGGCAGACGGGAACAAACATATGGAGAAAACTATATCAGAGATGGAATGGAGCATGTGTAGGTTAATGTGTGCACCTGCATGGGGATGCACAACAGCTGTTTTTTATAGGATGATCAAGGTCTCACTGATGTGGTGACATTTGACCAGAGACTTGAAGGTAGTCATATCCTATCTATTATCATAACCTCTAGTATCATATTCTATTTATATGTGTATGGATTACTTTTCTAGAACATTTCCAGAAGATGAAATCGTAAATGCAAGGGCCTTTGGATGGGAGAACGTTGAGTGTTGAAAGTACAAACTAAGAGGCTGGTGTTCCTGGTGTGGAAAGAGTGAGAAGAGCAGTGGATAAACTGGAGAGCTGGTGGTGGCGAAGCGGGTGCAGAAAAGATAGGGCTTTTTAGAGTCTCTTTAAGTACTTGTTCCCTTGTGGCTCTCCACCTCTTAGACAGAATCAAGGAACTGTCTAGCCCCAGGCAGTGGAGAATAGGCATTTGATAGTTTTTGCTAAAGAGTTAAGCTTAAAAGCCTAAAATCTTTATGGACAGAGAGAAATTTTGCTAAATTTCTTCTTTACTACATCAGAGTAATAGATGGATAAATCCAAAGAATTTTCCACAAAGGGAAAGCACCATCAGGATTTGCGTATTTTTTGTTTTGTCTTGTTTTTTAACAAGAGGGAAGGGAAATTACCGTTACTGTTTGTAATCTAGAAAGACTGGGGTAAAGAGAGGTTAAATGGCTCATTCACTGCAAACCTGGGCTTAAGAGGACAGTCGAGAGTGTTCAACATGATGCCCTCGGGCAATCACTTACTCAGAGGAGGGCCAATTACTTTTTAAATTAAATTAAATTTATTTATTTATTTATACAGCAAGTTCTTATTAGTTATCTATTTTATACATATTAGTGTATACATGTCAACCCCAATCTCCCAATTCATCCCACCACCACCACCCTTGCCCCGCTTTCCCCCCGTGGTGTCCATACGTTTCTTCTCTACATCTACGTCTCTATTTCTGCCTTGCAAACCGGTTCATCTGTACCGTTTTTCTAGATTCTACATATATGTGTTAATATACGATATTTGTTTTTCTCTTTCTGACTTACTTCACTCTGTATGACAGTATCTAGGTCCATCCACGTCTCTACAAATGACCCAAGTTCATTCCATTTTATGTACGTACTACGTCTTTTTTATCCATTTGTCTGTCAGTGGGCATTTAGGTTGCTTCCATGACCTGGCTATTGTAAATAGTGCTGTAATGAACATTGGGGTGCATGTGTCTTTTTGAATTATGGTTTTCTCTGGGTATGTGCCAGTAGTGGGATTGCTGGGTCATATGGTAATTCTATTTTTAGTTTTCTAAGGAACCTCCATACTGTTCTCCATAGTGGTTGTATCAATTGACATTCCCACCAACAGTGCAAGAGGGTTCCCTTTTCTCCACACCCTCTCCAGCATTTGTTGCTTGTAGATTTTCTGATGATGCCCATTCTAATCGGTGTGACTTTCAATACGCTTCCCTGGGGCAGTAGTGATTATCTTCCCAATAGCTTGGGCAGCTTGGTGAAGAAGATCAGAAGCTGACTTCAGCTTTTCATAGCTCTCCATCTTTCTACTTCCTAAATTCCCATTCCTTTTACTTGAGCAGTGGTTCATCAAATATGTAACAGCAGCAGAAGCTTCTCCTAGAAACTTGTTAGAAATGCAAATTCCCAGCTGAGGCTCCGGAAATCATTGTTTTGACAAGCCTTCTGATTCTAGCTAAAGCTTGAGACCCATTGCTCTTCTTCTGATCTGAGAGAGAGCGAGGGGTGGGGGAAAGATAGAGAAAGCCCAGGAAAGAATGCTGGAAAGTAAATTCAGAGAGCTTTTTATATGGGGTTTTTACTGTGGTAACTTACAAATGGTTGAAAAACACCCACAAATTGAAACATGTAGCTACTTTAAGGACTCTTTAGCAGAAATCAATCTTATTCCCGATCTATTACTTAATAGGTCATTTCCTCATGGGGATGACTAACAGCAATTCAACAGGAAATGCTTTTTATATTTAAATAACACTTTCTGTTCCAAGATGTCAAAATGTTTGACAAGTGGTCAAAATGCAGCTCACTAATATTCTCAACCCCATGGTAGTAAATAACCCACATCTACCATCACTGCTGTTTACTGGTGATTGCTTTTCTGGGAAAGTTGAAGCGCCTTTGCTATCTCTGTAGAAAGTCAATGACTAAAGGAGGAAACGTCCTTCATCTTGGTTCCCATAGGAAACCAAATTGATAAATCACTCACTGACTTCTATTATTGCATCTCAAGGATAGTTAACAATGCTCATCAAGGAAAAATCCCAAAGAACACTCTTGCCCTATCTCTGATTAAACCTGATTTTGGAAAATCATCTGGCTCAATCTACATTTAATTACAATATGAATGCTACTTAATTCCCTATTACTTCTGATTACACAGGATCAATGCCACTTGAAGAGTAAGAAGCAAAGGTTCACTACATTGGGGTCTCCTGGACAGCCAAGCCTGTGCCTTAGTCATTTTGACTCCCTAGTGACCAGCTTGGTATCTGGAATAGTATATGCGATCAGTAATTATTTCTTGAATGTATGATGTATGAATGAGTCAAGATATTTTGAGAGTTGGACTCATGGGTCAAGAGGAGAAAACGTGGTTTAAAAAAACCCACTGAATTCTCAGAAGCCGGTGCTGCAATGAATGCTAATAACAACTTGACAATGTCCTCTGTCATTGCAAATAATGTGATACCAACATCTACTAATCAATCAAAAAAAGACTTTCAGAATTCAAATTTGGATAGGATTTTGAGCTGGGGATTCCTCTCACCCACCTTTTCTTATGATAAAACTTGGAACTGTAGTGTCAATAGATAATATGCCAGGTTTTCACTTAAAATTGGAAAATTTAATCTAATTTCGGAGGCATGAAATAAAACTGATGGGCAAATATTAGAATTTCCATCAATGAAAAAGCTTAATTTCTAAAATGCTGAAGGTTAGTTTATCAAAATACTGAAATTGCCTCATATCATAAGTCAAAGCACCCTCTCTTTACTAAATAAGGAGCTACAAAGTTGTACAATTACGGTCAATAATTTTTTTACTTGGTTTGAAAAAAGGTTGCTTGTTTTAAATAAAACAAAGTTCAACTGAAGTGACTATAATATCATCAGTCTTGTAAAACTCCTTGTGTTAGATTTCTTCTATCCCCAAGATGCCAACCATGCATATTAAACGGACTCTTGTTTTTTGCGTATGATTTCTGTACATCTTTCCTATATGAATTTTCATGTTAAGTACCCTTTCTTAGAGTGTGGATTGTAACCACTCTGTTTAAAACTCTATCACCAGTACCTAGAACAGTGCCTGCCACATAAGAAACACTTAATAAAATTTCTAAATTATCTTGATTAAAATCCATACTCATCCTAGCCTTAAGCACATGAAGACAGAAATAGGTTCCAACTGCATAAGAACACGTGACTAATCCAGAGTAAATGTTAACTATACGTACAAATTATCTGTTGATTAAAATGCAGAACATGTCTGAGACTTGGAATTCCTTCCTAATAGCCCTGAGTCGGAGCTGTGGTGAAGGCTTACTGGGGGCATGGTACCATTTTCTGAGGACACACTCGGAAGAGGAAGAAGTTGATGAGACAGCATGCAAGATTTTCCAGGCTCAAAATGGAACTTGACTCATCTGCATGGAACCACCCAGCGAAACACAGAAGAGCTCACTCTTCTGCTGGATTAAGCTCACCCTGGTGGAACGGAATGGAACAGAAACAAGAGACTGAGGTCGAGGTTTTGAGGATCTTCACTCCACTTACCTGCTGTCACAGGACCAGGCAACGGACAAGAAGAAATGTGGAACTGTTGCTGTGTACCTCTAAACAAATACAGTCACCCTACGTAATAGAATGTGTCCTAAATCTGACCAATTAGAATAATTCCTCCATTCTTGGTGGAGTAGCTCTGATAGAAATGGACAGAGCTGGGCTCGGGGTGGGAAGGGGGTGGTTTCCTTCTGTTACAAGCTCTAAACTTTCTTCAAGTTTCCTATGATTTAAGCCTAACTACAATTTATGGACTTTTGAAAAAGAGTAGGTACTAAAATTAAATAAGCTGAGAGTGTTGAGGGTGAAAAACATGATAACAAATTTAAGGAAATGTAGAATTATTACTATGAGAATTAACAGAACTGTGTTTGTTCCAAATATGAGCCTGCTATAGCATTTTAATTATGAATAGAATTAAACAGAAATTCACTTGCTGTCACCATCTGATAATATTACCAGAGACTTCCCTTAAGGAAATTTAAAATTATTTCTTCTATGTAAATCTCTACAAGTCCTTAATTTCAACCTTATTATAAGAAATAACACACAGTAGCAACAAGCTGGCAGAATTTTGACAATTCTCCTGCCTCCCTCCATTCCGCCTTCTTTTCCTCTTTCCCTCCCTCCCTTTCCCTCCTCTTCCCTCACTCCCTTTCTTTCCACAAAGCAAGTAAATGGGTACATAGAAAATAGTAGGGGTCACACGCTTTCATTACAGGGGTTGGGAATGTGGACTCTCACAAAAACAGACTTGATTTTAAATACTGTATCTGTGCCTTACTAGCTGTGTGACCATGAATAATTTAATCATTCTGTGCCTCAGTTTGTCCGGCTGTAAAATAGGTGCAAACGGTACCTACCTCTTAGGATTGTTGTCAGGGGGGATTCCAACTGGTTTTAAAATAGTATTTAGCACAGAGGAAGCATAATAATTATTATTTTTCACTTCTCTGAATATATAAAACATTTAGTATTGGGATTCATAGTCTCAAAATCTAACACTCACTGATGTGAATATCTGATTGGCTAAATGGAGAAAAACATTGTTATAGTAATTATTTCTTTAGTTTCTCATTTTGTTTTTTTAACTGAAAACCAGAATCACAATTTCTTGGTATTATCTGTTATCAATGAACAGTATAAGACTGTAATATTATTTTTGACAAGGCACTGAATATTCGAAATGAAGAAAACTAAGAAATAGTAGTAAATAAAACTTTTCTGGTACTAATCCCAAGTGAAAGATGAAATTAATGATGATATATATGTGAAAACTCTGGAGAAGTCATACAGAAAGAACCTCAAGTACTTGAGGCACACTTGAAATTCAAATGACATTAAATGACTAATTCTTAAATCAAGAACCCTTCACTAAAATTAAAAACACAAATGCTTTATTTTTCTTGATTTCTTGTAGGAAGTGAAAGAGTACTCGGTAGGTGTCAGACTATTTTAAAAAGCAGGTTATAGAGATGATATTTCAGGAGTGTAAAAATACTAAGGCGGATCTCATAAATGATTGGTTTTATTATTGAATTCAGGTTAGCGTCAGAATTGCCAATGTTTGTTTCTTAAGCAATGCAATCCTTTAGGTAGGAAGCATGGTTCTTTGGAGAAGTTGAGAGACACAAGATACACAAACTGGAATATGGTGCAAAAACAGACAGTATCGATTTTTTAAAATTAAACCTAGGAATTATTTAACATGGCCATTTCTTTGGGTTGAAGAAAGAAATTCATATAGATTTTCCTGGTTCAGGCTCCAGTGAGGTCTATAGGCAAATTTGCAACTAGAGCAAGATTCAGACCTATTTCCATTTTTGTGCTTACCTCTTAAATATGTCCAGTTCCTACAGCATAGAGGAAAGCACTAGATTGGCCATGGCATGAATGGCCAGGTTAGGATTCTGGCCCTGCCACTTAATAACTGTGTACGGCTTAAATAGGCAATTTGCTAAACTTCATGAATTTCAATTCCCACTCTCCAACCCCCACCCTGGGCAAAATGCGTAAAATCCTTTTTCTACCAACTCTAGAGAGTTAGGATGGTCTGAGGAGAAAATGTACATAAAAATGCTTTGAAAATTATTTAATGCTTTAAAAATATTATTTATCATTATTATTTCAAGATGAGGGAAAACTCCCCCTCCGCTAATATATTCAGCTTTTTATGGCCACCTAGATCTTCCAGAAAGCTACATAAAAACTGAACATTTTAACAATACTCGGCAATGTTTAGAAGTTAAAAAAAAATTATCCAAACTGGCACATTTCTTCTTAAACAGTTCTAAAAGTAATACATACATAGTGCAATGAATTTGGAAATACAGAATGAGAACGGGAGGAAGTAAAGGTCACCCTGACTCTTATTTCTTGAGTTAACCATTGATAAATAATTTTTACATTTTCTTTGGGTCTTTTTTCTCTATGTGTGTGATATTCAAAACCAAGTTGTGAATATGCTGTATTTATTATTTAACATTCTTCTCTTCTCACTTGACATTTTACAAAAAACAATTTTAATTTGTTAACTTCTGTATTGTTTCCATTTCTAAGCATCATAAAATACTTAATAGTGAAGATTACCTATGAGCTATTATGTAAAAAAAAGTTCAGCATCTATAACCTAAATAAATATATTAGAAATTCATATGCTTTAAAGCAGTGATCCCCAACTGTTTTGGAGCTAGGGACCGGTTTCGTGGAAGACAATTTTTCCACCAACAGGGTGGGTGGGGGGAGGATAGTTGGTTCCGGCTGTAATGCGAGCGATGGCGAGCCATGGGGAGCAGCAGATGAAACTTCGCTCGCTCGCTCGCTCGCTCGCTGGCCGCCCACCTCCTGCTGGGCGGCCCATTTCCTCACACAGCCAGGGGGTTGGGGACCCCTGCTTTAAAGGATATCCCTATGTTTTTATGTGATTGACCATTTCAAAAGTTTCATAGACAATTCCACTATTTATATTTAATTAAAGACCATGAAACTTGTTTTTAGTATTTTTAAATAAAAGATAAAGATGACTTCATTTAAAAGCTGATAACAGGGCTTCCCTGGTGGCGCAGTGGTTGGGAGTCCGCCTGCCGATGCAGGGGACATGGGTTCGTGCCCTGGTCCGGGAGGATCCCGCATGCCGCGGAGCGGCTGGGCCCGTGAGCCATGGCCGCTGGGCCTGCGCGTCCGGAGCCTGTGCTCCGCGACGGGAGAGGCCACAACAGTGAGAGGCCCGTGTACCGCAAAAAAAAAAAAAAAAAAAAAAAAAAAAAAAAAAAAGCTGATAACAAACCTCTAGAACACGTCCTTCTACTTAAGTGAGGTGTTAGATAAAAAAAGCACAATAGATATATAGATTATACTTGACTTTAAATAAAAATCTGAATAAATACTATAGAATTGTTATCTCCCCTTTATTCTGTTAATAATTGCTAATAGGAATATTATGGAGAATGATTGAAGCTTAATAGTCATATGTCAATTACCAAGATCACATTTGTGTGGTACAATGAATTTGCAAAGGTAGACTATCAAATGTATTTTATTGTCAAAGGTGGTCTGCCAATCGGCAAGTCATTTCGTAAGTTATGCTCTAAAATATATCATTTACCGATACCCAAGAGACATCTCGGTATGTCATTAATAGCGCAGAAACTCTAAGCCAGGGATATTTTTGTCTTTATAATTAATTTGAGACAGCAGCTAATAAAAACCAGAATAATAACACTAATAACCTTCAAATTAATTTTGACCCTAAGCTATAGCAATTTCAACAGAAGTTAGTATATTTACATACCAAATTAAGATTCCTAAACTTGTATTACAATTGATGCAATGTTTTTATGAAATACTACCTATATAATATTTCATTAAGATAATAAAATGAGAATAATATAGAAATGTCATAAATGTTTGTGTCCTAGAAAGGATTTAGAGGGAATTTCTGGTAGTATAAATTAATACATGATTAATCATATTACTTTTATTTATAAAGCATCCAAACATACACATCTGTAATCTTATATGTCTTTACCATCAAGAGAAATATATTCCAGAATTAATTTTAAAAACACTGCTTTTACTGTGCTTATGTATTCTAGTTGAGAAGTCTGGACTTTAAGCATTATTAAATTATAGAACTCATCAGAAAGCAGGAGGAAAACAACAATACAACTGATGGCATTTGTTAATATAAACCTTTGTGTAAAAATGTTATGAAACTAAGAATGGAAAAAGTAGAATTATTAAGCAACAAATGGCTGTTTTAAAAAATCTCGTTAATAGTATATACTACCTGGGTTATTCTTTTACTTGAAAAAATTACAGTATATTAGGTTGTCCTAATTTGGAACTATGTAACTGCCACTCTCATGTTTCTAGTTTTACTAGAAGAGTGCATTTTTTTGGTATAAGCGTAAGGAAAAAAAAAAAAACTGGAACGTTCCATACTGCAGTTTCCTTCCTCCCTTTCCCCAACAGAAAAAATAAGAAATACTATACCTAACCAACAGATCTGATGATTCCAAAAGGGACAAGTCTCTATTCTGAAACACTATTCAAGTCAGAACATTCCAAATTATGATTTTGTGAGACACTGGAAAATTATGGCATGAAAAATAGAAGAATATTTCTAATGCACTATAAAATGTATTCCTCAAAGCAAAAGAGCTAATGGAAGGCCAGAGCACTTAATGGATAAAATATAATCAAATGAAACAGAAGCATGTTCCAAGCTGAAAGGCAACAATCTCACTATTCTCACATAATTGGATAGTAGACATAACCCAGTAAGATCAGGTTTAAAAACATTTAAATATATATAAATACACATATGTATAAATAACATATATAGCACCTGAAGTAAATACATATTCATATTCATATATTAAAGAATCACTTTAAAATTTAAAAATATTTTTTTAACTATTGAAAAATAAACAGCTAGTGAAAAAATAAGTTTTCTTTGCAAAACTTGACTCTGGAAACAAAGATTCTTCAAATGCTTCTCCAAGAACTTGTCTGTTTATTTTAAATATAACCAAATAAAAAAATAAAAATAAAAAGTAAATAAATATAATCAAATATTTGAAATAGAAGGCAAATGTTCATGAAAGCAGACATATATACATGCATTTATATGCATATATACACATAATTGGATAATATAATGAATATATATAATACACATAAAATACAGATCTTCCTTAACTTACTATGGCACTGCATCCTGATAAACCCATCATCAATTGAAAATATCATAAATTGTAAATGCTTATACTACACCCAATCTACCAACCGTCATAGTTTAGCCTAGTCTACCTTAAATGTGCTCAGAACACTCACATTAGCCTAAAGTTGGGCAAAATCATCTACCACAAAGCCTATTTTATAATAATCTGTTGAATATCTCATTTGTTTTCTTGCATACTGTACTGAAGGTGAAAACCAGAACGGTTGTAAGTGTGTCAGTTGTGATCGAGTCGCTGAGTGGGAGGAGTGGCTTGCTGCTGCTGCTGCCCAGCATCACAAGAGAGCATCATGCTGCATATCAGGAGTCTGGGAAAAGTATAGTTTCTACTCTAAATTCAAAGTATACTTTGAAAAAATGAAAAAATTCAAACTATAGTTTCTACTAAACGAGTATCACTTTCGCACCATGGTAAAGTTGAAAAATCGGTAAGTCGAACCATTGTAATTCGGGGAATGTCTGTATATAAATTTTTGTATAATATATGTGTATATGTGTTTGCACGTGTATATTTAAAACTGGAATTTAGACTGTTTGCTACATCTCATCTTAGAAGCAGACTGTGCCCAAAATCTATGCCTCAAGCCTTTGGTGAATAGCTAATGAATTCAGTATTCAAACAGGGATTAAAAATATTGACTTGGAAATTCAGGACAAACTTACTACTAAAAATGTTTTACACTTTTTACTTAAAAGAACATAGTTAGGTACACATGATTAGACTCTACCAACTATAATAAATTATTGCCGATTTGGCTAGAGTTGTTGATCACCACAAAATTCTCTCTTGCGGACAACTATGGCTTACATATTAAATGGAAGGCTTTAGGCAGTTTTTGTACTTGTTTCCTTAGACCTAAATGGTCCACATAATGATAAAAAGTTAAATAAGAAAAAAATGTAAAATTATGTGCTTTTCAAGCTCAACAAAATTGTTATCATACTAAAGCTCGCCTGTGTACTAACAGTGCAGTTTTTATAGGCAGGTGTTTCTGCTACTAAAGTTTTCACATTAATTGAGGCTCTACTTTTGATTTCAGTTTAAAGGTGTTGCTAGTGATTGAATCTACTCAGTAGTGCACTTTTATGAATAAGACTCTGAATATTAAAATTCTTACATGTACTCTCTCAATTCATTGAGATTCAGTCAAATAGAAAGATATCATATACCAAGAAGATTCCTTTGTATATGATGTACAATGGAGTAACAGATTAATTTTCCTTTTTGGACAACTTAATGATATTGATTAACATTAAAAAATTTCAACAGTTACATATTTAAAAAAAAGACTGGGGTACAAGGCAGATAATTAGTAGTATTACCTTTAAAGGCTTTTGTTAGAGGAAGTGAATGTTAACAACTCTTTATAAATTAAAGTTGCCCTCTCCCAGGAACTTCAATACTGTATCAGAAAAAAATAAAATAAAATTGTCAACTATTGCTTTTAAGAAAGGGAACAATTCCCATTTTCTATAACATTACTTCTGAAATCAACACCCTTATTCAACAACCTTGATATCATTTCTGATAATGAGTCAGTGAAAAGAGTGATTAGACAAATGGTACAATTCAGAAAGAAAATAAGATACAGAAAGAAATTCAGAAAGAAAATAAGATGCCAACTGAGTTTTCCCAGGTCATCCAATCAACTCCTTGCAGAGTTAAAAATAGAAGCTAAGACTAATTCCCACAGCTACTGCCAGATCAGAGCCTGACAACTTTGCATTGTGGTAGCTTCAACCTCTCCTGCTACTGGGATTCCCTGCATTGAGACATCTTCCTATGAGGTTCAGTTATTTCAAGGTTTGCTTTAAAATGGAGAGGGGTAGGAAAAGGTTCATAATTTTAGGGAAAATCTGTGGTAATGAGATCTCATTGTAAACTGCTCACGAGAATTAGAAAGATAAAAACTGGAAATATTTACTAACCCTTACTATGTCTCAAACACTGCAGTAAGTTCCCTTTTATGTTATCTTCTTTAATCTTCGCAACAACCCTGTGATTTTCCTGTTTTAAATATCCAGAAACAATTCACAGTGGCTAAGTAACTTACCCTAAGTCATAGAGATAGAAAACAATAGAGGTAGGATTCAAACTAGGTGAGGTTCAAAGTTCAAATTCACTTCCTGAAAAACATGATTAGAACATAAATGGTAGCCAAAACTCCCCAAAATAAATTAAAAAATTAAAAGAAAGAGAGAAAGGAGGGGAGGAGGGCCTAGTGATCTGCATACCTTAAAAATAATGTTTAGAACTTTTTGATTTATCTTAAAAATGACCAAAAGCTAGCTGCCTGAGAGCTCTAAGAATAAAATTATTAACAAACTAAACAAAAAATATTTTTATACTCACTCACTTTGAGATCACCCAATTGCTTTCCTTTCATAACACTGTACTGCCATTTTATTTCATTTTCTATTATATTTATTAAGGGATAATTTAAAGACAAGTATTTTGCCTAACAGGTTAATGATTTTTTTTTCTTCTAAACGATGACCAAGATGCCGATCCTCCTCCCCTTATTCAATGGACTAATTAGTGTCAGATCACTTTAGTGTCATATTTAATTTCTGTGGTGAAATAGTGATTTCACAAACCCTGTGAAGATGTTACACATCCACTATAACATGCATGCAGGTGGAAAAAATTTTCAACTGATGTAGATTTTGCTTTCTCTATGATTGTATTCTTCACAATCAATGAGATAGAAAAAGACACAGAGATAAGAGAACTGTTGACTCATATTTTCTTATTAAAATGTGTATCTTGGGCTTCCCTGGTGGTGCTGCAGTTAAGAATCCACCTGCCAATGCAGGAGACACAGGTTCGAACCCTGGTCTGGGAAGATCCCACATGCCACAAAGCAACTAAGCCCATGGGCCACAACAACTGAGCCTGCGCTCTAGAGCCCGCGAGCCACAACTACTGAGCCCATGCGCTGCAACTACTGAAGCTGGCATGCCCTAGAGCCCGTGCTGTGCAACAAGAGAAGCCACCGCAATGAGAGGCCCGTGCGCCACAACGAAGAGTAGTCCCCACTCCCAGCAACTAGACAAAGCCCAGGCACGGCAACAAAGAACCAACGCTGTCAGAAATAAATAAATTACTTAAGAAAATAAATAAAATCTGTATCTTGCATTTTCAATTTTCTAAAAGTTCAAATCCATGGTGGTTGAAAAAAGAAGAGTAATGTCATATGTTTTCTTGTCCTGGGTAAATGGATTGTGCTTGGTTGAGTGTCTTTTTTTTTTTTTTGCCAGAATTTCTTTTTTATTATTTTTAGATCTACTATTACTTATTTGAATTCTACTCACTGCTTTTTGTTTTTTCATCTTTATTGGAATACAATTGCTTTACAATGGTGTGTTAGTTTCTGCTTTATAACAAAGTCAATCAGTTATACATATACATATGTTCCCATATCTCTTCCCTCTTGCGTCTCCCTCCCTCCCACCCTCCTTTTCCCACCCCTCTAGGTGGTCACAAAGCACGGAGCTGATCTCCCTGTGCTATGTGGCTGCTTCCCACTAGCTATCTATTTTACGTTTGGTAGTGTATATATGTCCATGCCACTCTCTCACTTTGTCACAGCTTACCCTTCCCCCTCCCCATATCCTCAAGTCCATTCTCTAGTAGGTCTGTGTCTTTATTCCCATCTTACCCCTAGGTTCTTCATGACCTATTTTTTTTTCTTAGATTCCATGTATATGTGTTAGCATACGGTATTTGTCTTTCTCTTTCTGACTTACTGGTTGAGTGTCTTGAACTGCTCAAACTTTAAGGTCCATCATCTCTAATTTCCACCCTACCAAAACCTCAGACAAGAAACAGGAGAAAGGGTAGTGCCATCCATAATTCATTCCCACCACACCTACAAAAATAATCACAAGGAACTTGTGTAGAATACCAATTCTTTTGTATTAGGAAGGCAGTTTTCAAAATTAAATGGTATTGGTTCATTTGGTTGTTTAATAAATATCTTGCAGATGCCTATCATAAAGCCAAATACCAAACTGACCATTTAAGTTGCAGGAATTTTTATGGTCTTGATATTTTACTATTTTAAAGTAACAGTTTACATTTGAGTGCTTACCACAATATGTAATACCAATAAGCTCCCTAGAAATCTAAACATTTATAAAATACACCAAATGCTACTGTCTCATGCCTTGCTTTGCAATCCTGGATTGCTTTCTACTATGGAGATGATGTAAGAAATATAAGCTAGATATCTCTTCTATGGGATCACCAGCCATGTCTCAACTAACTTTTATCAGTGGAGACTCTCAGTACATACATATTTATTTATTATAAAACTCCTCGGTACTGATCATTAGGTAATTCCGGTAAATGTGGGCGCGTAATAATAGTTAAGAATGTCAGCCCCATTTCATTTCAGCTTGATCCACTGCAGGAAAGCACAAATTAGATGAAAGCAATTTCCCCAAGAACAACTCACTTCCTTGAGATGAGACATAAACTTGGGTGAGCAGTGATTTGTCACAATTTATTTTTGAGGGTAGTCGTTTAAAAAAAGTGCTAATGTAATCTTTTCAGAATGAATCCTTTTAAAAATGCATTAATTCTCCAGTGAACATAGCTTATAATTAAAAACCTATACATGTAATTTTACTTTTCTAAATTTTTACATATGACCATATATAATAAATATGGAAACCTTAAAATCTTCATTATCTTTAAAATTTGATGGCCTTTAAATCTGAATTTGGATTTGGTGAGTCTGACGGATTATTCTTAGTGACTCTATTGGGTACCACCAATTCAGATTCAACATTATTTCTGCAAGTCTCAGAAGCATTAAGTTTTGTGAATGGATAGAGGGTATTAACATCCTGGTGGTTTTTCACTACATTGAGATGACCAGAGAACCTGAGTGTGAAAGATCATGGAGAGGAGTGTAAGAAATGGCACTAAAGGTATCACTGACTTCTCTCTATTTACTCAGATTCTGCAGTATACAACAGAAGGAACAAAGCAGGTTGTGTTGCTGCTACTGTTGCAATGGCCAAGGATCCTCAGTCTCATAGCCACTGCAGTCCATTGTTTAAGATGTGAGCTTGTTGTTGCTTATTCAGGCAAAAGTCAGAATGCTTATTTGTTTTATGTCTGTTTTTTAATGAGGGTTTGATTAGACAGCAATAAAGACAAAAGTAAATAGGAGAAATGTTTATTAATAGGTCCCTCCATCCCTATCAACCAAAGAAAAGGCATACCTTAAAATATTGTAGTGTAATGTCTAGGGTGTGTCTGTCTGTGTTCTTGCCAGCCTTCACCTTTAAGTAGCTTTTCAAAAATATGTTATAAACATGTTGCTTCATCCTTGCCCTTTTAGCCTGTTAATGTCTAACTTAAGTAAAGCAGGATGCAATCCCCAGCAAGTTATCTGTTTCTCCTTTCTTGGACCATGCAAATCAAAACAGTCTTCTTCTAAGGAGGGTGGTGAAAAGTTGTGCCAATTGTGTTCGTACTTCAGCTATTCCAACGTTCTTTAGTTTATCTTAAATGAGACATTCTCATCTTTGGGCTTTAATTATTCTGTTTAAAAATAAATTTTAAAAGATACTCTGAAGAGAAACTAAGAAAAAAAACAACAAAATAAAAGATTTACCATAATGCAGGTACATAAATATGAACTAAAAATACTTTTAAATTAAAAATTAATCTTTTTTATTTTAAAAATTAATCTAATTAAAATTACAGATTAGGCTGGATAGAATTGATCCATTGCTGAAGCTTAAAAACAAACTAGCTATAAATGTTACTAGTTTTCTACACTGCTGTTACAAGACTTGACTGACATCCGTGATGTACTCTGTAATATTTTTGAAATGATGAAATGTGTGATCCAGAGACTTGAAATATTTCAATACTTGTGTATAGGAATTTTCTTCCATGAACTAGAAATGAAAAAAGTGAGAATGTTTCCTTGCTCAAATCACATTAAGTGGATTCCCTTACATTACTTGCATTCATTTTTAAGATAGTCATAAATGGTTACATAAAATACAGGAATATTATCTGTTGAAGAAGTTGATGGTTTTTATAGTCAATGTATGTATTCAAATGATAAATATTTCTGCATAATCTCTGACCCAACAATACCATTCCATGCCACTCCAAGAATTCTTCCATCAAAAGTAAAAGCTCCAGGACATAAAGACATGAACCTCTATGTCCATTACCACATTTCTTGAAATCATAAAACTGTCTGGAACTTAATAAATGTTTATCAATGGGTTTTGACTGAATGAAATTATGGCTCACTCATAGTACACATTACTGGGCATCTACTAAAGGTAATATGGTAGTGATATATGCTAGATATCATTAATATAATAGAAACACAATGTACTAAAAGTGTTTTGCAACTAAAAATCACTATACATTGTATGGCTTTAAAAAGGAATGAAATGCTGCTACATGCTATAACATGGATAAACTTTGAAAACATTATGTTAAGTGAAAGAAGCCAGACACAAAAGGACAACTATTATATGATTCCACTTATATGAGGTAGTTAGAATAGGCAAATTATAAACCCAGAAAATAGAATAGAGTTAACCAGAGGCTAAGGGGAGGGGAGAAATAAGGGGTTATTGTTTAGTGCGTACAGTTTCTGTTTGGGATAACAAGAAAGGTCTTAAAATGGATAATGGTAATGGTTGCTCAACATTGTGAATGTACTTAATACCAATAAATGATACACTTAAAAATGGTTAAAATGGTAAATTTTACATTATGGGACATTTTACCAAAATAAAAAATAAAAATATACTATAAAATAAAGTAAAAATTTACCTCATACTAGGCATACTATGAAGTTTGCATAAAATTGCACTTATTTTAGGAGCTTATATGGTTATTATCATATTTGGAGACGTGTAAAGAAAGCAACAGCTTAAGTAGTCCTCTTGAGTTCTTTCTCTCCATCTTTCCAACCTGGTGTTTTCTAGATTAATGGTTTTGTCACGCCTCTCTTTGAATACTAGCATCAGTAGGAATGCTAGCTAGTACTCGTTTACTTAAGTATCAGCTAAAAAGTTTAATGTATTTTTATGCTGGTAATTGTTTTAGAACCTGGGAGGGATGTCATTGTTTTCTTAACTTGCCAAAAGCAAATATAGTACTGTAGACAGCATTACTAGAAAGAAATAGTAACTTTGAAGTAGACATATGTCCATCCTAAGCAAACTGAATATATTTCAAAGCAGACCACACCACTCAACTGCTGGCAATGTTCTTCCACATACTTGGCAGTATACTACTCGAAGTCTGAGAACTGTTTCTTTTTTGTAAAAATGATTTTGATTGGAAAACCCTGAATAAATCCTTTGGAATGTGTAACGTTTAGAGCTCCTTCTGGGATTCCTTTTCCATGAATCAAGGTTCTTTGATTCACTATCCTCCTTGGCACTTGCTTCCTAGTCATCTCAGCAGCCTTTGTGCCAGTGCTAATGAAGAGCTCCCACTTTAGGTCCTAAAGCAGGGAGAACAATAAAAGGAGAACCTCATTTCAAGTACCAGAAATGTCTGGGCTATAAAGGACACACATATTGTCAAAGTAAGCCCAGAGTGGGGTGACATCACCAAGGTCATTCCTGGCTCCACGTCCCCCACAGGAGGAACAACTAACAATTATTTGGAAACAGGACACTATTTGAGAGAATCCTAGAACATGGAGGTGAGGCTGAAGCACCCCCGTGCACCACAGAGACCAAGACAGACTGCATTAGAAGGGTGAGAAAAGGAGCTTGACCACACTGCCCCTCCCCCAAGCCAGTGGAGCACCATGGGTGAGGTGTCCCCTGAACCTCTGGTTCCTCCAGTAGGGGAAGAGAACTGGGGGACAGCAAGCACCACCACTAGCATTGGGGTTGCTTTGTGGGAGCCACTGCTCTAATCTGCTCCACTGGGATTGCAGGGGAATCTGCAGGGTTTGACCACTAAAAGTTGGACTGTGATGAAGGGGGAAGGGGCATGCAACAGCCAGCACATGGATTGTGACCGATGGAATTCATACCTGCAGTGCCCAAGTAGTGATCACAACTGGCACCTTTGCTTATCTACAGAGCCAGGTTGGTGGGACACTACAACCGGGGAACTCAGCAGGGTACAGATCCACCTGATACGCATCTGGCCCTTGAACCTGGTTTGCCCATACCCAGGGAAAGAGCAGAGTCACAGCCCACCCACTGTGGAGAGTGTTTTCTGGCCATCTGACCAAAAGGGCTGGCAATAAATCCTGGAAGCTATTTGGCCCAGTCGTGCTCCAGCCAAGAGGCAGGCAGCCAGAGCTCATCACTGGCTCTGGTACAAAGCAGAGCCAGTATCAGGTGTGGAGGGATCCTGTACCATGCACAGGCAGGGAGATTAATTCATATCCAAGGCTGAGAGGAGCTCCCAGCTCCTCCCAACTGGGGAGTCTGTTTGAGAAATTAAGAGTCGCCTGGAGTGGTCCCTCCTCAACCCACCCAGGCAAAGGAACTGGGACTAGCCCCATCCCATCTGCTGTGGAGAGTGTCTTCCTGGCCCATCTGACTAGAAGGATTGGTGACAACTCCTAGAAACTGTGCGGCCCAGCAGTGCTCAAGCCTAGAGAAGGGTAGACAGAGCTGATAGTCTGCAAAGCAAAGCCAGTGGCCTTGTTCAGCCACAGAACGTGGAGTGTGGATCAGCTTGAGTTAAGACAACAAAGAGCTTTACTGGCTTTAGAGCTGCTTCTCCTGCTGCACCCAGGCAGGAAATCTAATTCATAGCCCTACTCATCACTGAATACAGCCTTCAGCACGTCCAACTGGGGAACCTAACCAGAGAACATGGGAAGCTGTACAGCCCATTAAACAGCCCTAGATACAGTGGCACTTGAACAGACAGCACAGCCTGTGGCCTCCCCCTTCTGCAGGGCAAAACCAGTGCCCTCACCTGACCAGGGAATTAAGTGCACACTCTGGCCTGATTTGGGTTCCCAAACAATGAACTATACAGGCTCTGGGTCCTGTCCAGAGCCAGGTCCTATACAAGCTCTGATTCTCTGCCAGGAAACTAATTCATAGCCCCATGTACTACTACTACTGAATATAATACCCAGTTAAGTCTGGAGGAAGAGCCCAATTATTCAGATATGCAGATACCAATGTAAGGAATCAAGGATCACAAAAATTAGGCAAATAGGACACCACCAAAGGAAAGTAATAAAACTCCAATAACTGACCTTAAAAAAATGAAGATCTGGGCTTCCCTGGTGGCGCAGGGGTTGAGAGTCCGCCTGCCGATGCAGGGGATGCGGGTTCGTGCCCCGGTCCGGGAGGATCCCACATGCCACAGAGCGGGCTGGGCCCATGAGCCATGGCTGCTGAGCCTGCACGTCCGGAGCCTGTGCTTCGCAACGGGAGAGGACACAACAGTGAGAGGCCCACGCACCGCAAAAAAAAAAAAAGAATATCTATGAACTGTCAAAGAATTCAGAATAATCCTCCTAAGGAAGTTTAGTGAACTACAAGAAAGCACAGACAGCTAAGTGAAATTAGGAAAACAATGCATGAACAAGACAAGGAGTTTGACAAGGAAATAGCAACATCAAAGAAACAGGAACACTAGATTTTAAAAATACAATAACTGAACTGAAGAATTCAATAGAAAGTTTCAAAGGTAGATTCGACCATGCAGAAGAAAGAATCAGCAAACTGGAGGACAGGACTTTAGAAATTACCCAGTGAAAGGAACAAAAAGGAAAAGAATAAAAAGAGTGAAGAAAGCCTATGGAAATTATGGGACACAATAAAGTAAACAATGTTCATGTATGGGAATTCCAGAAGAAGAAAAGAGAGAGAGAAAGGGAAAAAAAGTATATTTAAAGCAATAATGGATGAAACTTTCCCAAACCTAGGATGAGAAATGGACATCCATATCCATGAAGTCCAAACAAGCCCAAATAGGTTGAACTCAAATAGGGCTACTCTGAGACACATTGCAATTAACTCATCAAAAGTCAAAAACAAAGAAAGAATTTTAAGACCAGCAAGAGAAAAGAGAGAAGTTACATACAAGGGAACCCTGGGATAATTGGATATTCACATGTAAAAGAATGAAATTGGACCAATATCTTATACCACTCACAAAACTAACTTGAATTGGATTAAAGACTCAAATGTAAGACCTGAAACTATGCAACTGCCAGAAGAAAACATAGGAATAAAGCTCATTACATGGGTTTGGTAATGACTTTTTGGATATGACACTGAAAACACAAACGACAAAATAAAAAATAAACAAATGGAACTACATCAAACTAAAAAGCTTCTGCACAGCAAACAAAAACAAAAACAAATCAACAAAGTGATTGAAAAGACAACCTATAGAATGCAAAAAACATATTTGTAAACCATATATCTGATAAGGGTTAATATCCAAAATAAATTAAAAATTCATACAAATCAATAGCAAAAAAAAATTACCCAATTAAAAAAATGAGCAAAGGACCCAAATAGACATTCTTCCAATGAAGACACACGAAAAGCCAACAGGTACATGAAAAGATGCTCAATACCACTAGTCATTAGGGAAATGCACATTAAAACCACATTGAGATATTACCTCACACCTGTTAGAACAGTCATCCTCAAAAATGTCAAGAGATAACAAATGCTCGTGAGGATGTGGAGAAAAGGGAAGCCTTGTGCTGTTGGTGGGATTGTAGATTGGTAAAGCCAGTATGGAAAACAGTATGGAGGATCCTCAAAAATTAAGACTAGAACTACATATATCTAGCAACTCCACTTCTGGGAATATATCCAAAGAAAATGAAAACACTAACTCAAAAAGATATCTGCACCCCCATGTTCATAGCAGCATTATTTATAATAGCCAAGACATGGAAACAATCTAAGTGCCCATTGATGGACAAATGGGTAAAGAGGTTGTTTTATATATTTATAGATATATACGTATTATATGTATACACACACACACACACACTGAAATATTATTCATCTGTAAGAAAACAAAGAAATGCTACCATTTGAGACAACAGAAATGGACCTTGAAGGCTTTATGCTAAGTTAAATAAGTCAGAGAAAGAAAGGCAAACACTATATGATCTCACTTATATGTGGAACCTAAAAAAAAAGAAAACAGTCATAGAAAAGGAGATCAGACCTGTGGTTACAGGAGACAGAGGGTCAGGGGAGGGGAAATTGGAGGAAGATGGTCAAAGGTACAAGCTTCCAATTGTAAGATAAATACATACTATGGACATAATGTACAACATGATGACTACAGCTAACACTGAGGTGTGATATATAGAAAAATCGTTAAGAATAAATTCTAAGCATTCTCTTCACAGAAAAGTATTATTTGATCTCATTTATATAAATTTGTGTGTTTGTGTGAGAGAGAAGGACAGAATACAAAAATGCAAAAAGAAAAGTTGTAAAGTACGAAGCTGCTTAGGTTTATATCTCAATCTATAACAGATAACAATTTGTTTAATTTTAATAGGTACAAAAATAAATATTAAGCATAGAACAAGCAAAAAGAAAAACTGAGCCCAGCGTAGATGTCCTTAAAGCATTTGCAAAGGAGGGCTTTATTAGGTCCGCGAACACCTGCAATTACAGGCAAAATTCTATGTGTGTGTGTTGTGTATGTACTTGGGGAGTGGACGCATAGCCTTTAGTGAATTATTAAAGGGGATGTTAAGACCCAAAAGTTTAAAAAGCACTGGAAAGCCTGACCACAAAACCATTTTAAACTACTCTGATTATGTTTTTATAGTTTTCCTTCACTCGTTAACACTTCAAAGAACAGCATGTGAATGTGGAAAGAATCTCTGCCATTTAGGTAAGATCTCTGAGTCTCAGTGTAAAATTAGCATATAGTAGAAGGATGAAATTATACACCATAGATGAAAGTACCTAGCAGAGCGCTTTAAGACTAGTACTTATTTATGCAAGACATCTTCCCTTGCTTACTTGTTTTCAGTAGAATGAAAGCATACTGAAAGCTGGTACAATGTCTTCTTTAAAGTTTTCTTTTGTAATGCTTACTATGCTTTTTGATACGGATGAGCCAATATCCACTTAAGGGCATGTAAGCTCACAATAACTTTTGTTGAATATAACTGTTTGAATGTACTTTCACTATATTATTATATAGGGATTTTAAACTAAAATGTACCTGCACACACTATTTAGAGCCTAACTTGGATATTTGAGTAGGTGGATATACACCCCTGGAAAATAATAGCTAATTTCTTCACTAAAATCAAATTGCTGAACATCTACTTTGCATATACATAGCTAGGCACTGTATTATGAGTTTCAGGTAATAAAAAGTTGTTAGTCAAAGACTCTGCTCCCTAGGGTTATTTTACAACAGCAAATCATGTTCAAACTAAAGGATAGACCAAAATAGAAAGTGCCACAGGCGTTTAGACAAGGGAGAAACACATCTGAAATGAGAAGGAAGGTGGGTATGGGGAAGGGTTCATGGAAGAGGAGTGTATGCTGTGAGCAAGGTTTCAACGTGTAGCAGGGTGAGTGAAAGGAACAAATGAAGACATATAGTCGTGATATCATGAGGCACAAACTAGAAATAAACAGCACTTGTTCTAGGCTGGTCATGAGGTAATTTAAGGGGATTAGTGAGAAACTAGATAAAGAGATATCTCTTTATGTATTACTTATTAATAATACTTTTGAACACAAGTATTTAATTAAAAAAAGAACAATATAGGGATAGGAGACTAGGAGGTATAAACTATTATTATAAAATGAGCTGTAAGGATATACTGCATAGCACAGAAAATATAGCCAATATTTTATAACTATAAATGGAGTATAACCTTTAAGAATCGTGAGTCAGTATATTTTACACCTGTAACTTATATAATATTACACATCAACTATACTTCAATTAAAAATGCTATTTTAGTGAATAAAACACTAAGCAGTAAAATTTTTAAAAAAGAACTTAGAAGAGAACTTAAAAATAAAGACATAAAGAGCAGGTTGAAACAGCGCAGAAATCTGGCAATTAAGAGGCCATTGATAACTTTCAAAATAGCACTTTTTCTACCTATTCTCAGTGGAGGCAAAGCCTTATGAATCCTACTATTTCTTTTTCTGTTTTTCAAAATCTCAGGATAAGTCTACTTCAATTGTAGCTAATGGCAGTAAAGCAGCACCAGAAAATGCCTTTTGTAAAGAGAGGGCAACTTTGTGAATCCTAAGTGGGTACTCAAGTCTTAAATTACTGATAACACTGACCACCCACCAGACTAAATGTTTTTTTTTACGTGATTGGAAAGCAACAGATTGATTTCAATTCTATCTTGTCATATCTACAAAAAAGTTCCTACAGTTCATTTAGCAACTAATAGAATACATCCTTCTATTTGGTATTACTCCTCCTTAACACGGGGCAATTAATTTTTCCTTTCTCTGGGAAACGTTTTTAACAAAGGAAATAGAGTCATAAATTAGTTTCGGTTAGGAAATCATACAACTATTTCTACCTAGGGCTTTGAATTTAGAAACTTTCCTCAGAAATTGTTTAAATATAACGAAGTCCAAATTCAGAAATACCTTAAATTTAATTATCTTAGTTGCACTAAAATAACAAATTCTATTTTCTATCTTGTTTTCTTTCTTCCCCAGAAGGCTTCTCCAACCCTAATCCATAACTTAATGCATTCATCTCACCTATAAAATCACTGGCAGGTATGATGCCGGCTTTGGCGGCTCCAGTCGCCTAATCCTGACCCATTTCTTGCCAAAGAACTCAGTTTCTTCAGAAACCAAGTAACAGACATTTCAATTTCTAACCATCATTAGCATATTTTCATGTACTAATACTCAACATAAAAACACCTTTCAAAATTACAGAAATTTTTACTGTACTTAAGATCAATTGCACTAACCTGTATTTCATAAACCTTGGGCTACTTTCAAAAAATGAATTATTATTTTAATATGTTTTTCACCTATTATTCAGAATAATTATTCATATAATTAAATATTTTACAATTAGGTAAGAAAGGTGGAAAATCTGATTTCGGAGGAAGATGGCGGAAGAGTAAGACGCGGAGATCACCTTCCTCCCCACAGATACATCAGAAATTCAACTACACGTGGAACAACTCCTACAGAACACCTACTGAACGCTGACAGAAGACCTCAGACCCCCAAAAGGCAAGAAACTCCCCACATACCTGGGTAGGGCAAAAGAAAAAAAGAATAAACAGAGACAATAGGATAGGGACGGGACCTGCACCAGTGGGAGGGAGCCGTGAAGGAGGAAAGGTTTCCACACACTACAAGCCCCTTCGCGGGCGGAGACTGCAGGTGGCGGAGGGGGAAAGCTTCGGAGTAGCGGAGCAGAGCACAGCAACAGGGTTGTGGAGGGCAAAGCGGAGAGATTCCGGCACAGAGGATCGGTGCCCTCAGGCACACACCAGCCCGAGAGGCTTGTCTGCTTGGCCGCCGGGGCGGGCGGGGCTGGGAGCTGAGGCTCGGGTATCGGCTTTCAGTCGGAGCGCAGGGAGAGGACTGGGGCTGGCGAAAGGACGAGAGCCTGAAGGGGTTAGTGCACCACGGCTAGCCCGGAGGGAGTCCGGGGAAAGGGTCTGGAGCTGCCGAAGAGGCAAGAGACTTTTTTCCCTTTTGTTTCCTGGTGCACGAGGAGAGGGCATTAAGAAGGCTGCTTGGGGAAGCGCCGGAGACAGGCGCGAGCCGCGGGTAAGGCGCGGACCTCGGAGACGGGCGTGAGATGCTGGGGCTACTGCCGCCGCCGCCGCCGCCGCCGCCGCCGCCGCCGCCACCGCCGCCACCGCCGCCGGGCCTGTGTGCGAGCGCGGGTCACTGTCCGCCCCGCCTTCCGGGGGGCCTGTGCACCCCGCCACTGCCGGGGTCCCAGGACCCGGGGACGGCTTTCCCGGGAAAGCGCACGGAGCGCCACGGGCTGCTGCAACGTCACGCCGGCCTCTGCAGCCGCAGGCCCGCCCCACACTGCGCGCCCCTCCCTCCCCTCTGCCTGAGTGAGCCAGAGCCCCCGAATCAGTGGCTCCTTTAAACCCGTCCTGTCTGAGCGAAGAACGGACGCCCTCCGGCGACCTACGCGCAGAGGCGGGGCCAGGTCCAAGGCTGAGACCCGGGAGCTGTGAGAACAGAGCAGAGACAGGGAAATCTCTCTGTGCAGCCTCGGAGGCAGCGGATTAAAGCTCCACGGTCCATTTGATGTGCCCTGTGTCTGTGGAGTGCATGAATGGACAGCGAATCATCCCAAATTTAGGAAGTGGAATTTGAGGACAAGATTTAAGACTTTCCCCCCTTTTCCTCTTTTTACAACGAATTATCCCAAATTAAGGAGGTGGACTTAGAGAGCAAGATTTCAGACTTCTCGCCCTTTTCCTTTTTTTACAACGAATTATCCCAAATTGAGGAGGTGGACTTGGAGAGCAAGATTTTTGATTTTTCCCCCTGCTCTCTTTTTGTGAATGTGTATGTGTAATCTTCTGTGTAAGATTCTCTCTGTATAGCTTAGCTTCCACCATATGTCCCAGGGTTCTATCGGGCCGTTTTTTTTTTCAATAATTACTTTTTAATTTTAATAATGCTACTATATTTCATATTTTATTCTATTTTACTTTACCTGCTCTTTTTTTCCTACCTTCCCTTCCTCCCTCCCTCCCTCGGCTCCTCCTTTCTTTCTTTCTTTTTCTTTCCTCCCTCCCACCCTTCTTCTTTCCACTTTCTTTTTCTTTCCTTCCTCCCTCTCTCCCTCCTGTCTTTCTTTCTTTCTTTCCTTCCTCCCTCCCTCCCTCCCTTCTTCCATTCACTCTTCCTTTTGCTTTCATTCCTCCCTCCCTCCCTCCTTTCTTTCCGTCTTTCTTTCCATCATTCCTCCCTCCTTTCTTTCTTTCTTCCGTCCTTCCTTCCTTTCTTCCCTTCCTCCTTTCTTTCCCTCTCTCTTTCTTTCTTCTACTAATTCTTTCTTTCTACTTTTTCTCCCTGTTATTCTGAGCCGGGTGGATGAAAGGCTCTTGGTGCTGTAGCCAGGAGTCAGTGCTGTGCCTCTGAAGTGGGAGAGCCAACTTCAGGACACGGGTCCACAAGAGACCTCCCAGCTCCACATAATATCAAGCAGCAAAAATCTCCCAGAGATCTCCATCTCAACACCAGCACCCAGCTTCAGTCAACGACGAGCAAGCTACAGTGCTGGTCACCCTATGCCAAGCAACTAGCAAGGCAGGAACACAACCCCACCCATTAACAGAGAGGCTGCCTAAAAACATAATAAGGCCACAGGCACCCCAAAACACACCACCAGACGTGGACCTGTCCACCAGAAAGACAAGATCGAGCCTCAACCACCAGAACACAGGCATTAGTCCCCCCCACCAGGAAGCCTACACAACCTACTGAAACAACCTTAGCCACTGGGGACAGACACCAAAAAAAACGGGAACTACGAATCTGCAGCCTGCAAAAAGGAGACCCCAAACACAGTAAGATAAGCAAAATGAGAAGACAGAAAAACACACAGCAGGTGAAGGAGCAAGATAAAAACCTACCAGACCTAACAAATGAAGAGGTAATAGGCAGTCTACCTGAAAAAGAATTCAGAATAATGATGGTAAAGCTGATCCAAGATTCTATTTCCAAGATCCATAATCTTGGAAATAGAATAGACAAAATGCAAGAAACAGTTAACAAGGACCTAGAAGAACTAAAGATGAATCAAGCATCGATTAACAACACAATAAATGAAATGAAAAATACTCTAGATGGGATCAATAGCAGAATAACTGAGGCAGAAGAACGGATAAGTGAGGTGGAAGATAAAATAGTGGAAATAACTGATGCAGAGCAAAATAAAGAAAAAAGAATGAAAAGAACAGAGGACAGTCTCAGAGACCTCTGGGACAACATTAAACGCACCAACATTCGAATTATAGGGGTTCCAGAAGAAGAAGAGAAAAAGAAAGGGACTGAGAAAATATTTGAAGAGATTATAGTTGAAAACTTCCCTAATATGGGAAAGGAAATAGTTAATCAAGTCCAGGAGGCACAGAGAGTCCCATACAGAATAAATCCAAGGAGAAATACACCAAGACACATATTAATCAAACACATATTAGTCAAAAATTAAACACAAAGAAATCATATTAAAAGCAGCAAGGGAGGGCCTCCATGGTGGCACAGAGGTTGAGAGTCCGCCTGCCGATGCAGCAGACACGGGTTCGCGCCCTGGTCTGGGAGGATCCCACATGCCGCGGAGCGGCTGGGCCTGTGAGCCATGGCCACTGAGCCTGTGCGTCCAGAGCCTGTGCTCCACAACAGGAGAGGCCACAACAGTGAGAGGCCCCCGTACCACAAAAAAAAAAAAAAAGCAGCAAGGGAAAAGCAACAAATAACACACAAGGGAATCCCCATCAGGTTAACAGCTGATCTCTCAGCAGAAACTCTACAAGCCACAAGGGAGTGGCAGGACATAATTAAAGTGATGAAGGAGAGAAACCTGCAACCAAGATTACTCTACCCAGCAAGGATCTCATTCAGATTTGATGGAGAAATTAAAACCTTTACAGACAAGCAAAAGCTGAGAGAGTTCAGCACCACCAAACCAGCTTTACAACAAATGCTAAAGGAACTTCTCTAGGCAAGAAACACAACAGAAGGAATATACCTACAATAACGAACCCAAAGCAATTTAGGAAATGGGATTAGGAACATACATATCAATAATTACCTTAAATGTAAATGGACTAAATGCTCCCACCAAAAGACACAGAGTGGCTGAATGGATACAAAAACAAGACCCATATATATGCTGTCTACAAGAGACCCACTTCAGACCTAGAGACACTTACAGATTGAAAGTAAGGGGATGGAAAAAGATATTCCATGCAAATGGAAATCAAAAGAAAGCTGGAGTAGCAATTCTTATATCAGACAAAATAGACTTTAAAATAAAGACTATTAGAAGAGACAAAGAAAGACACTACATAACGATAAAGGGATCGATCCAAGAAGAAGATATAACAATTGTAAATATTTATGCACCCAACATAGGAGCACCTCAATACATAAGGCAAATACTAACAGCCATAAAAGGGGAAATCGACAGTAACACACTCATAGTAGGGGACTTTAACACCCCACTTTCACCAATGGACAGATCATCCAAAATGAAAATAAATAAGGAAACACAAGCTTGAAATGATACATTAAACAAGATGGACTTAGTTGATATTTATAGGACATTCCATCCAAAAACAACAGAATACACATTTTTCTCAAGTGCTCATGGAACATTCTCCAGGATAGATCATATCTTGGGTCACAAATCAAGCCTCGGTAAATTTAAGAAAATTGAAATTGTATCAAGTATCTTTTCAGACCACAATGCTATGAGACTAGACATCAATTACAGGAAAAGATCTGTAAAAAATACAAACACATGGAGGCTAAACAATACACTACTCAATAACGAAGTGATCACTGAAGAAATCAAAGAGGAAATAAAAAAATACCTAGAAACAAATGACAATGGAGACATGACGACCCAAAACCAGTGGGACGCAGCAAAAGCAGTTCTAAGGAGGAAGTTTATAGCAATACAATCCCACCTTAAGAAACAGGAAACATCTCGAGTAAACAACCTGACCCTGCACCTAAAGCAATTAGAGAAAGAAGAACAAAAAACCCCCAAAGTTAGCAGAAGGAAAGAAATCATAAAGATCAGATCAGAAATAAATGAAAAAGAAATGAAGGAAACGATAGCAAAGATCAACCAAACTAAAAGCTGGTTCTTTGAGAAGATAAACAAAATTGACAAACCATTAGCCAGACTCATCAAGAAAAGAAGGGAGAAGACTCAAATCAATAGAATTAGAAATGAAGAAGGAGAAGTAACAACTGACACTGCAGAAATACAAAAGATCATGAGAGATTACTACAAGCAACTCTATGCCAATAAAATGGACAACCTGGAAGAAATGGACAAATTCTTAGAAATGCACAACCTGCCAAGACTGACTCAGGAAGAAATAGAAAATATGAATAGACCAATCACAAGCACTGAAATTGAAACTGTGATTAAAAATCTTCCATCAAACAAAAGCCCAGGACCAGATGGCTTCACAGGCGAATTCTATCAAACATTTAGAGAAGAGCTAACACCCATCCTTCTCAAACTCTTCCAAACAATATCAGAGGAAGGAACACTCCCAAACTCATTCTACGAGGCCACCATCACCTTGATACCAAAACCAGGCAAGGATGTCACAAAGAAAGAAAACTACAGGCCAATATCACTGATGAACATAGATGCAAAAATCCTCAACAAAATACTAGGAAACAGAATCCAACAGCACATCAAAATGATCATACACCATGATCAAGTGGGGTTTATTCCAGGAATGCAAGGATTCTTCAATATATGCAAATCAATCAATGTGATACACCATATTAACAAGTTGAAGGAGAAAAACCATATGATCATCTCAATAGATGCAGAGAAAGCTTTCGACAAAATTCAACACCCATTTATGATAAAAACCCTGCAGAAAGTAGGCATAGAGGGAACTTTCCTCAACATAATAAAGGCCATATATGACAAACCCACAGCCAACATTGTCCTCAATGGTGAAAAACTGAAACCATTTCCACTAAGATCGGGAACAAGACCAGGCTGCCCACTCTCACCACTCTTATTCAACCTAGTTTTGGAAGTTTTAGCCACAGCAATCAGAGAAGAAAAGGAAATAAAAGGAATCGAAATTGGAAAAGAAGAAGTAAAGCTGTCACTGTTTGCAGATGACATGATACTATACATAGAGAATCCTAAAGATGCTACCGAAAAACTACTAGAGCTAATCAATGAATTTGGTAAAGTAGCAGGATACAAAATTAATGTACAGAAATCCCTGGCATTCCTGTACACTAATGATGAAAAATCTGAAAATGAAATCAAGAAAACACTCCCATTTACCACTGCAACAAAAAGAATAAAATATCTAGGAATAAACCTACCTAAGGAGACAAAAGACCTGTATGCAGAAAATTATAAGACACTGATGAAAGAAATTAAAGATGATACAAATAGATGGAGAGATATACCATGCTCCTGGATTGGAAGAATCAATATTGTGAAAATGACTCTACTACCCAAAGCAATCTACAGATTCAATGCAATCCCTATCAAACTCCCACTGGCATTTTTCACAGAACTAGAACAAAAAATTTCACAATTTGTTTGGAAAAACAAAAGACCCCGAATAGCCAAAGCAATCTTGAGAACGAAAAACGGAGCTGGAGGAATCAGGCTCCCTGACTTCAGACTATACTACAAAGCTACAGTAATCAAGACAGTGTGGTACTGGCATAAAAACAGAAAGATAGATCAGTGGATCAGGATAGAAAGCCCAGAGATAAACCCACGCACATATGGCCAACTTATCTTTGATAAAGGAGGCAGGAATGTACAGTGGAGAAAGGACAGCCTCTTCAATAAGTGGTGCTGGGAAAACTGGACAGGGACATGTAAAAGTTTGAGATTAGATCATTCCCTAACACCATACACAAAAATAAGCTCAAAATGGATTAAAGACTTAAATGTAAGGCCAGAAACTATCAAACTCTTAGAGGAAAACATAGGTAGAACACTCTATGACATCAATCACAGCAAGATCCTTTTGGACCCACCTCCTAGAGAAATGGAAATAAAAACAAAGATAAACAAATGGGACCTAATGGAACTTCAAAGCTTTTGCACAGCAAAGGAAACCATAAACAAGACCAAAAGACAACCCTCAGAATGGGAGAAAATATTTGCAAATGAAGCAACTGACAAAGGATTAATCTCCGAAATTTATAAACAGCTCATGCAGCTCAATAGCAAAAAAACAAACAACCCAATCCAAAAATGGGCAGAAGACTTAAATAGGCATTTCTCCAAAGAAGATATACAGACTGCCAACAAACACATGAAAGAATGCTCAAGATCATTAATCATTAGAGAAATGCAAATCAAAACTACAAAGAGATATCATCTCACACCAGTCAGAATGGCCATCATCAAGAAATCTAGAAACAATAAATGCTGGAGAGGGTGTGGAGAAAAGGGAACACTCTTGCACTGCTGGTGGGAATGTGAATTGGTACAGCCACTATGGAGAACAGTACGGAGGTTCCTCAAAAAACTAAAAATAGAAGTACCATATGAGCCAGCAATCCCACTACTAGGCATATACCCTGAGAAAACCATAATTCAAAAAGAGACATGTACCAAAATGTTCATTGCAGCTCTATTCACAATAGCCCGGAGCTGGAAACAACCTAAGTGTCCATCATCGGATGAATGGATAAAGAAGATGTGGCACATATATACAATGGAATATTACTCAGCCATAAAAAGAAACGAAACTGAGCTATTTGTAATGAGGTGGATAGACCTAGAGTCTGTCATACAGAGTGAAGTAAGTCAGAAAGAGAAAGACAAATACCGTATGCTAACACATATATACAGAATTAAAAAACAAATGTCATGAAGAACCTAGGGGTAAAACGGGAATAAAGACACAGACCTACTTGAGAATGGACTTGAGGATATGGGGAGGGGGAAGGCTAAGCTGTGACAAAGCGAAAGAGAGGCATGGACATATGTACACTACCAAACGTAAGGTAGATAGATAGAGGGAAGCAGCCGCAGAGCACAGGGAGATCAGCTCGGTGCTTTGTGACCGCCTGGAGGGGTGGGAAGGGGAGGGTGGGAGGGAGGGAGATGCATGAGGGAAGGGATGTGGGAACAGATGTATATGTATGACTGATTCACTTTGTTATAAAGCAGAAACTAATAAAAATAAATAAATAAATAAATACATTGGGGGAAGAAAAAAAGAAAGGTGGAAAATAGTTTTGCTATTCTTGTTCTTTGTTCTCTCTTCTAGTTGGTGTGCCTGAGTCAAAATTTTAGAATATTGAAAATTTAATATTTCAAACCCAAACCACATTTAAAGATAATAATAACAACCAGCCAAAACAATATCGGTCCAGAGGTTTGCATGGTCCGGGGAACAGTTCTCTGAGTGGGCCACTTGGAGTGGGATTTGCCCACCCCCCTCCACTCCTTCTGCCTCATATACTGAAGATAGAGACAAAGAAACCAACTCAAATCTTTCCAAAGTGTATTTATAAATAGAGAATTTGTAATCAGAAAAACAATAACAATATATAATAGAAGTAACATGATTTTTCAGAACCAGTATCTTGTTCTAAAGCAATATATAAAAAAGAAGGTTAGCTATAAACCCTGGACCTCTTTTTCATTGATCTCCTATTTTAATTTGTTAAAATAAAATCCATGGCCTTTTGAGTCAAACTGTCTCTTTAATTTCAGATTTAAAGATAACAAATCTCTTCTTAAATGGAATATTGGCACACAGACACCACACAGTCTGGCTTATTGCAACTGTTCTCTGTTGGTGAAGTGGCACGTTTGTAATCCCCACCATAGCAATCTTCACTATTTCACAGAATATCATTCAATTGTACATCCCTAGGTGGCAACAAGAATGGGCACTTGAGCTCAGCAGCAAAGCGTTTGTGGGGAAATCCTAGGTCAGAACCCCTAAAAGGGGAGACTAACTTGAGGATGCCCAAATAACCTGAGGTTTACCTTGGCCACCTCCCCTGGCTTTCTGACTGCCTGTGGGAAAAGCCTCTCTGGAAACTCTTTTGAGGTTATTGGGGGAATCCTAGGACAAACACACTGCTTGCTTTTGCAGGAGGACTTGCCCCATACCCTACCCAGCTAGGTGTCTCACAACCTAGCTGGACTAAAAAAGCTTCAAGAAAAACGGGACAGACTGACATTTGCATTTCTACTTCCACCTATTCTTATGCACGTGGAGCAAAATATGTAGGTATAGCCCTCTTTCTCACACCCCAACAGATCCTGCTGTCCTCGAAACCCATCTGGTAGCTGCAGTGACTACAATGAAGGGAGTTATCTGAAACCATGTTGGTACTGAGTTTAAAGGATTTTTCATGCCATGCATTTTGGGGAAGGACACAGATAATAGTCCAAACATGGTGTAAGGCAATGCCCTTTCTGGGTCCTTGAAAAATCAGTCACGGAACAGAGGTGGTGGACAGGAGCTGACAAGAGCTGGCTTGTTAATGAGCACAGCATCCCCGGGGTGGGGGGTGGGGGAATCCATGAAATGATTGACAAGAGAAGATGGTAAATGAAGGGAGAAGTGGGGACAAGTGCTGCTCAACCCAAGCTGAACTCCAGGAGGTAAGTTTCTCCTCTAATTGGAGATTCTTTCTAAAGGTTCAGTATTGAAGTGGGTGTTTGACGTTGAAATGTGCAGACCCATTCTAATAACTGGAAGGGGAGAAGACTGAGGAAGGCAAAAGAAGAGGGAAGATTTCCGATTACTTCTCCAGGCTGCTGACAAGAACCTGCTGCTCGCAAACCAAAAATAACCAAGCGAAGGTTGAAGGTAGCAACGTAAAAGTGCAACTCAAATTATTTTACATTCTGAATCCTCTTCAATATCTAAGCGAGTGTGGCACAGCAATGGTTGATTATCTTAAGATTACAGAGGCTGACCGCCTTCTTTGTTTGCCCACTAACACCGCTCCTCCAATAATCTCAAGCACTTGGCTGATTGATAATTCAATTCCAGTTGCTGCTCCTTTTCCCATTGCAGAAGGCGGCAGGGATATTCCCCTTCTTCCCTCTGTATTACAAACCCCATTAGTGTGGCCGAGGCTAATAATAGCCGGGCTGCTTACCTTCTCCGGAGGGATCGAATCAGCGCATGTCCCCGCGCCGGCTGCCCCGGGGCCGCAGTGCCGCCGCGCCGGGTCTGTGCTTGGTCAGTTCGGCCGGCCCCCACCCCACCTGCCAGCTGCAGCAGCTGCTCCCGCCGCTTCCGCCGCCGAGCTCCGGCCGCAGGAAGTCATCCCCCGCGCCGGGCCGGATCGCCACATTCCGCGCCAGCCGCGGGGGGAGAGGGGCCTCTTCCTGCTGCGGGGACCGGCTCCTGGAAACTGCGCTCAAAGATCGCTACCCTTCCCGGTTGTAGGGTTATTTTCTAGGAATGCTTTTACAGAAGAAGCGTCGCCGGCTGGTGGACCGAGAGAGAAGAGCCAGAGTGACTTTCTCTGCAGAGCGCCTTACCTCTGAGCGCTCCCCTGTCACTCCCGCGGCATGCACAGCTCCATTCCGCTGTGTGGGTTTTCCACCCTCTTCATCTTCCTTATCTGTATTGTTCATTTCGCTGAATTTGAGAGTGGGATTAGCTTTGAAGGTATCATTCAAACACTCCGAAAATATTTTAAATTGGCGACTAGTTTTTCCAAGCCCATGTAGCAAGCTCCACTTTCCCTCAACACACACACACACACACATACACACACACACACAGTTACTCGCACGTACACACCCAGCCAAACCACTCACAATTAGGAAAGCTGGGACCTCTCGCCCTCTTGCCTACGTAATGGAACAGGAAACTCCCAAAGGAGTGGGGAAGTAGGACCGGCTAGCGAAAGCACTCGAGGAAAGAGAGAGGGGTCGCCCCAAGATTTTGTTGCTGTTCAGTAGTGTCCTTAGTGGACAGATGTTCCCCCTCTAACCCCCTGGCCCCGCCCCAAGTGGAATGGCTGGTCTGGTGACAGCTGTAACATTTGGACACAAAGAAGCTGAAGCCACATTAACAGGTGGCTGCATCTCTTTCTTTCCCGAAGGATTTATCAGAATTGGCTTTAGGAATAATATTAGCATATACGTATATAATAAACCCTTTCCTTCTCTTTAAATTGGCACCAGCTATTAACAGGTTTCTCTCTCTCTCTCATTTTCCTCCCTCCCTCCTTCCCTTCCTCCCTCTCCTAAGCTGACCAGATCATCAGTTTCCGGACTTAAGGGGGAAAAAAAGGCCAAGGATGTGCTCTCTTTACAGCTGAACCAGGGCTTATTTTCCCGGTGTTCAGCCATTCCCAAGTAGAGAGGCTTTTTGACCCTAGGGTTCTCTGTGAGTGAACTTCTCACATTCAGCTTGCTTTTGGAATTGCCCATCACTAGGTCCAGGCCAGTTTTATCCTTGGACTTGTCCAGCAACCTAAACAGTATAATTGCACAAGGCCAAGGCAGTACTTTTAATCTAGGAAGAGTTCCCAACTCTCTGTTTAGCAGTTCCAAAATTAGGAGGTAGTGTAGCAAACAGTTTCAACAAGGCTCAGTAAGAATTCTTGACCCTAGAATGCGGGCTTTTTAAAAGCTGGAACAACCTAATTCATCTCTCTGAGTTTCACCTTCATAAAATTAGACCTCACCAAAGAGCAGGGGATTCTTAATATGTATCAAAGTGTATGTGGAATCTGGATGGGAATATTACATCTTTAATTTCACTAACCTCTAGCTGCAATTTAGTATTTAGCATGTCCTTTAAATCTAAATGCAGACAACAAACCACAATAATATTAGGAGTACCTGTGACTATATCCCCAGCAGATACCACAGACAATTTCCTAAGGCAGTTTTTATAGATATCTCAAAGTATCACTAGTCTGATGTTACAATCAAATCATCATTACCTTTTTTGTTTTATCTAATAGACTATATCTATTTTAGAATGGTTTTAGATATACAGAAAAATTAAGGGGATAATACAGAGTTCTTATATATCTCATTCCCAATTTCCTCGATTATTGACACCGTACACCAGTGTGGTACCTTTTTTACAATTAATGAGCCAATATTAATACAATAATATTAACCAGAGTCTGTACTTTATTCAGATTTCCTTGGCTTTTGCCTAGTGTCCTTAATTCCATTTCAGGCTTCCATCCAGGACACCACATTACATTTAGTTATCAAGCCCCCTTAGGCTCCTCTGGGCTGTGGTAGTTTCTCAGGCTTTTCTTGTTTTTGATAACCTTGACAGTTTCTTTTTTAAATGTATTTATTTAATTTATTTATTTTTGGCTGTGTTGGGTGTTTGTTGCTACGCGCGGGCTTTCTCTAGTTGCGGAGAGCGGGGGTTACTCTTCGTTGCAGCGCGCCGGCCTCTCATTGCAGTGGCCTCTCTCATTGTGGAGCACGGGCTGTAGGCGCGTGGGCCTCCGTAGTTGCAGCATATGGACTCAGTATTTGTGGTTCACGGGCTTAGTTGCTCCCTGGCATGTGGGATCTTCCCAGGCCAGGGCTCGAACCCGTGTCCCCTGCATTGGCAGGCGGACTCTCAACCACTGCGCCACCAGGGAAGCCCCAACCTTGACGGTTTTGAGGAGCAGTGATCAAGTGTTTTGTAGCATACCTCACTAATGTAAACTGTCCAATGCTTTTCTCACGGTAAGACTGGGATTATGGTTTATTGGGAGGACAACCAGATAAAGTGCCTTTTTAATAACATCTTATCAAGGGTACATGCTATCAATGTGATTTGCCTGTTGATGTTGACCTTGATAACCTGGCTGAGGTCGTGTCTCAGATTTCTCCACTGTAAAGTTACTCCTCCACCCCTTCCACACTACACTTGTTGGAAGGAAGTCACTATGTGAAGCACAAACCCAAAAAGTGGAGAGTTATGATCCACCTCCTTGAGGACAGAGTATGTACATAAAGTATTTGGAATTCTTCCACACAGATTTGTCTATTTTCCCCTAAACATTAATTTATTCAATTATTGATATTTATTTATATCAGTATAGACTCATGGATATCTATTTTATCCTTTGGGTTATAATCCAATACTACTTTATTTTGTTGTTTGAATTGTTCCAGCTTTGGCCATTGGGAGCTTTTGCTTTTGGCGCCTGTGCTCCTTTGACATACTCCTTTTGGGGTGTGTGAGTTTGTGTGTGTGTGTGTATCTGTGTGTATCTGTGTTTAGCATGCATGTTTGTGTGTGTGTTTAACACTTCCTGACTTTTTGGTACCACAAGATGCTCCAGGCTCATTTTGTGTATTTCCTGCCCCAGTCCTAGAATCAGTCATTTCTCTGAGGAGCCCTGATTCCTTTTATTGGAGAGTAGTAATAGAAACCAAGATCTGGGCTCTAGATGTGCTGTTGCTAATGGGCTATTATTTGATTAGGCTCTCTTAACTGAGAGAACAAAGAAATATATATGTATACTAACCCATGTATATACACATATCAGTAAATACTTCTATATATAACTATCTATATCTATATTGAGCTGAGTGTATACTGATGTCTGCAACTATAATGCATTAACGCTGAGATTAGTTTAGCCTTCTCCTCTTGTTTATCTGTAAATTCATACTTCAATATTGAGAAATGTGGCTACCACCATCCACCATCTATTTATTTAATTGTTCCAATTTCAGTACACATGTATCAGAGTTGTGAACCCATCTCCCCAACATCACTATTTTTAAGTATAGTAGTTAATAGAGTCTCTGTTATATCTTGTTATTTGATGAGTTTAAATACCCATTCGTTTCTATATCACAAATTTGGTTTTTAAAATATTCTAATGACTACATTTAAAACATAGTAACTAGTTTCTTTTGAGATTCTATGTATTATATTTTGTGAATTTAAAAGTGTTATTTTAAGACTATTTAAATGGGCTACTCCATATTGTCAAAGGGATCCACAGTAAAAAGAAGGTTAGGACCCCAACCTCACAAAGATTATTGTCAGTTTATAATGAGATGATGTGAAATTGTCTGGTGCAAATGTTGGGAGCTCATGCTTGATAAGTGTTAGCTTTGTCCACTTGGGCAGGCTTCTTTCTCCTTTAAAGTTCTAAACACCTTGGAAGAGAGAACATGCTAAACCTTATGGTTAATAATTTATAATGTAGTGGAAGGATTTGCTAGGCATCAGTGTTGGAGGTAAAGGTCCATATAAGGTTGACGGAGGATGAGTGATTCCACTGCAGAAGTTTGTACTTGATATAAATTAATATAAGTGCAAGCAATGTATTTTAAGTTCATTCTAGAGGAGTAGTTCAGAATAGCTTCATAGAGGAGAAGACCTGAGCTATCTTGGGAGATGTTTAAACAGATGAGGAGTGGAGCCGGAGTTGAGAAGGCAAAGGCAGTGTAGCCTTAGAATGCAAATGTTCACAGACATGATCTTGTGGTTTATTCACCATCCTTACCAACCTAATAAGGACACCTGCTGGTAGCTGCATCATCATCATCATCACCATCAACATCATCACCATCATGTTAATAAAGAATGGATATATTTGCCAGGTAGTCAAACAAGCTCTTTGCATGTAGCACCTAGATGTTTTCTACGATCCACCTTATGAGTTCAATCCTTGTAATTATTCTCATTTTTCACATACAAAAATGAAGACTTAGAGAGATTAAGTAATTTGTTCAAATCTTGGTGTGTGCCCTCTCAACTCCATGCTCTTTACCTCTGTGCTTAACAGGCTAGGATGATTTGCCCATATTAAGGGCTCAAATATTGGTTGATAAGTATAATAATCTCATAAAAGGAAAAGTGAAGTAATCTACTTTGATGTTTATGGTGCAGTTTGGTGAATGCACTGAAGTGCCAATAGATGAATAATAAAAGTTAGAAACACACAAAAATAGAGAAGAAAAATTCATATGTGTATGTCTGCTGGGAACAAAAAATCCTCCTGAATATCTAACTTCTTAGTAAATATCAGGATATCACATACGCATCATTAGGCAGCATCAATGGAGGATCCTCTGTACCCTGCAAGAGGGCACTGTTATAGATGCACAGAAAGAAAATTCATATTTCCTGTACATTATAAATAAGGACATACTATGATCACTCTTTAAGAATGAAGTAATTTGAGTTTTTAAATTTTCCTTATCAATTGGTGTATATGAATCATGTTAGGTGAAGAATTATTGGTTGATTGGACATTTTATGTTTTAATTCTTTACAGAAAACAGTAAACAAATCCTTTTAGGCTTAAAATATCACATTCAGCAAATGAGTTATTATACTGAAGAAAGTGATGAATTCAGTAAAGTGTCTGGAATCTAAAATAAGAAGTAATTGAAGGAACTGGGAATAGATGACATGAAGCAAGACCAGGAGAGAAGTAGGTGGTCGCTCTAAACTATTTTAGGAGTTGTCCTATGAAAAAGGGTTTAGACTGTCCCACACTGAAGATTTTAGACCAAGTAGACAGGTTTAGGTTGATAAAAGGATGAATATTTTGACAAGTAGAACCTTTCAACTATGAAATGGACCGACTGCATTTTAAACTCAAGAACTCCCTGTTACTGAAGTGCTTTAACAGAGGTTGAAGTTAAGCAGTTGGAAAAGTAAGAGCCTTTACAGTGAGAAAATTCTATGATTCTATGGTTTTCAACTCATAAATTTGTGTAGTTCATCCATTTTACTCATTGTATACACTTAAGTATATTGTTCCTTGAAATGGCCATTCAAAGTTGTTTCCTGTGCCACACACTATGAATGTTAGGGTTAGTCCTGTGTAAATCTTACCCCCATTGAATTAGTATTAACCCTAAGCAAGCAGCTTTCTTACATAAGGAAACAAAAAAAGAGGTTCAGAAATGTCCAAACTAAGTTTTTATAAAACTGTGTTATCAAATCTAATTTATCAAAAAACTTCAAACAGGGGCTTCCCTGGTGGCGCAGTGGTTGAGAGTCCACCTGCCGATGCAGGGGACACGGGTTCGTGACCTGGTCCGGGAAGATCCCACATGCCGTGGAGCGGCTGGGCCCGTGAGCCACGGCCGCTGAGCCTGCACCTCCAGAGCCTGTGCTCCACAACGGGAGAGGCCACAATGGTGAGAGGCCCATGTACCGCAAAAAAATAAAAATAAAAGGAAGATGCAGACGTGTATGCTTCAGGATTTTCTCACCAAAACCCCACACAATTTCTTTACTATTCCAGCCAAGTATGGCCTAGCCCTACCCTCATCCCTGTTTTTCTTGGTTTAGTAATAAAGAAAGAGATGGAAATAAAGAAGAGATATCAGGTAGAAAGATATAAAATAGTGGGGAAAATAATATAAGTGAAGTCAAGTACCACCATCATTTACTAGAAGTGAACTTTCAGCACCAGCATTAATATTTTTTCCTGTTATATCTGTAAATGATAATAACTAATATGTACATAACAATTTTCAATTTAAACAAATCTCATTTTTATAACTAACTACTTCACAACAAGCAACATGCTAAGGCAACACCAATAGATGAAAAACGGTAGTCCCTGGCCCCAAGGAACGTTGTCCAGGAGAACACAGATATATGTAAACAACACAATCACAATACAGTGTAGCGAGTGCAACAATCAGGCATGCAGAAGTGCAAGGGTAGCAAAAAGGAGCATGTGATCACAACACTAAAAAGAAGACTGCACAAAAGACATAATATGTAAACTGAGGTTTGAAAAATGAAGTGGGTTTCCCAGGTGCCCCATAGGGAGAAAGGAATTCTTGGAGGAGGGAAAAGCATAAATGAAGACAGTGAATTGTTCATATAATCCAGAAGTGAAGTAGGCAATGGCAAGAGAAATGATTGGACACAGGCGTCATGAATACTTGCATGTCTGCATTTTAGCAAGTCCATTCTAAAGGAAACTTTGAGGATCAACTCGGGGGTGGGGGGCCGCAGGGGGCACAGAACTAGTCATTGCTGCCAGAAACACGGGAACCACTTTCTACCAACCCACCAAAATAACGACTTCAAAGGCAACATGGTATCACAGAAAAGGTTTGTTTTTTTGTTTGTTTGTTTTTAGTTCATTAGGTCTCACTTAAAATTCTGATTCCACAATGCACTTGCTTTGGGATCTTGAACAACACTCATAACCTCTGCAAGTTTCAGTGTAGTAAGTTTATGTGATTACCTTCATCTGTAATATCCCTGCGTTGCAATCTTAATGGAAACTCAAGTTCAGGTCAAAGACAAGTTTCTCTGTGACCTCTCCTCTGAATTGATTCAAAAGCTGTCTCTCCCGTCCTCATTTGGCTTCTCTTATGGAATCTCATAAAAACATCTATGACCTCTTTTGTGTTTTTTTGTTGTTGTTGTTGTCTGTTTGTTTGTTTTTTAATTTAAGTATAGTTGATTTACAATGTTGTGTTACTTTCAGGTGTACAGCACAGTGATTCCTTTTTCACATTCTTTTCCCTTATAAGTTATTACAAAATATTGAGTAGAGTTCCCTGTGCCAATAAGGAGATCCTTGTTGTATCTATTCTATGCCTTATTTGAATGACCGTAGCACTCGTTGTCTGTATCATTTTTATGTCTCTGGTTGCTTTGTGACTGAAAATGAAAAATTTCTATTTGTTCATTTCCTGGCCCTTCCTTAAAAATGTGTTCATTTATGTATTTCATATTTATTGACTACATCTTAGACACCGTGTTAACTGCTGGTTCTAGATGTTAGTAAAATATAGACCTTCCTGCTCAAAAGGTCACAGTATTTGTGGGAAAACAAAAAAATGAACTACCTATATCTCAAAGAGCTTTGTACTTCCCAAAGAGAACACACCTAGTAGGTACAATAAATACATGTATCATACATAAATGTATAAATAGTTAATGGGATTAAAAACTAGAGATAATTGCTTTTCGATTCTGAGGAAATGATGATTATATTTCACCAGGAGCTCAATACCACTCTGAGAATGAGGGCTTAACCCCCGTCCTGACTCACTGCATTGCTTTTCTGTATAAAAAATACACAAGTCTGTATATACGCTCTAGAAAAAGGCTTATCTGGCATGAATTTCAGAGAGCAAGAAGAAAACTTCAAGAAGTTCAGAGAAGCATCCAGCAGCTCAGATGATTGGCACTAATACAACTTGCTTGACAGGAAAATTGAGCTGTAAATCTCACAAAATTAGATGATCTTTGAAGAATTTCAAAACCTCCTGCTATTAATTGGAAATCCTAGAAGAACCGCTTCTTTTAAAGCATACTGATAATATGCTTTACAGCTTAATATTCAGAAGCCTATGTTTTGGCTAAGTGAGCTTCAGGAAAGAAGGAAACTTGTGGTTCCGTTCCATCTACTCTGCAAACTCTGGTCAAGACATCTACTTCTGTGCTCAGCCATCTTATCATCTGTAAAATGGAGGCAACTCTAAGAAAACATAGTTACAGAGATGTTGCACAGTTTCATGTGTCATTGTCTTCATTTGTTTCAGAAAACCAATAACATCTAAGCTACTACTGCAAAGAGTGCAATGTTACTTGGGGTCATCTGGTGCAGCTCTGTCAAAGTAAAGAAAAGGAAAGCGGCCTAGAATAACTATAATTTTCCCAAGAGGACACTATTATTTTATGGTAACTCTGGGACAAGAACCCTGATCTCTTTGATGCCATTCCATTGTTCTTTCGTTGGGTTCTGAACAACCCAGAGAAAGAAAGAGAAATAAAACTCCTATGTGCTGTGTCACTGGTACAGGTCGTGGCAAGATTGGAATTGGAGCACTACATATTAACAGGTATTTGGGGAATTCTTCAAACTAATTAAGATATATACCAGGTCCATAAAAAACAGTATGTTTTCTGAAGGTGATTCTGTGGCATGAACAGAACTGGTAACTGAAGGTGTCTGTGTGCTGCAGTTCCAAACAGCATGGATGAATGGTTGTTTTCTGGCACCTTGAAGACTCCATCCCAACATACACATTAAAATAAAATTAACATTTCAACTGGGTCATAGTTAATTCTGCATGCTCTTGTAAGTCAGCAAAATATTCCATATATCATTTAAGTTGTCACTCCCTTTCTTTTTTTTTTTTTTTTTGCCGTACGCGGGCCTCTCACTGTTGTGTCCTCTCCCGTTGCGGAGCAGAGGCTCTGGACGCGCAGGCTCAGCGGCCATGGCTCACGGGCCCAGCCACTCTGCGGCATGTGGGATCTTCCCGGTCCGCAGCACGAACCTGTGTCCCCTGCATCGGCAGGCGGACTCTCAACCACTGCGCCACCAGGGAAGCCCCGTATCTGATTTTCGTATTAGGACTCTTCTAATTTTTTATATACATTGGAAAATAACTGATGTCTTTCTAAGGTGTATATCTTTGATTATGTTTTCTATTTTCATAAAGCTTCTTGTATTCTCTACTCAAAACAGGAGTAAATAATGGCTGCATATAACTAATCATAATCAGCCATTTTGTCCAGATTTTTAGATGTGTTGGTATAAAGCTACCATAGTATTCTTTTGTAATTAAAAAAAAATTCTCTCTGTTTTATAGCTAGTCCCATCTCTATCATATTTGCCAAATATTGCTTATTTTATTGGTGTTTGTAAAGAGCAAGCTTTTGGTTTTCTTTGTCACGTTTACTGCTTTTCTTCTCTATTTTTGACTTTTCTCTTGATTAATTTTGTCCTTCCACTCTTTGGGATTTACCTTGTTCTTTTTCTATGTCTACGGTCCATTTCCTGTAGCTTCAAGAGCCATTTTCCACAACTCAATGAGCTCTGCTGGCTGTGTCATGGCCACTTCATCATATGCCATTAAAACTTAATCTCATACACTGTGTGAAGACTCGGCGGTCTTATTTTGCTTTCAAAATTGTTCTATAGCCTTGGATCCTTCTTCTTCTCCTAAATTAGCACTATCATCAGGGAAAATTCTAGTGGGCCTAGAATTCTAGGCTTGCCTTTCCTGCAGTTTCATAATCAAAGAAAAAACATTTCCACCCTTTTTTTGATGTTGATCGAAAATTTAGCAACACTTCTTTGCACTGTATTCAAATCCCAAAATATGAGCAAGCCTTCATGCACACAGGCTCACTGAAATGTCATAACTTTAAACTATGTATGACCTTGAACAATGACCTTTCCAAATACTCCACACTCTTTCTAGGTGTTCAGACTTTTTCATTCCTACAACATCTTTTACATAGGGTCGATTTGTGTCCTAAGTTCTTCCTCACGCCCACTTCTGAGTATATATTCAGAGGAAATATCATCATAATTTGAAGAGATATCTGTACTCCCATGTTTATTGTAGCATTATGCACAAGAGCCAAGGTATGGAAACCACCTAAGTGTCCATAGTAGATTAATGGAGAAAGGAAATATGGTATATATATAGAATAGAATATTATTCAACCTTAAAAAAGAAGAAAATCCTATCATTTAAGTCAACATGGATAAAACTGGAGGCCACGATGCTAAGTGAAATAAGACAAAAACAAATAGTGCATGATGTCACTTATATGTGGACTCTAGAAAAATAATGAAATAAATCAACTCTTCCCTCCCTGGACATTTTCCTCAGCAGAATCTAGCAGCCTCTACTATGAGTATTATCTTTTTTCTTTTTATTGTTTGTACCAGATCACAACCCCAGGGAACCTATGTATTTACCGATGTATATCTACATTATAGTTTACCATTGTTCTTTTCCTTTGTAATTCATTCCTTCCACTTCTGGCCTCAGAACCTCATTTTTACTTTGGAGAAGTCCTTGTGATTCAGGTAGGCTGTGTGTCTCCTTCCTAGGCTGTGTGACTTGGGGCTGGCTAGACACAGTGTTTCACATATACTCTATATGTCTTAAGTACTTATTTCTCTGTTTTCCATCATTTTCCCTCCAAATTTTTGTGTAGTTATTTTTTAATTGACATTTGTATTCCTTTCTTTTGTTTGACTAAGGTACTGTTCAACCAATCTTCTGAGTGCTTAATTTCAACTTTTTTAATTCTAGAAGTTTCTTTTGGTTGCATTTCACAGATCATTTTTGCTTAAATTGTACATGTTGCCCTTCTTTTAATACATTAATCATAATTTTAAATAATAGTTTCATTGAGATATATTTTACTTTCCATATTATTTAAAGTGTACAATTTAATGTGTTATGCATCTACCACCACAATCAATTTTAGAACTTTCATCCACCCCCCAAAAGAAAAAGAATCTATTATAGGTCACTCACTCCCCCATTTCTCCAAACCCTAGGCAGCCACTAATATACTTTGTCTTTACAGATTTGTCTAGTCTGGACATTGCATACAAATGGAATCATACAATTACTTAGCATGTTTTCAAGGTTCATCCATGTTGTAGCATGCATCAGTACTTGATGTCTTTTTATGGCTGAATAATAGTCCATGGTGTGGATATTACTATGTTTCATTTATCCATTCACAATAAATGGTCATTTGGTTATTTCCACTTTGGGGCTCTTATGAATAATGCTGCTGTGGTTGGATTTACGTGCAAGTTATGTATGCAGGTCTAGATTTGTTTTTTAAATTAACAGACTATTTCGGAGCAGTTTCTGGTTTACAGAAAAATTAAGCAGAAAGGACAGAGTTCTCATAACTCCTTAGCTCTCTACCCAGTTTCCCCTATTATTAACATCTTACATTAGCGTAAGATGTTTGTTATAGTTAATGAACCCATATTGATACATTATTACTAACTAATATCCATGGTTTACATTAGACTTCACTCTTTGTTTTGTACATTATATGATTTTTGACAAATGTGCAATAACCTGTATCCACCATTACAGAACCATACACAGGAAGTCTCTTTGCCTTTAAAATTCCGCACTTCACCCATCCTTTTCTCCCTCCCCGCAACCTCTGGCAACCATTGATCTTTTGACTGTCTCCACACTTTTGCCTTTTCCTAAATTTCATATAGCTGCAATCATATAATATGCATGTAGCCTTTGCAGATTGGCTTTTTTTCACATAGCAATATACATTTAAGCTTCTTCCATGTCTTTTCATGGCTTCATAGCATTTTCTCTTTATTGCTCAATGTTGTTCCTTTGTACCAACATATACCATAGTTTGTTTATCCATTCACCTATTGAAAAACATCTTGGTTGATTTCAAGTTTTGGCAATTATGAAAGAAACTGTTATAAACATCCATGTGCAGGTTTTTATGCGGACATAACTTTACAGTTCCTATGGGTAAATACCAAAGAGCATGATTACTAGATCACTGTATGGTAAAAGTATGTTTAGTTTTGTAAGAAACTGCCAAGTACCCTGCTAGCAGCAAATGAGAATTTCAGTTGTTCTGCATCATCAACAACTTTGGTATTTCATTATTTGGATTTTAGCTATTTGAATAGGTGTGTAGTGGTATCTCGTTATTCTAATTTAAAATTCCCTGATGACATGGAATGTGTAGCATCTTTTCATATGCTTATTTGCCATGTGTCTATTTTCTTTGTTTAATCATAGTTGTTTTTTTTTTTTTTTTTTTTTTTTTTTTTTTTTGCTGTACGCGGGCCTCTCACTGCTGTGGCCTCTCCCGTTGCGGAGCACAGGCTCCGGACACACAGGCTCCGCGGCCATGGCTCGCGGGCCCAGCCGCTCCGCGGCATGTGGGATCTTCCGGGATAGGGGCACGAACCCGTGTCCCCTGCATCGGCAGGCGGACTCTCAACCACTGCGCCACCAGGGAAGCCCAATCATAGTTGTTTTGTTTTGTTTTTTAGCCAATGCCTACTAACTCTTGTCCTCCTGTGTCTATTTATATTGTCTTTTTTCTTTCTTTTTTTTTTTTTTTTTGAGCTTTTGATCATTTAGTCTTTTTCCTGGTATGTCCAATTATTTTTATATTAAAATTGGGCTTAACTTATTTTAGGAAACTATAAAGATACCTCCATATTCTGGATGTTGTTATCGTTCTCTTGAAAAGATTTCCTTTTGCCCATGGCAGACAGTTACCATAGGGACTGGAAACCTTAGTCCATTCTCAGTTTGAGCTCATTCAAAGCCTTTTTTTCCGTCTGTGTGAAGGGTGCTCTATTTCTGTCTTGTCCTTCCTCTACGGGTGTTGCCGTTTGGGATTACCATGTGAAAGTTTGGATTCTCCCTATTCCCAACTACCCTTGTATTTGTTAGGCTTTAAATGTAATGGTTCCCCCAGCCCTGTGAGACTAAGGATACGTGTAACTTGTCATTCCATTAGTTGTTGCTTTTAGCCTCAGCTCTTGCCGTTTGGCTTCTGTGGTTACAGTCTTTTGAACTCCTTGGCTTTTCAGCTCCTAGGCTATAACATTTGAATCAGCAAATGCCCCAAGGAGAAAAGCTGCACCAAATGTCAAGCTTGCATCTGTGTTTCCCTTCTCTCCAGAACTTGGCCCACATGTCTTGGTGTCTCTCTAACATTCGGATGCTGGCGAACACATGTTTTCTTACTGTATCCAGGTTTTCTAAAATTTCTTTAGACTTCACCTGATCTTATGTTATTATTGAAGTATCATCTCAATTAGCCCTAGGAAGAAAATTTACAATTTTATGTTTTTTAAATTTTCTATATTACCTCAGTTTCTGTAGAGACCTTTTACCTGATTGTTCAGTCTAGTTCCTGTGTTACCAGTAAGATGGAGATAGGTGGAGTCTAAGAATATTGGGGGGAAAATCACTGATGAATGATATGGCTCGTTCTTTTTGTTTTTCCTCTCCTTATTTACTCTGGCAGCCTACATTTGCCCTTCTTGATTTGACCCAGTTGCCCAGATAAGCAACCCACTCTGGCAAAGACATGACTTTACTCTCATAAATGTCTGCATGTTAGGATAAGTTAGATGATGAACACCATGCCAAAGTTCTTTCTGTGACCAGTCAGAATGGCCATCATCAAAAAATCTACAAACAATAAATGCTGGAGAGGGTGTGGAGAAAAGGGAACCCTCTTGCACTGTTGGTGGGAATGTACATTGATACAGCCACTATTGAGTACAGTATGGAGGTTCCCTAAAAAACTAAAAATAGAACTACCGTACGACCCAGCAATCCCACTACTGGGCATATACCCTAATAAAACCATAATTCGAAAAGAGACATGTACCACCATGTTCATTGTGGCAGTATTTACAATCGCCAGGACATGGAAACAACCTAAGTGTCCATCGACAGATGAATGATAAAGAAGATGTGGCACATATATACAGTAGAATATTACTCAGCCATAAAAAGAAATGAAATTGAGTTATTTGCAGTGAGGTGGATGGACCTAGAGACTGTCATACAGAGTGAAGTAAGTCAGAAAGAGAAAAACAAATACCGTATGCTAACACAGATATATGGAATCTGAAAAAAAAATTCTTCTGAAGAACCTAGGGGCAGGACAGGAATAAAGACGCAGACGTAGAGAATGGACTTGAGGACACGGGGAGGGGGAAGGGTAAGGTGGGATGAAGTGACAGAGTGGCTTGGACATATATACACTCCCAAATGTACAACACACACTAGTGGGAGGCAGCCACATCGCACAGGGAGATCAGCTTGGTGCTTTGTGACCACCTAGAGGGGTGGGGTAGGGAGGGTGGGAGGGAGACACAAGAGGGAGGAGATATGGGGATATATGTACATGTATAGCTGATTCACTTTGTTATAAAGCAGAAACTAACACAGCATTGTAAAGCAATTCTACTCCAATAAAGATGTTAAAAAAACAAAAAGTTAGAGAGTAAAAAAATTCAAAAGAATTGGCCACACTCCTCCAATAGATTCTCTAACATTTAGCAGAACAGAGTTCACACTGAATCTGGTTTATGAGTAAAAGACAAGTCAACTTTAAAGTGGATCAGAGATGACAACATTTCTTTTCCATGTGGCTGCTTTGGAGCCATATTTCTGCTGACCACTCAAAACCTTCCTCTTGAGTATTCTGTGATATATTAGAACCAGGAATAAGGGGTGTTAGTGCTGGTAGGGTCAGACAGTGGTCTGCGATTTAATTCACATATCCTTTCTGCACCAGACTCTTTAAGATCATTGAGTTATCCTAAGAATTTTGAAGCTGTAGAATTCACGACAGTACATTACAATATGCCAATATTACTATTCTCCTGCTCTGACATTCTCCACTGATGGACAGATGAAGGAGAAGGAAGGGCAGTCAGCAGTAACTGAGAGTAAATGAAACTGGAATATTATAATTCAGTATCATTTGAGTGACTGAATTGGCTGGCCCAGTGTTCTCCAGTTAAGGGTGAGGGAAGATTAATCCTGCACATGACACCACTACTGTATTTATACAAGTCTACTGGGACAGTTGTTTGCCTTGATTTGTTTTCTTCATTCATTTCAGTCAGACAGTTGTGTTGACTGATTTTCCTTTTTGATGTATGAAATGACTGTTTGACTGAATTTACCATTTACTTTACACTAGTGCACTGGAAAAATGATACATTCGTCAAATTGGATTGGCAGGTATGAAAATGTTTACCCCAGAACTAGACAGAAATATAATATTGCCTTCTACAGAAATGTAAGTCATATGCCCTGGATTTTGGGGAAATGTTCCAACTTTAACTATTTTGCCAAATTTCAAAAATGTAGGGTAACTGATCCCATAGTAAAAATAAGAAGATCTGTGAAGTCCAGATAAAAATAGTTTTGTGTGACTCTGACAATCACATAACACAAAAGAAAAAAGTATTATGAGATAAATTTTAGTGATTTTCATACTTATTAAGAGGTGTTTCTATGTTAAACTTTTGAGTCTTATTCTAGAAGTTCTGTAGGAACAAACACTTCAAATATATTCATAGAAAACCCTCTTTATTTATAATTCCATTTTTCCAATATTTATAGTTACTATGACAGGCCATTTCTCCACATCCTATCCCATGATTCTCTGCTCCTATTGAACATTTGGAAATTGGTGGCATGAGCAGGAAAGTGAAGCAGTTTTTGAGATTACTGAATAATGCTGATTTTATAAAGACTGCTTTCTTCCATTGTTGACAAACTTATTATGGTACCGATGGTTGGATACTACTCTTAGAGATGAAAAAGGTCTTAAGGAATCTTCCATATTCCATTCACCAATCTGTGTTCTTGTTCAAAGCAAAATTAATTCCTTTCAAAATTAACATATTAGCTTAATAATAATTTTTAGTCTAAAATAATCTATCTGGGAGAATGGGAATTTTTGGTGGGAAAAAGCGACAGAAGATGGGACGAAAAGAGAATTCATAGAAAGACAAAACAGCATTTTTTAAATGGTGGGTATGAACTTCTGTTTCCAACTATATCAGTTTACCTTAGGAAAACACACTAGAAAGGCCAGATAAATCATAAGCAACATTTGACTGTGAGCGTTAGAAAGCTACTGAGGTAGCCATGACCTAGAAAAGTAAAATAGAGAAAGAAACTCACTGAAGTGAGAACAATATTCTGCACATGCTTTTCTAGCCCAGACATTTAGAAACTACTGATGAAGAGCAAAAGGCTGAGAAACCAAATGCGGCTCCTAAGAGGTAGAAAAGCCAGTAGATCTTAGGACAATGTCATAGGACTAAGGAAACCAGAATTGGAATTGAGAAATAACAAGGCAGCTAGAATTTTAAAGACCAAAATCACAGAGAGAGTAAAGATTCAGAGAACAGAGCTGGATTCAGCAACAGTGTTCCCTTGCAGTATTTTCCATGTATAATAGGTAGACAAGGCAAGATGCTAAGAAGTCAAACAAAAGCTAACTGAAGTCAAAACAAAGACTTAGTTGGTTCATAATGCTGAAGAGACAAAATTGGGGTTCAGAACCTATGAAAGATTTGTGGCCCAATGGTAAACTAATGATATGAATTAGGACATTGAAATCTCTACATATGTGTGTGTGTGTGTCTGTGTTTGTGTGTGTGTGTGTGTGTGTGTGTTAGGAAGGTTGAGGCAACATCTACATTGAACCTTATAAAGAAGGAAAATGAGTATGAAGTTGGTCCAGTGACTGAGGTGATCTTCCCCTCTGCTCCCTACCTAAGAATAGGAAATTCTCTCCTCAAGAAAATACAGTTGACCCTTGAACAATGTAGGGGTTAGAGACACTGACTCCCTGTGCAGTCAAAAATCCACATATAACTTTATGGTCGGCCCTTCTTATCTGTGGTTCTGAATCTGAGGATTCAACCAACCACACATCATGTAGTACTGTATTACTTATTGAAAAAAAATCCATGTATAAGTGCATCTGTGCAGTTCAAACCCAGGTTGTTCAAAGGGCAACTGTAATGTCATTCAGATTCTATACAACTTGTCATATCCCAAGTCTGGTATTCACTGAAGAGCCACCAAGACAACCAAGAAAAGGAGAATTAGAATAAAAAACAAAACAGAATCAGAATCATAGATGACCTAAACATTAAAGTCCATACATATTTCGGTAAATATTATCAAGTTCAAGAAAATAGATGACAAGGTGGAGAACTTAACTTGACGAGTAGAAACTACAAACTGATTGAAGTTGAACTGATAGAATTAAAAACTATACGAAATTTAAAACTCGGTACTGGATTGGACACAGGTAAAGAGAGGTAAGTGAACTGGAAGATAGAGTAGTAACAATATTAAGACTAAAGCATGGGAAACGAAAAGAATAAAATGTAGACAAAAGCGCATTTGAGACACATGGGCCACAGTAAATATTTTTTATCATATGTGTAAACCGGAGTCCAAAGAAAAAAGGAGAGAGAGATTGGGATGAAAACAATATTTCAGAAATATTAACAGCTGAGAGTTCTCTAAAACTAAAAAGAATATATGGAGCCATAAATTCAATAAGCACTAAAAAATGCAACAAGAACAAATCCAAAGAAAACCACACATGAGATCACCACAGTACAATTCATGAATAGCAATGAAAAGCATAACATCTTAAAAGCTGCCCGACGAAAAAGAGAGAGATTACTTTCAAAGGAACAATAGGATTAAGATTACAGCTTTCTTCTCAACGAAACTGACTGGATACTAGAAAATAATGGAATAATATTTTTAAATGCTAAAGAAAAGAACTGCCCATTGGGAATTCTAGAGGCAGAGAAAATGTTGTTTGGAAGGAAAGATGAAATAAGGAAATTTGCAGACAAACAAAATTTAGAAAATATGTTCTTATCAGAACTGCCTGAATTAAATTATAAAGGGAGACCCGCAGGCTGAAGGAAGATTATCATAGACGAAAATAAGGACTTTATAAAGAATTATGTATAACAGAAGGAATAAATAAGTGGATAAACCTAAATAAAATCTAACAGCACAAAAAAGTAATAATAAAATATATCAAAAATTAAAATGCATTAAAAAAATGGAAGAGAAAAAGTAGTAAAAGATATTTAAGATCTCAGCATTGCTTGAGAAGCAGTAAAAGAGCTAATAAGTCATGGTACATGTGTAACTGCTACTTATGTACAAATAACAAGCTAATACAAGGGAAAATGGAATTTGAAGAAATCTAAAAGGAAGAAAGAAGAGCAAAAGGAACATAACAAGGTGGGACAGATAGTAAACGAGGAGTAAACGGTCTACAAGAAAATACCTTAACTGTAAATACTCAAATTAAAGGACAAGGATTATTCAAACAAAAAACGTAATTCTATGCCACCTACAAGAGACAAGAGTCAGATTGAAAATTAAAGGATTCAAAAATTATGTCCTAACAACAATAAGTAAAATTGAAGAAGATTTTTTAATATTAACATAAATTTGAAAGCAAAAAGTATCACTGGCAATAAGGCAGGATAATAAAACCCACTGTTACTTTACAAGGAATATATTATAAATCTAAACTTCAATGCAATAGATGAAGGGAAATTCCAAAAAACTAAGTAGAAATAGAAAAATCTAAATTACCTAGATCAGTAACATAGAACCACAACAACAAATCAGCAGGTTAGAGAAGATCTGAATACCATCATTAAAAACTTTGGCCTACATTTACATAAAACACTGCAACAACAATGATGGAATATATATATTATGCAGAAAATTTTAGGTGCACATGGCACATTTATAAAATTGACTATATTCCGGTTATAAAACAAGACTCCGAATAAGCAAGAAATTAAAAAATATATAACCAATATTTTGCCAAATAGTTGGATATTAAAAACATACTTCTGATCATTATGTAAGTCAAAGATAAAGTCGCAATGGGAATTAGAATTTTGTTAATTGAATGATAATGAAAATATGCCATAACAAAACCTGTGGGTTGCAAATAAAGCTGTGGCCACAGAGAAGTTTATGTATTCAAATTATATTTTCTAAATGTAAAAGGGAAAGGAATAAAGCAACTAGAAGATAACCTATCACCCTGAGGTAGGCAGCTCCTGAACTGTACCTGGTGGGGAAGGCAGGGCAGAACTTCAGGAGGCCAGCTGAGAGCACGGTGAACGCCACGTCAGGAGCAGTCTCCAAGAAAGAGCATTTAATGTACAAAGGGATGACTAAAATATATTTAAGAGCTAGCACCCTGACTCCTCTTAAGGATGACTTAACTTTGCTGGGGAAAAAATAAGAAGTGCTCGATGTAGAAGGTGAATAGCTTTATAATTCCCAGGAGAATCTTGGTACCAGGACCACACAATGAAGAACTTGGAGTCCCCGTGGCTAATCCAGCAGAGAGAAAAGGAGAAACAGAGATGCGAGAGAAAATAAAGGGAACTCTTGGTGGAATTTGGTGCTGCTGCAGGCCCAAGTCCAGGTATGTGCTCTCTAGCTCCCCATCTTAAATAAAAGCCACCATGTTCCTCAGTCTTTCAGGTACTTAGAATTTCTCTTTAGAACCTGAAAATGGGGTCAGGTTTCCTGTCTGCATTGCTACAGTCCAAAATAGAGGCAGGATGGTTGAAATAGTTCTCTATCTGGCAGAGGAGGCCTTGAAGCTGTGAGCCACTCACTGCAAACCAGCAGGACATGAAGGATTCTTGAGCAGACCTGAAGCTACTGGGAGGCCTTTCAGGTGTTAAATCCCATAGTAAATACTGTACCTTCATTGGCCCCTTCTCCCTCTCTGTCCAGTCTTCCTCCACACCCATGGGGGCCCAAAGGGGTTAAATGAGCACTCTTTGACTTGTACTTGGTGGTCCCAGAACTTGACTTGGGCTTGGAGACTTCCATGAAAAGTCTGCCTTCCACCTACTGGCTTGGGTTTCTTGGTCTCTCTGCTCCAGGCTAATCCCTTCAACCTGCTTTTTCCATTTCTGCCAATAAGCCCCCTCTCCAGACCTTCCTAATGCTCTTCTGGGGTGGGAGGAGACTTACTGAGGGCAATGTTTATTTCTAGAGGGAGAGGTGACCACATGACCTCACAGTGGTCATCCCCTTGATTACTCAGTTTCTGTCTAGATTAGTCGTGGGTGTCTGTGCACCCCAGCCTCACCCCCAGGAGTCTTTAGATCACTGTCCTTATCTCAGCCCTGAGCCTCTCTCTATCCTCCTTCCCTCTCTCTCCTTACCCATCTTTACCCACAGACTCGCAGACTTTCTGGACCTCTGAGGACGACAAGCACTTCACAGAACCTCTGCTACAGAACCAAACATACTGAAATGACTCTTTACAAAGCTATTGAAACAACAGAAAAAGAATACATGAGGATTGTTTCTCCTGAGGGTTCAATTACCTAGGGGGCCTTTAGCAAACTTTGATTGATAAATCTAACCTTTCCTTCCTTGGCAATAGTTGATCACACTGTGAGGAAAACAAGTTAGAGAAAGGAAAAATAATATTTGGATTTCAATGAAATAATAAAGATGCAGGGACTATCTTTGACTTTTGCAAGCTGAGAAGAGGTTTACATTTTGATTATTTGATGGCAGGAATCCCTTTTAAAACAGGGCCAGTATGCATGATGCATTTAAAAATCAACGTTTTCAAATAGAGCCATAACCCCCACAAGATTTCCTGATTTCTCTGGGGTCAGATAAACCATCACATTTCACAGTGGTGCCCTGTATAAGAAAGTGATAAACATAATCTGGAAGCACGGCAGTGGCTAAAAATATGGAGCTGGAAGGCATTCGTTGAAATGATTTTTTGCTTTTAATTCATTGCATAAAATGCTAATGTCCAAATTCAGGCAGGTAGATCTTACCAACCATCAAGAGCTTCAACCCTGCTAACAGCTAAGTGTGCACTTTTAAACCCTACTTTGACTGCTCCAGAAACTTACTAGGTTTCTTTAATGCCTCTGTTACTATTTCCTTTGTGTCATTTTGCTTTTCTTTAAAAACATAGCTGTGTGACCTTGGGGAAGTTATATTATTTCCTTGAGACTTGGTTGCCTTCTCTGTGAATATCTGGGTATAATTTTAGTATTGCTCAATAGAATTTTTGGTGATAATGAAAATATTCTATATCTGTACTATGCAAAGCAGTATTCAATAGCTACATGGAGCTAATAAACATCTTTGAAATATGGCAAATGCAACTGAGGAACTGAATTTTTAACCTTATTTTAAAATTTGTTTCCACATAAAGAATGCCACGTGGCTAGCATCTGTTGACAGATGCTAGACAGATCTACATAATATTTTAAGAACACTCTCCACTCAAAAACTCTACTATTCATTAAGTCAACCTAAATAATTTTGCCCTCTGACAAACAGAAAATAATTTATGCTTCCCTTGAAATTATCTGTCAAGACCTTTAGCAGTTAGGGGACATTATATTCTTAAAATTGACTTTGCTTTATGAAACTTTAATAATGTTGGAGTTCTCTGCCCTTGGTACCACCTTTGTGATGATGGGAAATACTGTGGATGATCAAGGACTATTTCAAGAGAACATGGAGAGAAACCGTCTGGATTTAATTTCATTATGAGGATGTCAAAATGTTAAATTACTTAAAATAAAACCCATATTGTTTTTATGCTAAGTTATAGTCTACATGTAGCTCGAAAAATGTTAAAAATATTTTTAAAGAACTACACATCTGGGCTTCCCTGGTGATGCAGTGGTTGAGAGTCTGCCTGCCGATGCAGGGGACACTGGTTCGTGCCCCGGTCCGGGAAGATCCCACATGCCGTGGAGTGGCTGGGCCCATGAGCCATGGATGCTGGGCCTGCGTGTCCGAGCCTGTGCTCCGCAACGGGAGAGACCACAACGGTGAGAGGCCTGCGTACCGCAAACAAACAAACAAAAAAATTAGAAGTATCTGAAATAAGCCTAAATTCAGAGTTAATCAGATTGGCCTGCTTTCTCAGGGGGACTGGAATTCACTGCTCTTTCCCCTCAACTCCCTGATGTCAGTGGCACTTTCCACAGATGAGGTGGCCTTCTCTGCCTACTGCAGAAGCTCAGTTCCCCCAGGCCCACTCCCTGTTTGAATCCCACCCTTGAGGCCAGGTGCCACCCTTCCCAGAACATTCGTGGTCTCATTTCAGTTTTTGACCTGCTCAGATTGAGTCCCTGTAGACTCTTTCTCAGCTTGAAACCTGATCTTCAACCCCTTTCCCTGACCTCGATGGTTACCTTCCTACTTTAGGTCTCAGGTGCTTTAGCTATAAAATGATATAGTTGCTCTTAATTCTAAAGTCTTCTTTCTAAAGCTCTACAATGTGGTGGCTCCTTGAAAATGTTTCTCTTTGCTGGTTTTAATTTTGTAGAGAATTAAAACCACAGCTACTCTAAAAGACAGTATGTTACATTGGATAAGGAAAGTGTGTTTTTGTAGTTAGATTAACAGGGATGGAAGACGACTTAGTATGTTTTAAGATACTCATGATCCATTCTAGTGAGAGTCAGGGGAAGAAGGGGAAGAGAGTTAATAAAATACCAAACCATTGTGACAAATTAAGTTAACCAAGATGTAGCTGATTAGTTACTACTTGAATAAGCCACACATATCCAATTCAAGTTTTCCTTTATTTTTCTAAGAAGGGATCCCAGTGAACTGAGTCCCATGTTCAGGAACTCCACGTTCAATGGCTTAGTCTTTAAAAACTGTTATGTTGCTGGAAGAAGAAATATTTCCCATCAAGTCCTAATTGATGTTTAGCTATCACGCACATTTGAAATAAATTTATTACTTTGCCTGATCTCAGTGTAATACATTCCAAAGGGGCAAAGAGCACACGAAAATTTATGGAGTCTCCATCTTCTACACTAAAGTGTGCAATAAATTACATAATATTGGGCCGTGAAATTCACAAGCCATAGAAACCACACCATTAGCAATGTATACAGTGGTAAACAGCAGGTAATGATAATCATATAAAACAAAATAGACTGTGTGTGTTGGCACTGCTGCCAATAAAGCAATCATTAAATGCATTCATAGGCATCTACGCTAGGTAAGCTCTTTGAGGGTAATTGCTATGAATTCTACATACCTGTCAGGATATTATATATAGTCCAGTTTCTACGGCCTTTATTCAGAGACGCTGAGAAACGGTTACTGTGGGTAAATTCAGACCTTTTCTCAATATAGAATTTGGTCAACATGCATTCTGAACAGCAAAATTTCACACTGCTTTCAATTTCCTACAGTAATTGCCACCTCAACAAATGCAGGATTAAGTATAATGGATTATAAGAAGTTAGAAAGGAAAGATGGAAGAAAAGAAGGAAGGTAGAAAAAAGTTGCGTATGGAGTACATCAACATTTACATAAAGAGTGGACCTAAAACTAACCTGAGGTTACCCTAAACTATTAGCGTATGATATAGAAGCATAAATGAAAAAAAAAAACCAGCAAGGAAAACTCAAAGATTCTTTTTTTGTTTACTTTACTGCATATACACGTCCGTCTTAAACAATCTATATGCTTATATCCAATAAGAGCATTGTTTTGCAAGGCTATTTGGGTTCTATCAGCAGGTAAAGGTCGGACAACTCAACTTTAGCAGAGTTAGCCTTCAGGTGAATAATTGCTTCTTTCAGGTTGTGAGCATTTCAATTTTCCAGAAATGTTTCCCCAAAAATGAAAACTAAAAGAGTCCTAGGACAGCGTCCTTTAGAAGTTTTATAGTATCAAGGTTTTTGGAGGAAGAGTATCCTTGTCGATTATCAACACAATGATTCCAAGCAGGTCAATTTATGCTGAGAATATTATATAACAGACCCCACTTCACCTCCATTATACTGACAATGATCTTCCTTACTTCAACCTTGTGCTTCTTAGTAAAGTTGAAAATACTGAGCCAAGAACAGACAGTGACAATGCCAGAGACTCAGATGTACCTATAGGTGCCTTCAGACAACATCAGTCACCCAGGCTAAAGTCCTGGTTTAAAACAGCCCAACATGAATGAATCTCAAAAACCATATGCTGAGCAAGTGAAGCCAGATCAAAAGGGCACCTACCATATTATTCAACTTACATGAAATTCTAAACTGGGCAAAATTCATCTCTAAAGATAAAAATCAGATCCGTGGTTGCCTTGGGGTGGGAGATGGGGATACTTTTGCAAAAGCCTAGGAGGAAATTTTCTAGGGTTTTAGAATTGTTATCGATCTTATGGGGGTGGTAGTTATACAAATGTGTACATTAATTAAAAGTCATTGAACCGTTGACTAAACATGTCTGCATTTTATTGTGTGTAAATGATACCTTAATAAAGTTGATTACAAAATGAACCAAAAACAAAACAAAGAAGAAGAAAAACCTCTCAAGACCTCAAAGGAAATACACTGTTTTCTTCCAGGGTACCAGATTGGAAATGAGGCACTGGTCTGTTCTACCCTCAGATTATCCCGAGGATTATCTAGTCTATTTGAAAGCACTAGAGTCCCCTATCAGAAAAACTCACCCCATGTTTAATTACTTTGATTTCTTCTCTGCCTCTTCTCCCACACGGTGAAGTCATTTACGGAAGAAAAACCAGCTTTTTCCAACTTTGCATCATCACATATTCTTTCCAAAGCTACTATTTATGGAACAAAATTTGGCTACACTTTGTAAAAATCTAGTTTTTTGAGCCTTACAAATCTTAAAAGTTAACCTATTGCCTCCTTTGGAATTTGGAAAAAAAATTATTTTGAAAATGAATAGCTGAGATTTGACATTTTTGTGTTTTGTGATTTTCTCTTCCCCTAAGAGAGAAGTGAGTAGGAATGAGAAACACATACATAAAGAAAAAACAAATTATCTTGCTGCCTTTGCATGGTTATAATTTATAGGAAGCCCTTTTCAACAATAATCTATTATCAGAATCAATAAAAATAATCTCCATGAAGGCCAGGCCAGGATATTTGTCTCTTTTTCAGCAGATTGCAATACAAACCACATTCATGGATATGCTTCTTCATGATCTTTGTAATACTGTAACAGCTGACCATTTCCTCATGCCTCTTCACCTTAACTTAAACCTGGTTTTTCATTAATGACCTCACATTTCCTTCTCTATCACTTGGTTGTCGGCCTCTTTTCCAACTCCAACTCCAACTCGCATTTCACTCTGGAACCAAAGGAAGACTCACACCTTCCTGCTTTTTAGTGGTACCGCAAGGTCATTACCATATTGTGATCACCCTGAAGAACAGCCAGACAATTGTTATTGCAGAGCCATCTGACAGTTTGTAGCTCTAAAAATTAACTAAGGACCGCATTTGTCAAAAATACCCTAGTTTAAGATTTTGGTAATATAGCAACAGTAATTCCGAAGTCATTTATGACGATCAGTGTGGGAAGCACCCTCCTTCGGGAAGATCCTTTGCCATACAATACACTTTCCCTGTCAGGTAATAAGGAAGCACGGCCGTGGAAATTAAACTTTTGTGGAAAGAAATACTTGGCTTCGAGAAGGCTTGAAGTTCATACATTTTTCTTGAATTAGATTCCCCATTAATTACATTATCCACAGAGAGGTAATTATCAGAATTATGTAAGCAGTTAAGGAGATGCTACTCCACATTCTTTCAGCTTGTTGACCTTTCTCACTTTATTTCATGTGGCTATCTGAAACATCAGTGATTTACATGTCTTTCTTTTTTTTTAACAGATTTCTGTGTGTGTGTGTGTGTGTGTGTCCCCATGATGAAAACATCATTAAAATAAAATATCATGAATAGACTCTTAAGAAGCAGAGTCTACTTAAAGTCCTGGAAAATGTGAAAGCACTAATATTCATGGACAACTCTACACTCTGAACGCTACTCCAAATTTTATTGATCTCTATTTTGTCTAGGAGTTTTTCAAATTTTCTACCATGATCATTTGTTAGTTTTATAATTACATAATAAAGGCATTACATCATACAATCTTTTGTTATCCATTGCAGTTTTAAAACTATTCCTTTCCTTGTCCTCAGCAGATATGTCATAGATTATTAGTACACAAGCAAAGACTTTCAACATAACAGTACTTTATAGTGAGAAGAACTATACTGAGCTATCTCTATCCTAAGACAATGCACTAGGAAAGCACTAGGAATTCTTAAGCACTAGGAATACAGAGACAATCAAGGGGCAAGTCCCTTGCCTTCGAGTATACATAATCATTATAGCAAATGCTTAAATAGCACTTAGTATATAATTCACCACAGCAGTCTTATTATACTCCTTTTAAATAGGTGAGCAGAGGAAGCCACAGGGAAGTCATAGGGTCAAGCCAGAATTTGAACCTAGGTAGACTAGTACACTGTCCACGGCTTTAACTACTATGATAATATATATATATATATATATATATATATATATATGTCATATATATATCTATATAACTCCAAGTATTCCGAAGTTACAAAGCACTTATCTACCAAAACTCAAAAAGGAGCACACAAAATTGCATAGAAAATAAACATGTAAAAGGTCATAAATAAACCACAATATAACCTGCTCCACATAATATACTGACTGCAGTGTCCTGGGCCTCTCCCATCCTTAGGTAGCTGGAAATTACAATAAAATAATACTTTTCACTTTTGGAAGCCACACTATCTCTCATATCAACCAACCAATTACTTCCTTATAGAGAATAGGAAATTAACCTGAATATCAGAAAAAAAAAATATATATAGCATTACTGATGTAGAATCTTTATTTAAAGACAATAACTTCAATAGCAGAGGGAACTTTACCATTGCAGGCTTCAGATAACCTCTATATTTCTCAGATTTTATGCTAAATCATAAAATGCCATATTGTGTCTGAAGCTATTTTTTCAATAGTCCATTTTCTTAAATGGACTAGCAAAGCAGTAAATACTGAGGAAAATTTTGGCTCCCCAATCCTAAAGCCATTCTGATTATGCCTGGGTCATCATGGGGACATCATCGGAACTACCAGAGGACTGGCAGAAATACCAGTGGTCTAGCCAGCTTATAAATTAGAAATTATACAGAATCCAATTTTATTTTTTTGTTAAGTAATTCCTATGAGGTTTTTGGGATGTGAATGTAAAGTCCTTTGATGTGTAATCTTTATCCATTAGATAGGGAACAATGCCAATCCCCATCATAAATACGTTCCCAATCTGACACTGAAAATCCACTGTAGGGCATAGGACCTGCAAATAGGATATGAATCACACACATTCATCCACTCATTCAGACAATCCACAAATATTCATTTTTAAGTCTACTATATGCCAATAATGTACCGGGCTCTAAGATGCTACACCATGCTAAATGCTGAAACAGACATACTCAGTTCTGGCCCTCCTGGAACTTATGACCTACAGAAGTGCCTTCATTGTAAATGGTCAGGACTCAGCCAATGCTATTATCATCAGCAGGTGACCAAATGATAGAGCTTGCTTTCTAAACAAGCTCCACACTCTTTGCTTTCAACATTTTTGCTTTCCTTCAAGCCACATAATCCAGTGGTCAGTTTCTCCCAGTTAGTGAGGTTTGGGGAAAATGTACCCAGTGAACAATTCCTTGTGGCCTCACTCTTTCCTCACACTCTCCTCTGTGCTCTTGAGCTAAAGAGACCTGGATTCAAGTCACTTGCTCTAACCTTATTATTTTAAAATAGGGCTGCTCCTGCTTTGAGGATTTCCACGGGATCAACACAGTAGCAAAGCAGCACTGAATCAGAAGCAGGTAAATTTCAAAATGACAGCTCTAAAAATATCCACTCTCCTTTTGTTCTCCTCCTATCCCTTTGCTCTGAACACCTCTGCTCTGAGGCTTTGCCTTTACCCTTCTCTGATTACTGCTCCAAAAGGGTTTCCAAGAACCGGGAGTATTTATGGTTTCACTTGCTCCCAAGTCCTTGGTGGAAAAGGATGCTTGCTTTCTGATTCTTACTAATTCCACACTCACATTGTTAACACAAAAATCATCATTTAAAAAAAAATTTCCTCAGCTTCATATTTCATCTGGGCCAACACTGAAAGAATATTTTCAAAGAAACAATATCCTCTCTCCTTTGCTCTTCTGAGTTTCACGTTTTTACCTCCAGTCTCATTTTCAACCCTTATTACGGGATGCATCACCAAAATAGAAGAAAGTTCTTTCTGCTTTCCCTGTACCAGCCAATTATTCTACTTTGTTCTGTCTCTAACGAACAGAATGCGAAATCAACACAAAGCCTGATTATGTGACCTCTTCCAAGGGAAAGGTCTGAGAGTTGTCTATTTACTAATGAAGCTCAGTGTGTATTAAGGGTTGACTGAAGCAATCATCAGGAATTTTCATCCCTTAAATTAGTGTTTTCCACCAGATGCACATCGTTCATTTCAGATAATATAACTTTTAAGTTCAGGATACAACTGGACAAAAGAAAAGAAAAAAAAGTAACCAACACAACATTTGCAGTAATAACACAGTAACAGCTATCATCCTTCCCTGAGGAATTCAGCCTACTTTATGGACACAATTTAGTACAAACTCATAAGAAAGCTAACAAAGCCCAAAACCACTTCACAATAGTGTAGAGAGGTAAAGGTCAAAACTTATTACTGCCAGGCCCAGCAGACAATGGCACCTACTGAAAAGAGCACAGGACAGGAAAACCTGGAAGCCTGTGTTCCAGCTTCGGTTATTCCTGTAAGCATTGGTATGATCTGAGTGAACTCAGCCTGCCCTGCTTTTTCCGTTTATAAAAACCTACATCATCCTCTCATTAGAATGAAATGCCGCATCTGAAAAGTTGCAGATCTCTTTAGGAAAGAAACAAAACTCATGTTTCTAACCAAAATGGAATAATTCAGTCAATGGAGACATAATAAAAAGCTGCCATAAAGCAACTGTTTACTTGAAATCTATCTTTTGTGGTGTATTTATATGGGTAAGGAGTGTAAGGATATCATAAGTAGAGTTACCAATTCTTCCAGAAATCAAGGTCATTGAGTTCAGATTCCAACTTTGACCTTGACCCAGGCTTACAGAGATGTAACATGTCCCAATACCTCATATCCACCATACATGGGAGAAACAAGGTATGCAGACAGATCTTCTTCTAAGTATCCCATATGTAGTGGTTTTAATACAGGGTCTCAGATTCGTTGCCATTCTTCACATCCAGATGTGGGCATTTTCCCTTGAATTTGGGCAGGCTTTCCATGGCTTCAAACAGTAGAGCAGGGGTCAGTAAATTATGGCTGGTGGGCCAAATCTAGGCCTCTACCGGCTTTTATAAATGAAGCTTTATTGGAACACAGCCATGTTCCTTAGTATATGTATTGTTTGTGTCTGTTTTCACATCACAGCAGCGGAGCTAAGTAGTTGCAAAAGAGACTGTATGGCGTGTAAAGCCTAAAATATTGACCGTCTGACACTTTATGGAAAAAGGTCTCCAACGCCTGCAATAGTATAAAGTGATACTATGTAACATCTAAGACTAGGTCATAAAAGGTCATGCAGCTTTTGCATGATTCTCCTGGAATGCTTCAACCCTGAACGCTCATTCTTGGGATACTCTATCTTGAATCCTAACTACCACGTTATGAGAAGTCCAAGCCACATGGGCAGCCATCTATAGGCACTCCAGGCAACAGTCTTTGTTGGGCACAGTGTTCAAGTCATCCCATCTCAAGGGCCAGACATGTGAATTAAAATTATCTAGATGATTGCAGCCCCAGCCATTTGAATCCTCATGAGCTGAGGTTTCAGACATCAGTCACAGAGTAGAGACAAGCCATCTCCTCTGCGTACTGTTTGAATCGCTGACCCACAGAATCTGGGCACATATTACAATTTTTGTTTATTTCACCACTAAGTTTGGACTTCTTTATTATGTAGCAATAGATAACTACAGCACTGTGTCTGTACACAGGAGATCTACATTTCACAGAGCACATACTTTTAGATGTGAATGTTGACTGCTCAATTTCTAAGAAGAACGTATACACACATATAGGTACAAAATAGTTATGTATATGTAAATATTAGACCTATATAAACTAATCTATATTATCCATAAAATGAGGGGCCCTTGATAATGGCTAACATTTCTTTTCAGTATTTATTGTGTTCCAAGAACTGATAAATTCTTGCATTGTATGAATTTTTTTAACCCTCATAGCAACTCGCTGAGAGAAGTAATGTTATCTCTATATTATAGATGAGAAAACTGAGGCAAAAACAGATAACATGCTCAAGAGTACTCAACAAGTAAATTTTAGAGTCAAGATTGGAACCCAAGTTCTCAAGGTTTAGATCCCTTACTCTTAGTCACCAAGCTATATACTGAGTAAGGAGATGAAAGCTGAAGCCATTACCTCATGCTCAAGAAGGTAGACAGAAACTTAGCAGGCATGGTTGAAAGAAAACAGGACTTGGAGTCGTAAGTCCAGAGCCTGAGTTATGAAATGAATTCTCCTCTCATCTAGATATAGGTTTGTTTTTAGAAAATGAAAAAGATCACTGCATATTTTGATGGTTAATTTCTGTACTTAATGATTACAAAAGAATGGAATTTTACCAGGGAGCTATTTTGCAATGACATAACTTATTGATTCAAATTCAAACCTTTATTATAAATTCTTGATTCAAAAGCAAATCTTTATTAAGTCTCCGTTGCATCAGAAGTCTTTCCCATTCTTCATTTCTTTTAAAACCCTTTCCTGTCTACTCTTGGCCAAAGCTTGAAGCCTAATTTAACATTGGAAATAAAATAATGAAATAGTCATAACACAGCAATTCCAATGCCTACTGAAATGGAAGCTCTAAATAATTTTCCAGATAATTTAGGAAATCAAAAATATTTACATCATAGATGCAAAGAGAGAAGTTACTTGTGTAATAAAATAAATGGTGAGACAAAAAGTTTCTGGTCAAGTAGATTTGTTTAAATATGAACACTAATTTGAGCTCTATCCCGGTGCTAAAACCCAGTGACAGGTTGCATACAGTTTCTAAAGGGATAGTTCAGTGCATTGGGTCAAATTCATGACATAAAATGTGGTATTATTAGTAGTACTAGAAGACAGAGTGTGACTGTCTTCTTTGGGACATAGATAAAGACCCCAAGTTAGACAATATCAAGCACAAGTTATGTAGAATAAGATATTATCTCAGTCTTTGGAACATGTCATCCAGGATTGAACAAGAGGCAGATTTATTATGAAGTACATGAAGCCAGAGACAGTAAGCAATGAGTGGTAGTTGGTTAAAATAGACAGGTTTTAGAAGTAGAGGCAGGGATGTAGAAAACAAACTTAGGGTTACCAGGGGATTGTGGTGGGGAGGCTAAATTGGGAGATTGGGGCTGAAATATACACACTGCTATACATAAAATAGATAACTAATAAGAACCTGCTCTTCTTATTAGCACAGGGAACTCCACTCAATACTCTGTAATGGGCTATTTGGAAATGACTCTAAAAAAACCTAAAAGTGGATATATGTATATGTATAACGGATTCACTTTGCTGTACACGTGAAATTAACACAACACTGTAAATCAACTATATTCCAATAAAAATTTTTTTAAAAATAGGTTTTAAGAACCATAGTCAGGGAGCAGTGTGGATTGGAAAGACCTGGCAAGAAATGTTTCTGCATCCTCAGACAATGCTCCCCAAGCTGGCTATTGCAAGGGTGAGCATTTAAGAGATCTTTGACCTAAGGAGGACAGGAGATTAACAATCAACCCCAATGTGCATGAATTATTCTCCTCTGTGTTATCAGAAATCAGATGGCATCCTAGAGCAAGGGTCAGCAGATCTTTTCTGTAAAGGGTCAGATAGTAAATATTTTGGATTTTGTGTACCATACCTCTCCGTTGCAACTGCCTATCTGCTGCTGTAGCACAGAAACAGCCATGCACCATACATTAATGAATGGGTGTGGCTGTGTTCAAGCAAAATGTTATGTACAAAACCAGGAGTCAAGCGAGATCTGATCAGTGGGCCAGAGTTTGAGGACCCCAGTTCTGGGTCAGTGTTCACAGCTGAATGAGTCATGAGGCCTTAAGTTCCAGTTCTCACTGTACTAATTTCTACCTGGGTGAACTTGGGTTCATCCTTTTATTTATATGGGCCACTATATTAGTCAAGCTTCTCCAGAAAAACAGAACCAACAGCATGTGTATACAATGTGCCCATATATATTGATAGATATAGATCTAGATATCAATAATGATACCTAGATCTATATCCATATCTATATAAAGATAGAGAAAGAGAGAGAGAGATTTTAAACAATTGGTTCACACAATAATAGAGGCTTGGTCAATTCAAAATCTGCAGGTTAGGCTGTCTAGAGACTCTAGGAAGAGTTGCAGTTCAATTTCTGTAGGTCTTCTGGCAGAATTCCTTTTTGCGACAGGGAGGTCAGTCTTTGTTTTATTAAGAGCTTCAACTGATTGGATGAGGCGCACCCATACTATGGAGGATAATCTGCTTTACTCGAAGTCCAACACCAATTTAAATATGAATTTCATCCAAAACACCATCACGGAGACTACCCTGGTGGCGCAGTGGTTAAGAATCCGCTTGCAAATGCAGGGGACACAGGTTTGAGCCCTGGTCTGGGAAGATCCCATGTGCCGTGGAGCAAATAAGCCCGTGCACCACAGCTACTGAGCCCGTGTACCTAGAGCCCATGCTCTGCAACAAGAGAAGCCACCACAATGAGAAGCCTGCACACCACAACAAAGAGTAGCCCTTGCTTGCTGCAAATAGAGAAAGCCCACGTGTGACAACGAAGACCCAACGCAGCCAAAAATATAAATAAATAAATAAATAAAAATTGTAAAAAAACACGAAAACACCATCACAGAAATATCCAGAATAATATCTGACCAAATAACTGGGCATGGTGGCCCAGACAAATTGACATAGAAAATTAACCACCTAAGCCATAGTTTTGTCATCTTTTACTGAGAAATTTGACTTATCTGAACTATTTTGATAACTAGAAGATACCTTCTAGAGGTAACACCCTCAGGTTTTTACATGATAGGCAGCAGAGGGAAAGAGCCCATTTGTCCAGTCCGATGACACCTAAAGGATAAAATTCTGTCTTCTCTTTCCAACCCACAAGGATGAATGCCAAAAATACATCACTTATATCTGCTTTAGCTAACATAGGATAGGTCTGGAACAGACCTATGCTCCCAGTAAGCCTCATGAAATGCTATTTCATTAAGGGGAGACTTTACTTGCTAAGATTAGAAGCAAAAGAGGGTGGTGGATGAAACACTGCCCAAGGATATAAGTTCATGCAAGGAAGCAGGAGAGAGAATGGGTATCCGAAGATGTGCGCTCTAAGCCAACACTAATTCCACAGCATCAGGTTATAATTCAGGGAGCACAACTGCTGGGGGTTTTTTCCCCCTCTTTTTTTCCCCCAAAGAGGGACAAATCAAGCATACTGACAAAGGAAGAGCATTAGTCACCACAGATAAATTCCTTTTTAGAGGTGATCTCACAAATAATTTGGCTCAGTGTAGACTATGATTTGGTTCCAAAAACCATAAGCTAGAGCATTTCATTCCAGGTCCCTCCTCAAATATCCATGATAGGTAGAAATTTGGCATCGGTAGTTCTTGAAATCTCCCCAGGTGATTATAATATGCAACCAGGGCTGAGAATCTGGAGATGTAGAGAGAATTTAAATTGAACTTTAGTTAAACAGTAAAACAAGCTCTGACTCTACTGGCTGGAGCTAGAAAAGGGATATGCATTTACTGGGATGAGAAGATAAAGAAAACCAGGGAGTAAATCAAATGCTTTACACCTGTGCTTAGCTAATTGTTACTCAGATAATTCAGACAATCTTACAGCACCTGAACCCTGAAATTCCTTAGTTCTGTTTAAAAAAAAAGTAACTCTTCAAGTAACCGAACTCTGAGAATCATGTAAATCATAAAGAAAAAGAAGAAATCTCATTTTTTGAATTAGTTGATTTCATATATACTGTTTCACTTTCATGATATTAACTAGTTAGCTTTCTTTCCATTTTATGTTTGAGGAAAGTAAGGCTTTAAAAATCTTAGTAATTTTCTCAAGGTCACTTGTTAAGGGTGTGGTAGGCAGCATAATGGCTCCTAAAAATGCCCTCACCCTAATCCCTAGAACCTATTAATATGTTACCTTACATGGTGAAGAGGACTTTGCAGATATGACTGAAGTTACAGACCTTGAGAAAGATTATCCTGGATTACCTCATGGAACAAATCTAATTGCATGAGTCCTTAAAAGTAGAAAACCATTCCCAACTGTAGAAAGAGAAAGAGAGAGATGTCTTAATAGAAGCAGAATCAGAGAGATTCAACATTTTGGGTTTTGTAGGTGGAGAAAGGGGACTCTGAGTCAAGGACTACAAGTGACCGCTGGAAGCGGATAAAGTCCAGGGAACAGAAACACCCCTAAGAGCCTCCAGAAAAGAATGTAGCTCTGCCAACACTTTTTTTTCTTTTTTAACCATCTATATTGGAGTATAACTGATTTACAATGGTGTGTTAGTTTCTGCTTCATAACAAAGTGAATCAGCTATACGTATACATATATCCCCATATCTCCTCCCTCTTGCATCTCCCTACCACCCTCCATTCCCGATCGCACCCTTGTAGGTGGACACAAAGCACAGAGCTGATCTCCCTGTGCTTTGCGGCTGCTTCCCACTAGCTATCTATTTTACATTTGGTAGTGTATATAAGTCCATGCCACTCTCTCACTTCATCCCAGATTACCCTTCCCCCTTCCTGTATCCACAAGTCCACTCTCTACGGCTGCGTCTTTATTCCTGCCCTGCCCCCTAGGTTCTTCATAACCATTTTTTCTTTTTTTTAGATTCCATATATATGTGTTAGCATACGGTATTTGTTTTTCTCTTTCTGACTTACTTCACTCTGTAGGACAGTCTCTAGGTCAATCCACCTCACTACAAATAACTCAATTTCATTTCTTTTTATGGCTAAGTAATATTCCATTGTATATATGTGCCACATCTTTATCCATTCATCTGTCGATCCTGCCAACACTTTTACTTTACTCAATTGAGACCAATGTCAGACTTGTAAGGTAATCAATTTACATTGTTTTGAGTCACTATATTTGTGGTAATTTGTATGAAAGCAATAAAAAACTATTACAGGGGTCCTACAGGAGCCAGGCTATATATTTATACTTAAGTATTTCTGAAATGAATTTAACCTTGTGATTGACAGCAGCAGCAGCTTCCAAGGGATCCCACCACACACCTGAGGCAAAAGCAGCCTAATACAAAGCAGTGACAGCAGCAGGTCACTGCCCCACACTTGGGGTAGAGGGGGACTTGATCTACTGTAGCAGCAGCATAGCCTGAATGGGAACCCATCCTCCTGTGGCACTAGTCCCATCAACATTAGTCTAATCTGCTAGCACCTGCTGCGCCAACAGGCCCAACATATACAAACCCTCCAACTCAGCAGCATTAAGTGAGCCAGACTCAGTGTTTCCTGAAACTCATATCCAATGGCACTGGAAAGCCCAGATATCACCTAATGTTATGAAAACATAAAAAAAAAACAATAACAGAAGACTGGGAACTTCAGAAAGAAAAGGGGAACAATGGAATGGGTGAAAACAAATGGGGTAAATATAAGAGACTATCATTAGCCTCATGAGTTTCTTAAATACTATCTGATGGTCAAAGCAAATATTATGACACCATCTGATGTGGTTCTCAATGTAGAGAAAGGAAATACTACAGAAAATCATACTTTAAAACTGGGGAATATTAAGAGACTAAATGGAAGTAAAATTTTGAAACTTCACTTGAAGTAATAAAACACTGATTCCAGTAGGCTATGGTAAGTTACATATGTATACTGTGATGCCAAAAGTAACCACTAAGAAAACTATACAAACAGTATACACAAATGATTATAAATAAATTAAATTAAAATGGACTTATTAAAAAATGTTTAAGTAACCCACCAGGCAAAATAAGAGAAACACAGGATTGAGAAACTAAGGTAAAAGACAAAACAAAAAATAAAATGGTAGACCTAATCTTTAACATAGCAATAATTACATTAACTGTAAATGATCTAAATAACCAAGTCAAAGACAGAGATTGGAAGAGTAGATTAAAAATTCACAAGCATGATCCAACTATATACTGTCTATAAGAAGTTTACTTTAAACATCATGATATAGGGAGTTCAAAGTAAAAGGAAGATAATGATATATCATGTGAACGTTAATCAGAAAAAGTAGGAATGGCTATATTAATATCAGATAAAGTAGACTTCAGAGCAAAGGAAATTATTAGGGGCAAACAGGGTCATTACATAAAGATAACAGGAATAATCCACCTAGATGACCCAATGATACAAAATGTGTGTGCACCAAACAACAGAACTTCAAAATACATGAAGCAAACACTGAAAAAAGTAGTAAAAGGAGAAAATTTTAAATCCACAATTATTATTTGAGACTTCAGCACAGCAATTTATAGAACTACCAGAGAGAAAAATCAGCAAGAATATGGAAGAAATGAAAACATCATCAATCAATAGGATATAACTGACATTTAAAGAACACACTCAGTAACAGCAGAATACATATTCAAGTGTCCATGGAATATTCACTCATATACTATATACTGGGCAATAAAAAGAACCTTAGCAGATTTAAATTGTAATGTGCCTAAGTGTTGGATGCTAAGACTCAGAGGTTTTCTTATTTCTTTCATTTATATATTCATAAAAAGTTAGCAGATTTAAAAGAATTAAAATCATAGAGTATGTTCTCTAGCCATAATGGAATCAGACTAGAAATCAATAACAGAAAGACAACAGGAAAATCTTCAATCACGTGAAAACTAAACATCACAATTCCAAATAACTCATGGGTAAAAAAGACAGCATCAAGGAAATATTTTTTAATGCATAGAATAAAAGGAAATGGAGATATAACAGATCAAAGTTTGCAGAATGAAGTGAAAGCAATGCTGAAAGAGAAGTCTATAGCACTAAATTGGGAAAGAAAGTGTTTCAAAGCAATAATCTAATTTTCTATATTACAACAGTAAAAAAGGAAGAGGAAAAAACACTAAACAAGCAGAAAGAAGGAAATAATAAAGATGAAATAGAAATCCATGAAACTGAAAACAGGAAAATAGGGGGGAAAATCAATGAAACAAAAGGCTGGTTCTTGGAAATAAACAATCTAATCAATAAAGATCTAGCAAGACTGATAAAGATAAAAAGATGGATGGCACAAATCACAGATATCAGAAATGCAACCAGGGATACCATGGCATATCCTGCAGGTTAATGAGGAACAAGTTGTTATGAGCAAGTCTACACTATAAATTGAAAAATGTAGGTGAAATGGGCCAATGCTTCTACACTCAAAACTACCAAAACTCAGCCAAGATGAAATAGATAATCTCAGTTTTCCTGTAACCATTAGAAACACTGTTTTTTCATTTAAAAACTCCCAAAAGGAATATTCAGGCTTAGATGTTTCACTTTTACCCAAGACATAAAGAATTAACACCAATTTTACATGATTTGATAAGAAATAGAAGTAGAAGGAACAGTTCCTAATTAAATTTATGAAGCCAGTATTACCTTGATACCAAAACCGGACAGGGATACGATAGAAAGAAGAAAACTACAGACCAATATTTTTTATGAAATTGGCTGTAAAAATCCTCTGCCAAATATTAGCAAATTAAATCCAGAAATATATAAAAAGAATAATATACCATGACCAAGTGGCATTTATTCTAGTTATGCAAAGTTGGTTAAATATTTTAAAATCAAACAATGTTATCCACCATATCCAATAGATTAAAGGGAAAAGTCATGTGATCCTATCCAATAATGCAGAGAAAGCACTTGACAAAATCCAATCCCATTCATGATTTTAAAAAAAGAAGAAAAAAGAACTCCAAGCAAACTAGGAATAGAAAAGGAACATACTGAAACTCATAAAGATGATCTACAAACAACCTATACCGAGATTATATTTAACCGTGAAAGACTGAATGCTTTCTCTGTAAGATCAGAAACAAGGCACAGATATCTGCTCTCACCACTTTTATTAAATGTATTACTGGAGGTTCTAGTAAGAAAATAAAGCAAAAATAAATAAATACATACATTTAAAAGTTAAATTTTTAAAAAGTTCATTTAAAGGATAAAAGGACTATTCCTACTATGTTGAATAGGAAGGAATATATCCTACTGAATGTTGAAGAGTAATATATCCTATTATATTGCCTAAGGAAAAGTAAAACTGTCTGTGTCTGAAGAGGACATGATAATCTAAATGGAGAAAATACCAAGGAATCCACAAAAAGCTTGAGAAATAATATTAGTTTGTAAATGTTTTAGAGTACAAGATCAACACAATTTTATCACATTATATATTAATAACAAATGTGTAGAAGCTTAAATTAAAATATGTGATGCCATTTACAACTGACCTAAATAAATACTTAAATACAAGCCCAATAGGACATTTATAGGACCTCTATACTGAAAATTACAAAATGCTGATGAAGAAAAATTTTAAAGTCCCAAACAAATAGGGAGACATACCTTGTTCATGGATTAGGAAACACAACATAATAAAGATGTCAATTCTCCCCAAGTTAAGAGGCTTAACACAATTACTCTTAAAATGCCCTCAAGGTTTTTGCGGATATAGACAAGCTTTTTCTAAGATTTGTATGGTAAGAAGAGGCTGAAGAATAGCTAAAACAATTTGTAAAGGAAGATTAAAATGGGAGGAATTAATCCACCCAATTTCAAGACTTTGCAGTAATTTTGGAGGGTAGATACATAGATCAATGGAATGGAATAGAGAACCCAGAAATAGACTGACATAAATACATTTAACCTGTTTTTGACAGCAGTGCAAAAGCTATCAAGGAAGAATAGACATTTCAAAAAATGGTACTGAAACAGTTGGACATCCCTTGACAAAAACAAACAAAAAATGAACCTTAACCTAAACCTCCACACCTTACACAAAAATTAAATCAAAGTGGATCATAATCTTAAATGTAAAAGCAGGACATTTTTAGAAAAAAAAATAGAAAATCTTTGGCATCTAGAACTAGGTGAATAATTCTTAGACTTGACACCGAAAGTATGATCAATAAAAGCAAAAACTGATAAATTGTATCTCATCAAAATGAGTTAAAAATGCTTCATAGAAGATCCTTTTAAGTGGATGAAAACTCAGATTACACAGTGGGAAAACATATTTGAAAATCCCATATGAGACAGATGACTTGTATCTATAATATACAAAGAACTCTCCAAACAACTTAAAAAAATCCAACTAGAAAATAGGCAGAGGACAGGAACAGACATTTCATGGAAGAGAATATACACATGGCAAAGAAGCACATGAAAAGATGCTCAACATCATTAGCATTAGGGAAATGCAAATTAAGACCATAATGAGATATCAGAGAATAACTAAAATTATAGTGACAACATCAAATGCTGGCGAGTACGTAGAAAAGTTATATCACGTCACTGGTGGGAAAATAAAATGGTTTAGCCACTCTGAGAAACAGCTTGACAGTCTCTTTTAATCCTAAAAGTAGATTCACCCTACAACGCAGTACTTGTACTCTTGAGCATTTATCCAAAAGAAACAAAAACTTAATTAAGTTCCCACAGAAACTTACACATAAATGTTCATAGCAGTTTTATTTATCATAGCCAATAACTGGCAACTACCCAAATGTCTTTCAATGGATGAATGTTGAAACAAATTGTGATAAAATCTTATGATAGAATACTACGGAGCAACGAAAAGGAACAAATTATTAATATATGCAAAAATTAAAATGAACTTCAAGGGAATGATGCTGAAGAAAAAATTTTTAAAAGCCAATCTCCGAAGATTAAGTAATTCATGATTATGTTTACGTATTATTCTTAAAATAACAAAACTGTGGAGATAGAGAACAGATTAGAAGTTGCCAAGGGTTAGAGATGGGGGTAGAAGGTACAGTGGGGAAACTTTGTGAGGTTTTTGTGGTCCCAGTACAAATAATACAGCACTCTTGGTTTTAATCCCTAAAGATTTTTAAAAACAATTCCTAATAAGAGTTGTCCAGATATTTAGCAATGGCAGCAGATTACAGGTATAGCTCCCCAACATGACAACTTCAAAAGAGATTGTACTAATTCAATGCATATGTTAATTTTAAAAAGGCCAGTCACAGTACTTAAATGGTATATATCTTAACGATATTATTCTAAGTATCTAGCTGTACCAGATGGACTAGCAGGATTTTCTGTACATTCAATCTTATTTAAGACAGTAAATCTTATAATAAGAGAGTTAAAAAAAGAAAAAGAAAAACAAACAAACCTCAACTACAGTTGGATATTCTCATAGGAAGATGAGGTGAAAATATGTAGCAGTGGTTCAAAAGCTTAAGCAGTGGCACCTAAATTTGGCTGCATATTAGAATCATCTGAAGCACTTTTTAAAAACCCTCACACTGACTGTTGGTCATCCTAGACCAATAAAATAACTTTAAATCTCCTCAGACGATGCCAGTGTCTAGCCAGAACTGAGAACCAGCAGACTAAGCAGAAGGGGATGTTTCTACAAAGATTTCTTAACAATAAGTCCTTTCACCCAATCAGATTTACCTTCCCACAAAGGGGTAAAGAAGGCTAGATGCTGACCATACTTGCTTAGCTTTAATTAGCACTTGTGACTCGCCCAAATCCTAGATCATGTTTCCCCTAAATTTCATGTTATTCCCTAAGTTTTTCAAATCCAGGGCTAAGGGGTTTGCCAGGATGAGGTTTTAAGTGTTCACACAGGGGAAGTCCCTGGCAAACCAGGACAGCGGTCACTACATTGAATTGTAAAGCATCCTAAATAACCCTGCCACTGCTCCCAGATACTAGTCTGTGCCAACCAGTGGAGAAAAGGCATTCTCCATTACTACCACGGCAAATGCTGCTGTACTTGCCTTGGCTACTCCCTATCTTTTCCAGGCATCACTCCCCTTCACCTGCTGGTGGACACTTTGGCCAGCTGACAATGCAGATATTTTCAAACTTTAAGGTGAATAAAAATCATATGGAGGGCCTGTTATAACAGAGATCACTGAGCCCCACTAGAGTTGCTGATTCCATAGGGCTGGGATAGGGCCCTAAAACTTGAATATCTGACACATTATCAGGGGACGCTGGTAAAGCTGGTCAAGTTGTTACTGAATGCAGGTTCATGTGTCTGAAGCACAGTGAGGCCAAACAAACCTAAAGGTTGGAGTCTGGAGAAGAGAAAGGTTTATTGCAGGATCGAGCAAGGAGAGGGGTGGTCCGTGTTCCAAAACCCCTGAAATCTCCAAAGGATTTCAGCAAAGCATTTTTAAAGGCCAGGTGAGGGAGGGACATCCCAGGGCATGTGATCAGCTGGTGCACAATCCTCTGATTGGCTGATGTTGAGGCCACAAGGCAGGTAACATTATCCATCCTTAGGTGCCAGGAGGTCTGAGGGCTACGTGCTCATGATCATCAAGGAGTTCATTTCTTCCATTGGGTGGTGGTTTTTAGCATCTGAAAACTCAAGAAATATGCCTGAGATACTATTATCTGAGTACTTCAGAGAGAAACTACAATAGAGGATATGGGGGATGGGTCTGTCCTAGGAAGGCCCCATAGGGTACTGCTTGGTTACAAGGTGACCATACTTTGAGAACCACTGCTCTAGTGGCTTGGAATGTTAAGAAAGCAATGGAAGAATCCCTTCCCAGATCTAGATTCTAGTATCACCAGCTATTTTGGTGGGAGGAAGGGTAAGTTTTGTCCTTGCTTGGACTTCTTGTTCATTTATATCAAAGCCTATTTGAGGCAGTGCGTTCGGCAGTCCTGCAGATCTGTCTTTTGCTTCAACAGTGTTTGGAATGAACAGACCCAGGGACGCTCCTTGCTCCAGCCCCCGACCACCTTCCAACCTTTCTTCCTTTCGCAACCTTTGGAATCAGACACTCAGCTATCCTCAGCCTCCAGGACAGGCCAACACCAGTTTTTGAGCTTAGCTCCTTATCACTGATCAACCACGAGTTCACAGGTTCGTCAGAATTATTCCACCGAGGTGGAGGCCGCCGTCCACCGCCTGTTCAACATGCATCTGTGGACACTTACCTCTCTCTGAGCATCTATTTCGACAGCAACAATGGGACTCTGGACAGTATGGGCCACATTTTTCGCCAACTGGCTGAGGAGAAGTGTGAGGGTGCCCAGCGCCTCTTGAAAATGCAAAACCAGTGCTGCGGCCGCGCCCTCTTCCAGGATGCGCAGAAGCCTTCTCAGGATGAGTGGGGTAAAACCCAGGATGCTGTGGAAGCCGCCATTCTTAGGGAGAAGAATCTGAACCAGGCACTAACGGATCTGCGCGCCCTGGGTCCTGCCCGTGCAGACTCCCAGTTCTGTGATTTCCTGGAGAGCCGCTTCCTGGAGGAGCAGGTAAAACTCATCCAGAAGATGGGAGACCACCTGACCAACCTCCGCAGGCTGGCTGGTCCGCAGGCTGTGCTGGGCGAGTATCTCTTTGAAAGGCTCACCCTCGAGCCAAACAGGAGTCTCTGAAGTCCAGCCGCGTCTGAGGAGACCCTCTGGCGTCAGAGCTTCTGCCTGAAGCCCCACTCTGCAGCCACTAGGCAGCTTTGTAACCGCCCTGGAGCCCTCTCCCAAGCCTTGGACCAAATGGAAACAATAATGCTTTTTGCAGAAGGAAAAAAAAAGCCTATTTGAAATACAAACAGAATAAAGTGAAAAAAAGAAATATATACATATATTCACGTTCTTTTAACATATGAATTGCCCCACTTTATCTGTGTGAAATAAGTTTGTTCCCATTATTGGGCTGGTTCTCAAGCTTTGCTGCTCGTTTGAATTACCTAAAGAGCTTTGAAGAAAAACATTGGTGTCTGGGTCCCAGCCCCAGAGATTTTGATTCAGTAGGTCTAGGGAGGAGCCTGGGCACGGGAAGGTCTCAGAGTTCCCCAGGTGATTCTAATGTGCAGCAACTTTGTGAACCACCTCTTGGCTTCAATGCAGCTAGTCATCAGATATTAAATCTAAGACACATGGACTACTAGTGCGTGAGCTCTGTCGCTAGGTGTATTCCATTTTCTTTCTCCTGGAAGATTCGTGCCAGGGAAAATGATTGATAGTTGTGTTACTTCTCTGAAATGGATGGAAATTTCCAATTAGCGTGAACAGGGGAGGGTGAATGGGTGAATGCAATAAGGTGTATCATTTACGTATTGCCCTATGTGTATGGCTAGAAGCTTTTGCAACTGAGGTCTGCCCTACTTTTCATGCTAATGGTAATGCTTGTCCTCCTAATGCAGCCATAAACTTTATAAGCCCATAGGTAGACAGCATCACAAAATATTTACCCCTCCCCACTGGCCCACTCTCAAGCTTCACTCCCCTTCCCCAATACACAAATGTACATCAATGCGCTTGAGACCAATATCAACATACTGACCTTCAATTCTTCTACTCTGCAGCTTCCCTCTTATCAGGAGATGTCAGCATTTAGTGCAAGGACAAATGCTTGCCTCTTGAGGAGTAATGTAGACAAAGCCTCCAAGAGACAAATAGCCCTCAGGGAGGGGGAAAAAGTCTTTCAAAAAGGTTGATGCCCAGAGGAGGCATTTTCAGTCATCTCAGCTTAGAGGTCAAATATCCAAAATTAAAAAGGTTAAAAAAAAGAAGAAGAAAGCAAGGAAGAAAAGAAGGAAACAATTTTCTTATCTCATAGTAATAAGGCAGTTTTCCTTAAAAAAAAAAAGACTTAAATTCTCTTTCCTAATCAAAATGTGCTTTTCCATCTTTAGACTATTCCTCTTATATCCTGTATTATTCATGATGTTTAATTCTTGAAATAGCACATGGCTGAAAACAGAAGCTAACCTCTTGTTCACTATGAATTGAATCTTCTTTTCCTAGGACCCGTCTACAATGTACAATTTGGGGTTGGCCAACATAATTATTTTCTCTGAAATACGTTACAGCATTTTGCCTTTTCAATATATAGTTATACAATACATTGATAACACAACATATTTAATATAGTCAATATAGTAAATACAGCTATAACACACATGATATGATGCCACTTTGGTGATTTTCTTCATCCATGTAATTCTGAAATTTGACAGTATAGTTTTCATATTCTAATGAGCTGAGTATTACCTTTGCAAGGATAGAAAAATAAAATAAATTCATAATATTCTTGTGTGGTTTGCCCCTGGGGTGGATTACCATAATGGGGGGATATTTGAGCCTTTCCCCAAGTCATTAAAAATCCTCCAGCGAGCAGCCCCTTGTCCTCTCCAGGGAGTGGGGGGAAAGGATCTTTAATCATAATAATCCTGGGGGGAGAAATCTCGGAAATAAGACATCTGCTTCTGTGCCTTGTTGTTTTGCAGAATAGCAATGATTGCCTTAGCAGCTTCTATTGCCATATGTATACAATAAGTAAATGAACAGAAAATTGAATGAACGCATAAAAGAAGGATAAACCCACCCAGCTTAACAAACCCACTCTCTCACCTGCTGTGCCCCGAAACATGAAAGAAAGAATCATGGGATCATAAGGATTAATAAAATAACAGTCTCTGTTAACAATATTGACAGGAGGTATAAGGATAATTTGTCTGATGTGGGACCAACAGCTTAACTAACTGCTTAATTCTTTTTTTTAAGGGCAATTCATTCATTTATTGTTTAAAGATTGTAAGACATCTGAATTTTTGTAGCACAATTTAAATGTTTTACTTTTTTGATAAAGCAGAGTATAATAGCAAAAACAATTAGTTTCCAGTAATATCTATATCTCTATTCAGAATTAAGTCTTCCACAGACATGTAACCTGGAAACAAAAGCCTGTTACAATAAGCAAAGCTTCAACGGAGTGGCTACTTTTTGGGCCAGGGAAAGGTTCATCCCTATAGGAGGATGATGTGCTATGTAAAATGGCTGCAAGGTCACAGCCTTGAGGGCGTTGGAAGTCTACTATCCTATTCCACATTACGTAGTTCAGGGAACTTCAAATGTCTGTTCATCTGCAACCAAGCTGGCAACCTTTAACTGATATTTCAAGCAGGTAAGAAATAAATGAAAAGAAATCCCTACATTGATGTTCCTTGATTTACACTGTTAAATGGTTCATTAACATGTAATTCTGGCTAAGAATTACATTTGAGACTCCTTGCTCAGATTTTGGTTAACAGTACAAATCTTTCAGAAATTCATGTTTTTATTAATCAATAATTTGTCAGCTAGGATACGTTCAGGCATCAGCTGCAACATCAAAATAGGTGCACTGCCTCAGCGCTTTGGAAAGACATAATCTAAAACACTAATAGCAGACAAAATATCTGTTACTAGACAGCATATGTGCAGTACAGCAAGACAAAAACATATTCATATGTGCCACGGACCAGCCTCAGAAAGAGGATTTCACCGCCCAGGGTCAGAAGGGACGGGGTAAGGAACTGAAGTAGCACCGACGAATGGGGTCAGAAGGACCAAGACAACTGACGGTTGCAAGGCAAGTTTTATTATGCTACAGTTGCAGATTATATAGACTAGAAAAGGGAAGGTTGCCAGACGGTGGTTTACATTATCTAATGACTGTCTCGGCTCAAGGTTAACTTCCCTGGGAGAAAACCCATAAACCCAGAATCATCCAAAATAACCTGCACGTGCAGGGTGGAGACAGATTGGCTTGTCTCATTTTACATACTTTCTGATTTCTGGACCCTGGTGATTTATCTCCCGTGGAATGGAACAAGGAGGGGAACAAGTAGGGACAGTCCCTTCGAGCAGCAGCGGCATGCCTGGCATGTCTGTAGCCTGCTCTCAAGGCTGATTGCTTCCCACAGGTCCCCCTTCTTTATTTTTTAATTTTTGCTGCAAAATAATTCCATGAAGCTTAGTGCCGAGAGTAGTATACTGAAGCATGAGGATACGAAACAGACATGAGAAGATTATTATCAATAATAGGCAAATTATGGCCAGGGTAATAACTCCTGACAACCCTCTAGTAATCCACGACTAAGGGTTTAACCACTTTAAATGATCCAGTAAAGTTTGAATTACATCTTCTGGTGAAATATCATCAAGATGTGCATGTTGTATATCCTGAATTTCAGCATTTAATTTCTTAAGATCAAGACTAATATTATTATCTGACCAAACACTCAGCAGATGCATTTTTACTTTTTCCCATTCCCAAATACAGTCATTGTACTTGTAAGGAATAACACAAATCCACGTATACTTTGCATGACAAGCTAAACGCATCCTCAATTTTAATGCTGCCATCTGATCTCCAATCCTCAAAATTGCGTTTTTAAATTCATCTAACTTGTTATTAATCTGTAAATCTATGTGACTTTGTAAAGATTAAGCAAGACTGGTATTTTGAGATAATTGATTAGCAAAGTGAGCATGATTAATACTCTGTGAAAGAGCAAGACGGGCAGTAGCCGCGGTAGCAGACAGAGCAGCCAAGGCAAGTAAACTTACTATTAGCCACCCAATAAAGCGTCTCCTTCTCTGCAAGGCTTTAGAGAGTTCCACCCATGCCTGTACTCCAGTATCTTCATACCAAGGTTCTCTCAGATGTACAGGCACCATAACATATATGGGTTGCCTTAGTATAAGCACAGATTGTGTTCCTGCAGAAGGGAACATACAACTGCTAAAAATACAATGAACACAGCTAATATTATATCCTCCTTTGGAAGAATTACCAATGTTAATAGAACCAATCAAAAGTGTATATGGAGGAGCAACACAAGTTATAACAGGTGTATTGGAATAAGTTAGAGCTAGTTTCCATATATCCCAGTTCTTTTGAAATGTGATAAACCTATCTATGATGGGAATAGAAGAGAGAAGAATTGACCCCTTGGTATGATCTGTAGTACACCATATTTGGTTATTATTCCAAGATGCATTGCAACATTCAAAATTGGATCCAGCAAAGTTAATGGTCATAAAAGGAGGAAATTGAGGTTTTGATTTTCTGTTAAGAATAGTAACCTTATGTCCAACTATAAGTATCCCTTGTCCTCCAAGTAAATGCTTCATACAGAAATAATTTCCTGAATCTTCACCTGGAACCTTGGCTATAGTAATAGCGGAATCCCAAAGTGGCGAGGCATATGAGATTCGACCTCTAATATTAATAGCTTGCCCATTTTTATACCAAATGATGGTATCCTTAAGATCCTCTCGTCGGCTGGTAGCCGGGCCTGTAAGAGTAATGTTGGTTCCTGTAAAATGAAGGTTCACAAAAGCAAAACAGTGTAATAAATGAGTGATAACATGTTTAGTAGCTTCTCGGGTCTGTGCTGTAGCACAGAGGAAACCAGAATAAGTATCAATAGTGACATGAACAAATTGTAATTTCCCAAAAGACGGGATATGAGTAACATCCATTTGCCATAAATAACTAGGTAATAATCCACGAGGATTAACACCATAATGTGGAACAGGAAGGTGAGGTAAGCACTGTGGGCATTGCTTAACAATTTGTCGGGTGGCTTCACGAGTAAGGGAAAATTCTTTGCGTAACGTAGCCGCCAACTGATGGTGTAAAGCATGCGACTGCTGTGCTGCTTGTGAAGCAGTTTGATCATAACTTACCATAATATGAGGGTGTCCAGGACATGGACCATGAGTATCAACAGTATGAAGATAATGAATGCAATACCTTAGCCATTCTTGACAGCATGACGAACGGAAAGGAGGAGGACGGTAATTTGGGATATGTCCTGCTTTAGGGAAAAGAGATTGAGGAGGAAGAGTAACTTTAACTTTATTTTTGGGAGGAAAACGCACAGGATAAAGATCACGTTTAGATCGAGTTAAAACATCTGCAGTCACATTAAGTTTAGACAATGGACCAGGCAAGTTAGAATGAGCACGGATATGCAGAGCTGCAACACGGCCATCGTGGGAACGAATAAGCTGTTGAAGCAAACGAAAAGAGGATGATAATTCAGGGTCATTAGTATGTCCTCTGGTCACAGTCTCCAGAAGAAATAATAAGCTGATAAGATATTTACTATCAGAAAACAAATTAAAAGATATAGAAGGCAAATGTTTAAAAGCCATCATGACAGCATACAGTTCAACACGTTGAGCTGAAGTCAAGGAAGTTTGTTTAATGAGTTTTGTTCCGTCGTCAGTGATTACAGTAGCCCCTCCTGAAGAAGAACCGTCTGTAAAAACCAAAGGTACATGAGGAATAGGCTGTTGCCTAATTATAGAAGGAAAGATATAACAGTTAACTTTGTCGAATTGGATCAATTTATCAGCAGGGTAATGGCATTCCAAGGCACCTGAAAATCCTGCAAGAGCAAGACCCCATTCATTACTATGTTGAAAAAGCCAATTTTGTTGACTAACTGAATAAGGGATAATAATTTGAGAAGGTTCTATACCCAGAAGTTGTAAGCATCTAGTTCTACCTTGCATTATTAGCTTACTACTAAGTTCAAAATAAGGGTTAATAACCTTAGAGGATGTAGTTTTCATATGAATCCATTCAATAATGCCAACAGTTTGCCATAAGATGGCAGTAGGCACATGAGGTGTTGGACAAGCAATTAAAGAAATTGGCAGGTGAGTATGCATTCGAGTTAACTGTGCAGAGCTGATAGCTCTATTAACTACTTGTAAAGCTTGAAGTGCTTCTGGAGTCATAGAGCGTGAAGTAGAAGGAGCTGAGTCACCTTTAAGAATATCAAACAAAGGCTCTAAATGAGCAGTAGTAAGTTTTAAGGAAGGCCTTGGCCAATTAATGTCTCCAAGTAATTTTTGAAAATCCTTTAATGTTTTTAAATTATCAACTCGAATTTGCAGTTTCTGAGGCCTAATGGTAGTGTTATCAATATATTTTCCCAAATAGAAAAATGGAGATTGTCTTTGAATTTTTTCTGAGGCAATGACCAAGCCAAATGATTGTAAGGATTGTTGTAAAAATTGAAAAGCAGTCTCTAATAAAGAAATATTATCAGTGGCTAAAAGTATATCATCCATATAATGTATGAGATATAACGTTGGAAACCTTTTTCTCACAGGAGTTAAGGCCTGAGCCACATAGTTTTGGCATAATGTAGGACTATTTGCCATGCCCTGAGGCAATACTTTCCATTGAAAGCTCCTCATGGGCTCCTTAAAATTTAAGGAAGGCAAGCTAAAAGCAAAATGTTTTCTATCTTCAGGAAACAAAGGAATAGTGAAAAAAACAATCTTTTAAATCTATAACTAAAAGATGATAATCGTGTGGTATGGCTGTTGGAGAGGGTAGGCCTGCTTGAAGAGCTCCCATTATTAGCATAGTTTTATTAACAGCTCTTAGATCCGGTAATAACCTATATTTTCCAGATTTTTTCTTGGTAATAAAAATAGGAGTATTCCAAGGACTATTGGAAATTTCTAAATGCCCTAATTGTTTCAGTACTAATTGTTCTGCAGCTTCTAATTTCTCCTTTGTGAGGGGCCATTGGTCCACCCATACAGGGTCATCACTCAGCCAAGTAATTGGATCGGCAGTGAGTGGAGGAGAATCCAAGGCCCCTAAGAAAAACACAAACCTTGTCTATCATATTTTATTTTCACATCAATAGGATAGACAGGTCCTTGTTGATTTGTTCCCAGCCCTTTTGTGGGAAGAAATCCTTGATCCAACATCATATTAGAGACTTGAGAATTTGGACTATAAAGTAATACTCCCATTTCTTTTAATATATCTCGGCCCCAGAGGTTTAAAGGCAGCCTAGGCAAAACATAAGGCTGGAAGTATCCTGAATGGCCCTCACTATCTTGCCATAATAACTGACTACTTTGCATAGGAGAAGAACTCTGTCCTATTCCTTGAAGTTCTGTAATAGTAGGACTAACGGGCCAATGTTTATGCCAGTGAATCTGTGTCATAACAGAGACATCAGCTCCAGTGTCTAACAAACCTGAAAAAACCTTTCCATTAATGGTTCATTTCCTTTCTGGATGTTCTTTCCCTATCTTCTGAATCCAGTAGGCAGCATTAGATGATCCAAAAGCCTTTGTGTCTCTCTTTTGATGTTGTAAAATTTGTCCATGAGGTACAAAGGGCAAAAGTAGCAATTGTGCAATTTTATCCCCAGGAGAAATCATTATTATATTTTTAATAGTTTGTGCCATGATTTTTATTTCTCCTTCGTAGTCACAATCTATGACTCCTGGCATAATAGTTAAACCCTTCATGGTGACACTACTTCTTCCCAATAGTAGTCCCATCAAACCCTTGGGTAAAGGTCCATAGATGCCCGTAGAGAAGGCCTGAGGACCCATTTCAGGAGTTAATACATATCGGGCGGAGGTACTGTGGTCCAGTCCTGCGCTTCCTGCTGTTTCTCTGGAGAGCAAAGATATTGTATGTTTTTGTTTTTGGTTAATGTCTGATTGATAGTTTGAGGAGGATACACAGACATTGCCCCTATTATCTGTTGGGGCCGGGGAAGGCCCCGGGAGGAGTTTCCCGACAGTGGTGTTCCATCCTTGTGGGCCACTGAGCGACCAACAATCGCGTGCCCAACGTTTTCCCCTATTGCATTTAGGGCATAAACCAGGGATTTTCTGACCATCTGGAGGGTTTTGAGTAGGGAAGGAAGGACCAGGGTTACAGTGAAAAGATCTACATTCTCCAGCAAAATGACCTGCCTTTCCGCATTTAAAACTAGTCTTTGTTCTCTTTGGATTGTTTTTAAACCCCACTTTAGTTGATGCTGCAGCCATAGCAGCACCCTGTATATAAGCAGGCCCAATGTCTGCACAAAGGCGAATATAATCCTCCAATGTTCCCCGTTTTCTCCAAGGTCGAATCGCAGCCTGACATGCATTATTAGCATTTTCAAAAGCAAGTTGCTTAACTACAATTGTACCAGTGAGTCCATCCACAATGAGTCTCCCCACCGGCTGTAACAATCTATCTACAAAATCAGCATATGGTTCATCAGGTCCCTGTCTAATTTTTGAAAGATCCTCAGTTTTGTGTGTAGAAGATAATTTCCTCCAGGCTTGTAATGCCAAATGATTTATTTGAGGATAAGCAACAAAGGGATAAGTTAATCGAACTTGTAAAGAAATATATGGTCCTTCCCCAATCAGCATATGATAATCAACTGGAATATCATGGGTAGCATTCTTTTCTGCTTGTTCAGCAGCCCGTTCATAAAAATCAAACTTCCATATTAAATAATCTCCACCATTTAAACAAGCTCGTGCAATAGACTGCCAATCAGCAGGGGGAAGAGCTTCTCCTGTAATAGTGTCAACCATAGCAGTAGTAAAAGGAGCAGTGGGCCCATATTGAGCACAAGCAGATTTTAAATCTTTCAAAACTTTAAAAGGAAGAGCCTGATGCTCCCTAATAGCCTGTTGAGGATTATTAGGATCAGGTCTTTCCGTGACAGGACAACAGAAAATAGGATCTTCTCCTCGTTTTATTGCTGCTTGTACAGCACGTTGCAAGGGACTGAGCAGTTTTACAGATGGAGAATTTTGAGGAAGACAGTCCTTACTAATTTGCAGCTTTTTCACTGACTTATCTATTATAGCCATTAGAAAATCATCTTCAGGATACTTCTCTCTTTTATGTTTAAAAGCCTCATCTGTTAAGTCAAAATGTTCCTCTTCATCTGAAATATTTAAATTTATTAGCTCTTTTGGTTTAGGAAGTGGCGACACAGTAGCTGATAATACAGTCGTTTCTTCTGTCAGAGGCTTATGTTTTTCTGACTTTACATTCAAATCAACACTATCATGAGAAGAACCTAAACATATTTTTATCAGATTCCACAAACTAAATGTAACAACGGCAGTATGAGTAGGCCCTCGAGACTCATAATAATTTTTAAAATCTTCTCCAACTTTCTGCCAGATTTCTATGTCACAGAGCCGCCATCAGGAAACCAGGGAGATACATCATGGATATGCTGCAAAAATTCAGTCAACTGTGAGGTAGAAACTTTATTACCCCGAGCTTTAAGCATCGAAAGTAAAACCGGAGCAAATAATTCACGCTCCTTTGAGCCCTTTTGCCCCATCTTATTTTACTTCTGACTGTTGCCTTATGCCTCTGTTAGTTTCACTTTTACTCGTGTCCACACATATTTTGCATAAGGGTTCTCTTACCTGCACTTTCTTTTTCTTTTCATTGGCTTCACGCTTCAGGTCCCTGTTCAGGCGCCACTTGCCGCGGACCAGCCTCAGAAAGAGGATTTCACCGCCCAGGGTCAGAAGGGACGGGGTAAGGAACTGAAGTAGCACCGACAAATGGGGTCAGAAGGACCAAGACAACTGACGGTTGCAAGGCAAGTTTTATTATGCTACAGTTGCAGATTATATCGACTAGAAAAGGGAAGGTTGCCAGACGGTGGTTTACATCATCTAATGACTGTCTCGGCTCAAGGATAACTTCCCTGGGAGAAAACCCATAAACCCAGAATCATCCAAAATAACCTGCACGTGCAGGGTGGAGACAGATTGGCTTGTCTCATTTTACATTCTTTCTGATTTCTGGGCCCTGGTGATTTATCTCCCGTGGAATGGAACAAGGAGGGGAACAAGTAGGGACAGTCCCTTCGAGCAGCGGCGGCATGCCTGGCATGTCCGTAGCCTGCTCTCAAGGCTGACTGCTTCCCACACATATGTTGGCTTGTTTAAGCCTCAAGCCCTCGATCCTTTGATGAAATACAATAATTTCATTCCTATGGTTTTCAATACCAAAAACTCAACCTCCAGGAGGGCTAAAGTCTAATTTGTACTCCAAACCAAGTAGCAGTGCAGTTCGCTACTACTGAGGCTGAATCCATAAAGACTTCAAGACCACGACCAGAAGACAAGTTATTATATATAATACCCTAGAAGGCCTGAAACATAATTATCATATACATAGCTGGTCCTTCAGAGCTTTTCACCTATAACATGTTTTTTGATGAAAGTTATTTAATGTACTGGAGATAACTGTGACTTACTGATCAAATATTTGAATACTTATACTTACCTGGGATTTCATTTCTGCTGAAAGAAAAAGGAAAAACAGGACTCACCTAAAAAAAACAAACTTTAGAAATGAAAGTAAAAATCTTATCACACACTCTCACTTTTGGAAGCAGCATAGAGGGGCAGTCAATGGTAAAACACTGGTGAAATAGGTCAAAACTCTAGGCCAAAAATCCATTATTATTATCGTCAGTGACAGTACCACAACTGTGCCCTTCATAATTAATAAGCACTCCTAACAATCTTCATTTGGCACCAGATGATGTGTTGAAGAGAAACACTCTGGGAGGTTTTGAATCACACTTGGTATTTTGTTAGCCAAGTTACAGGAGAATTTTTAAAGTGGGGGGAAGGGAAGAAGGAAACGGACCAGAAAAAGAATTGAAGCCATCATCTACAGACCAACAAAGCACTGAGAGTTCCAAACGTTATGTCAGACACTAAAGTGACTGATAGAGGCTCAAGTGGTTTATAAAACCTATAAAAAGACTACACCAGCAAAGTCCCCATTTATCGGTAGAGTTCAGAAACTAAAACAAGGAATATTTTAGCTTAAAACCTTATCTCAAGAGAATCATATACACTTCACATGAATAAAAATACCTGAAACCAAACATTTTTAAAAGCTCCAATACCCAAAATATAAAGAAAAAAATTAATTCAGAAGACTCAATCAATCCGTGATAATCACAAAACGGCCGGGCAATCTCTATCTCCCTTCCACATTAACCATCCATCCCCTGGAAGACCAAGGGAGATCAGACCTTCCAGACTTACCTTCCAGACTCACCTTCCAGACCTTCCAGACACCTGGCTGCTGCAAAATTCGATGGAGACTCCTTGTGGAACAGCAGTTTCGCATCTCTTGGGTTTCTCCCTATCGTGACCATGCAGGAAGCAAGTCTGGCTGTGCTATTTCTTATCATTGTCTGTCACCCATCTGCACCATGATATTGAAAAAGTAGTTCCCTTTCCCCCAGAAGGTTGAGGCTCAGCTACAGGGGTAATTCTCCTGGGCACACAGTCATTATTTAGGCCGACTCAGTGACTTCAACCGGCTTAATCATGTGATCAGGTTTGTTGCCGGCTGCATAATGCTCCCACATCTGTAGGTAGAGCCGCTCTAGTTCCATTGTATATTGTTTGGTGTTGAACAGAGGGCTAGATGTTCTCTGCTTCCAGACTTTGCCACGAATTTTCTTCAGGTATTCGAGATCAGTTCCCAGTTTCACAGCTATCTCTTCATATTCTTGCCGATTTTTAGCAATCAGCTCAAGACAGCCTAAACAAGTGAGCTGGGAACCTGCAACTCGGGAAGCAAGAGTCTCTCCTGGCATAGTCACCATGGGGGTCCCTGCCCAAAGGACATCCATCCCTGTGGTGTGGCCATTACAGAGTGGAGTGTCCAAGCAGACATCAGCCAGCTGGCCTCTCCGAACATGTTCCTCTTTAGGAGCAACAGGTGAAAAAATGATACGGTTTGGGGGAAGGCCCATATTTTGTGCGTACTGTTGAATATTAGCTTCTCCTGCTGCTGGAAAACGCAACAGCCACAGTACACTATTGGGAACACGCTTCAGAATATTTGCCCACATCTGCAAAGTAGATGGGTCAATTTTGTATAACTGATTAAAGTTACAGTACACAATGGCATCTTCCGGTAACCCATACTGAGAACGTGTGGTTACAATAATGGTACGGGGAACCTCCTCTCCAGTGGCAGCCTTATTGTTGATCAGGGTAGTTGCCAGGCCATTGCTAATACTGAATCCATTCATTGTAATCTGAATTTGTCCTCTGTTAATCATTTCAATAACTGCTTCTGCAACAGTATTCATAGGAATGACAGGCATATTAAGAGCTGTATTACTGCTGTCTGCGTTGTCTTCTCCATCAGGACATTTCATCTTGACTATTTGCACATCTGATAGACTATCAAGAAATGCTTGGAGGTCGATGCCATTCAGCACAATCCGATTGTCATAAATGTGCCCATTGGACTTAAAATCGATGACGGCTTTTTTCTTCAGGTGAGGGAACATATTAGCATGATCACCAATAAAGAACGTATGGGGCATATAAGCCAGTTTCTCAGAATACTGCTCAGCAACTTCAGCAGGTGACGTTTCCTGATCAGTGATGATATAATCCATGAAAAGCACGCCACTAGTCCCAGGGTACCCCAGCCACATTGCCTGAATAGGAGCTGGCCTGAGAGCAAAGAGTTCATTTCGAGCACCCCTGGTATAACCATTCATATTTACAAGGATGTGTATACCATCTTGATGGATGCGATCAGCTGCTTTCCCATTGCATGGAATCTGAGAAAGATCAGTGAAATGATTGGCTTCTGCCATCACCTTCACTCGGAAGTTTGTGCCATCATGTGGGCTCAGGGCATAACAGAATATCTCAAATTTATCAGGACTGTGCATGCCTGGAATAGACTGCATAAGGTGAGAAGTAGGATGGTTCCCAAAGTCAGAACTCACGTATCCTACACGCAGTCGACCATCACTGAGCTTCAAGTCTGTTATATGTTCATACGGTGGTTTATGAAGGGCACTTATATTAGCCAAGCAGAGGTTCCCATGCCTCTCAGCAATAGCCTTCCTGAAGCCATGAGGAAGAGGATAGAGCATACTATGATGAGGCTGCACAGAAGGCAACCTATTCTTCTCCAACTGGTCAGCCACAATGCTGACCAACTTCTTCATTCGCTCATCATAGTCTGTCCAATCACAGACAACCTGCAGGCAATGAGCCAAATTACAATAAGCGTCAGGAAAATCAGGTTGAAGCTTCAGAACAGTGCGATAAGAAGCAATTGCTTCTGGAATATTCCCTGAATCCTGGTGAATGGAAGCCAGATTGCTGTGGGCATCCGCAAATGCAGGGTTGATCTGCACGGCACGAGTATAACACTCTAAGGCTCCCTGAACATCCTGCATCTCCCATAGAGTGTTTCCCATATTACAGTACGCATCAGCAAAGGTAGGACTGATTCGAATAGCCTCCTTATAATGCATCAGAGCTTCGTGCAGTTTTCCCTGCTGCTTCAATACACTTGCTAAATTTGAATGGGCATCAGCAAAGTCTGGGCAGAGCTCTAATGCTTTACGATACAAGTGAACCGCGTCTTCACTGTTTCCCTGTTCTCCTTTGATATTGGCTAGGTTATTCAGAGAGTCTGCATGGGTGGGACACAGCCGGAGAGCTGTACGATAACAATCTTCTGCTTCAGCAACACTGCCCTTCTCTTTGAGAGCGTTGGCTAAGTTGCAGTAAGCATCAGGGAAATGTGGTTGCAATTCAATAGCTCGCCTGTAGGTGTCTATTGCCAGATCCATCAGGCCTTGCTCATAGTATACACAAGCCAGGTTGCCATGTACCACTGCATGATTTGGACTCAAGCTTAGGGCACGAAGGTAAGCTGCCACAGCTCTGTCAAAAATCCGTGCCTCATTGAAGACATTTCCTAAATTGATATAAGCATCCAGAAAATTGGGGTCAAGGGTGACAGCCTTTTCAAAGTGATGAATTGCAAGCCAAATCTCCCCTTGTGCATTGAAAACACAGCCAAGATTACTCCAAGCTACTGCAAAGTTCGGTTGCATCTCAATTGCTTTCAAATAACATGCCTTGGCTTCTTCTAAGCCACCCAGGGCTTTGAGCAGGTTCCCCAGGTCACTGCGAACACAGTACAAAGAAGGATTGTACTGAAGAGCAGAGACGTAAGCTTGTACTGCTCCTTCCATGTCGCCTGCTGCTACCAAAGCGGCTGCCAGGTTAATATAACCATCGATGAAATCTGGTTTGAGACGCAATGCATGCCGGTAATGCTCAGTTGCTTCCTGCAACTGCCCTCTTTCCTTGTACACATTCCCCAAATTCGAATAGGCTTCTGCCAGAAGAGGGTTCTGTTTAATTGCCAGAGTACTAAAGTGGGCAGATCTGTCCAGCCTTCGACACTGGAAGTGTATAGATGAAAGTAATAAAAGTACACCAGTATTGCCTGGCTCTTGTCTCCAGAGCTGCATGCAGTGTCTCTCAGCTGTCTCAAAATCTCCTGCCTGATATTCTCGATGTGCCAGCTCAGCTAACCCTTGGAAGGAAAGCATACGTTTCGTTGGTTCTGTGCTGTCGGCCACGTTGCCCACGGAAGACGCCATCTGGAGCTTCTGGAGAGAGTGAAAAAAGGGAGTAATTGAGTCCCGCTGCCGCCACTACTGGCAAGAATGTTTCTAGTGGTAGCAAACACGAGCGCAGCAGCCGTACCACTGCTTTGGCACGCTTAAGCAGCGGCAACAGTTACAGGCACCGAACCTTAGGAACTATGGTTGGCCATCTACCTCTCATGCTCTTGAAATCTTAATTCTTAACCCTGCCCTCTTCCCCCATTTTTCTCCTAATCAGGGAATAAAAATTACCTATCCATTTGCCTTAGAAGAAATCAAAAGTCAGTAGGCCAAACACTTTTCAAAATATTGTTTTCTGTCCAGTTGGAAATGAAATACATGATTGACTTTTCTTCATCATTCATATAGTCAACGTGGAGAACATTAGGGCCGTGAATTTCAATACAGTAAGATGAGAAAATTTTAAATTGGCCTTCCCAAACCACTAATAAGTAACCGATGTTGTATAGAATGCTAAAATCTTAGAGACTGAGTTTGATATTTTAAAAGTTCTGCAAACATGAGCTAATTTCTCCTCATCAAATTTCTCATGCCTCAAACCTGAGTATCACTTTTTAAAAGATAAATTTATTTTTATTTATTTATTTATTTTTATCTTGGCTGCGTTGGGTCTTCAGTGCTGCGTGCAGGCTTTCTCTAGTTGCGGCGAGCGGGGGCTACTCTTTGTTGCGGTGTCCGGGCTTCTCATCACAGTAGCTTCTATTGTTGTTCCACAACTCTATGGGTTCCTTTTTAGGTCCTACGAAGAACCCTAGAAATTAGTTCATGTAATTATAGGTTTTTGGAAAATTATCAAAAGTGAGATATTTTAATTTCCATCAGGTAAGTCCAGCGTCTATTTCTTTGTCAATTTTCCTTCTATCATATTCTGCTATGTTGGATCATATTGGATTGGTCACAGGCTTTCTTGAAATCTGGCTAAGGAGATGTTTTAAGTGAGGCTATTATGTGATTTTCAGACACCACCATATGTAACTGACTATATAATATCCCATTACAGGAATAACTTCCAGTACTCTTACTGACTACTCTACTGACTTAACTAGCACAAGACACAGAAGCGTAAGGACAAAAACCACCTTACAATATAGCCATGTCTTGCACTTCACAGCTCTCAAAGCATGTGCGTTTGAAGAAGAAAAAAAGAACTGAAAAGTATAAAACCAGAAGTTATTCTGTGGAAAATTATTTCAATCATCAGGCATGTGAAGGATAAGTCAAAGATTCAGTTTTCTTCAATGCTTAGTCAAAACGGAAATTTCCTTCTGTCAAGAATATACCCCAGGGCTTCCCTGGTGGTGCAGTGGTTGAGAGTCTGCCTGCCGATGCAGGGGACACGGGTTCGTGCCCCAGTCCGGGAAGATCCCATATGCCACGTAGCAGCTAGGCCCGTGAGCCATGGCCACTGAGCCTGCATGTCCGGAGCCTGTGCCCCACAACGGGGAGAGGCCACAACAGTGAGAGGCCAGCATACCGCAAAAAAAAAAAAAAAACCAATATACTCCAGGGGCTTCCCTGATGGCACAGTGGTTAGGAAGTCACCTGCCAATGCAGGCGACACGGGTTCGAGCCCTGGTCCGGGAAGATCCCACATGCCGCGGAACAACTAAGACCGTGTGCCACGACTATGGAGCCTTCGCTCTAGAGCCCGTGAGCCACAACTACTGAGCCTGCGAGCCACAACTACTGAAGCTTGTGTGCCTAGAGCCTGTGCTTTGCAACAAGAGAAGCCACCACAATAAGAAGCCTGCACACCGCAACAAAGAGTATCCCCCAGTCGCTGCAACTAGAGAAAGCCTGCGCACAGCAACGAAGACACAACACAGTCAAAAATAAATAAAGAAAGAAATAAAAGAATATACCCCATCAATAATGTGTGTAATGGAATGGTGTCAATGAGTATTTTATCAGAATTCCTGTAATGCACAAACCTATAGCAGTACTGAAATCAGTAATGCATTTATAATAGTAAATATTTATGAGGAAGTAATCCATAGAGGTTTTCTCAAAGTTAACAATGAACATTAATGCGACATTATCAATAATAAATTGTGATGCTGAAATAAACTTTTCTAAACTATTAATAACTAAAAGCAAACTCTAATCAACCATGTGAAAAGAAATCTATGTCTATAAACTACAAAGTTTATTTCTTAAAATTTTATTTCTAAAACAGGAGGCAGTTAAAGAATATATAGCTACAAGAGTGGGGAAAAAGTTTTATAGAGACACATCTGGCAGTAGTTAATTTTCAAATGTCATTTTTCTAGATTTTGTGACACCTATAGTATTGATATTTCAAAGCATTTAACAAATTGTAATTTGAAGATTTGCTACTTCCAGGTAGAGTAAAATATTTTGAAGCAAAACAACATTTCCACTGAGAAAAATTTTAAAAGCCAAATAAAATAGTCAGCATTCAATCAAAAAGTTCTAGACATACCAAGAGATAGAATCATATGACTAAAATTCTAAGAAAAGAACAGATAATACACAAATATTTATATAAGATATTGTGTATATTTATCAGGAAAAGTCTTTATCAAGAAAAGACTTTTAAATCATCAAAATTAATATTACATTTTATTTATTTGTATATTTTATTTATATATAGATATTTAGATATTTATATAAAGAACTTAAAGTTAAAGCTCTAGTTAAGGCAGTGACAAAAGCAGTAGCAGTGGCAGTGAAAAGAAATGGTTATATTCAAGGATATTTTGTCAGTAAAAGTCCAAGATCAAATGTCTGACTGCATACATGGGATGGATAGACGGTGTGGGAAAAATCAAAGTTAACTATAGAGGTTCTAGTGAAGATGGGGTTGCCATCCCCCAACCCAAGGGGTTGCTATCATCCCCAAGGTCTAGGAGACTCAAAAGGAAGGTCATGGTCGAGGAAAAGTTAATTGCTGGGAAAATAAGACTCCCAGTCTCTCCAGCTCCTTACACTAGTTTTTTTTTAAACATCTTCATTGGAGTATAATTGCTTTACAATGGTGTGTTAGTTTCCACTTTCTAACAAAGTAAATCAGTTATACATATACATATGTCCCCATATCTCTTCCCTCTTGCAACTCCCTCCCTCCCACCCGCCCTATGTCACCCCTCTAGGTGGTCACAAAGCACAGAGCTGATCTTCCTGGGCTATGCGGCTGCTTCCCACTAGCTATCTATTCCTTATACCAGTTTTGTTTTTCTGCTCATATACGTAGCAGCATTTCATTCAAGGGGAAAGTCATTGATCTGACTGGTCAAATTAAACACCATAGTTCAAGGCACATTTACAGTGGTTAGTTCCTCCACAATTTAGAAAGTAACGTTCACAATTTCCCTCTTCCTACACTGTGGAACACATTGGCCATTCCTCCAAAGTTTCCACTCCATAGAGTGGACCAGAGATGACATTAGCCCAGAACTGAGAGCTTGGCATGAGATGGTGTCAACCCCACCTAGAGCTCTGGCATAAGTTATGACCCAACCCAGCTCTACAGAGAGTTCTGCATGGAATCTTGTCTCAGCCATAATAATGTGATTCTGTTTTTCATTTGGTTTGCTTCTTTGCTTAACTTTCCCTGGCCACTCTGACAAACAAAATTTCAGGCAATCCTGGGCCACTCACTAACTTTATTCCATCTAATGTTATCCAGATTCCCAAGAAAATTACTAACTATAAAGGGGGAAATTTGGAACATGGTGAGTTTTAGGTGCCTGAAATATACAGGTAACTGAATCCAGTTAAGTAGCAAATTATTTGGATCTCAAATATGCCAGTAGAAGAGCAGACTAAGCTCAATTTAATGTACTCTTACTGGAGACACATGTAAATTCTGGGTCAGTTTTGAAAATGTTAAAAGCACATAGCTGAGATTAAAAGAAAGAAAGGAGCACCTGCATGTTTCAGAAAGTAACAGAGAAATTAAATCCAGAGAAATAAGAGCAGACTGATGTGTATGCGTTCTGTTCCTTAGTAGAGGCCTTATGTACATAGGGGCTGGAGCTAGAAATCTAACATTACCTTGAGGCCAGGAATTTAGACTCAGGATGGAACAATATGGAGAAGTTAGTACAGATATCCTACAGAACTTTCATGAGGAACTGCTTAGTCCATTAAGAGGGCCAAGGGAGGTGGTGAGGAAGATTGATATCTCTTGAAAACCTTCAGGTACAGAAAACATCAGCACCTCTGAAAAGTAGGCCTGTCCTTCCCAGAGTTGTGATGGCCAGGTTGTCACTAACCTGTAAGGCCCTGTATGAATCAGAAACTGCAAGGAGAGGAATTCAAAGAAAACCAGATGCAGGATGGGTGTGGCAATAAATCCTAGGACCCTATCAGAAACAAAATTAAAACCACTCTAGAGGGAAATTTTAACAAACCAGGGCAGAGAGTATCCTAACCAGAATAAAATAATAATTCTGAGGAAGTTCCTTTACTTATTTAAGTAAGATTCAATGCATTTCCATGGCCAGGCCCTTTAGAAGAATTCTAAAACATATACAAACAATTCATTTACATCTTATATATCCCACCATCCAGAGCAAAATTCACTTAAGAACTGTACTGGTGGAAATTGGGCAGCACTATGGAGAAAATAAAATGTGTTTACCATCAAAAAACATGAAGGTAAGAAAGATAATGTCTAATTTTTTAATTATCCTGTGGTTTCTTGAAATCTTTTGGAAACCCAAACTAGAGAAACCTAGGAGGAAATGAAGATTTAAATGTTTAGAGATTTATCAACTCATCTATAAAAGCTTTATTAATCTCTTCTTTTAATAACATTCCTGAGAGGTATAAATGTGTCCAGTGATAGGGTTGAATAAGCCTGAGAGAATTTCAATTGTTTACTATTCTTGGTCAGCTCTTAAGACCTTTCAGGAGCATCTTGATTTTCATGGCCTCATCCAACAAAAGCAGGATATTTTACAGAAAGTCCTGGGCCACTTTTCGGCTTGCTTTTGTGTTTATGCTTTTGGTTTTTTCACATCGGGCGGTACATTAGGCTACCTATTGCATACTCCCTCATTCATGCATGCATTCACTCAAACAATATTGACTGAGTTGAGACATTTAATTAACACTCAATAAATGATGTTTAGATGAATGAATGCGCTTTCTATCAAAGTAAGTGTAAGTACTGAGAAAAATTACAGAATGTATGATCCCAGCCCCACAAAAGCTTATAACTGTGTTGAGGATATAACATATGCTGATGAAATAACTAATATATCATATTGGACAGTGTCTAAGTTCAAAAATGAGTTTTTATAAATAATCAGAGCCTAAGGAGCACAAAGAAGGGACAGTTCATTATGGGTTGAATCTATCAATAAATGTACATTTCAGATGAGATTTGAGATTGACCTCAAAGAAGAGGACTTAGATATATGAACAGAGAACAAAAAAGGCATGGTGATAGCATGTGCATAGATAGTGTGGCCAATATTTATGTTCTTCATTAAAGATAGTCAGAGATAACCCAAATGTAACTGTTTCCATGGGTCCATTCTCAGTATCCAAACAAAACGGCAAATCCTATCTTAGTAAAACTAATGAAAAACACAGTCTTTAACAAAGAGATTGTGAAGGAAACGGGGAGAGAAAGGCTTGCATCCCACACCACACAACAAAACTTATTGAATTATTTGTTTAATTGTCTCCCTCTGAAAATTTCCTCTCCCTCTCTCGGTACGTGTCTCTTCTCCCACATCTGGCCACACTCTACCAGCCATCTTTCCAGATCTTTCCAGAACTCTCCATCCTAGTTTCATTAGGCCACAATTTAAACATCTCACAGGTCTCCAGGATGCATCCCCATCACTTATTCCACAAAGACAAACAAAGGACACTTCTCAGGATCACGTTTCTTTGAAGGAAGAGGTCATGAGGAGTGATTATAAATAATATAAGGTGGAGAGCAGTGACTTAAAATACCATTTTTCACCTTAGAATGTGAATACAGGGAACTTTGGGAAACTAGAAAATCTAGAAAGGATTCACTGATAATTATTTATGTTCAATGAATAAAATAAAATGTAATAATATGGCTGAACTCTGACAGATTCACTTTTTCAAAAGTTGCTTTCACACACTTTCACTATTGGGATGTTTGATAAACACACCTTTCCTTCTTTACTTTCTTCTTTCTTTGCAGATACTGGCACCAAACTTTCAAACAATAACAACCTTCCCATAAGTCCCTTGCCAGGCAAGATTAAGGTATAACAATCCAAACAAAGTTTTGAAGAAGATAACTGCTTGAAAGCACAGGAAAAGAGCTGGGTTTCTCTTATTCAACAGTCACATAATGAGTAATGTGCAAATTGGTTTAAAAAGTCTCTCTGCATGAGGGGCTAAGGTTAAGATTAGAACTTCTGAGGCCAGAAGAGCAAAATGACTACAACAATCCACATATTTTCAAGAGCTGCCCTTTGGATGTGAGGCATTGATTTTTCCCACTATTTTTTCAGCAACCCAACTGGTGTCTTTATTAAACGACATAAGAGAATACAGTGTGGCCAAGAAGGCTTAGATTTCCTTAGCCCCAAGTCAGATATTCTCCAGTGACTGTCCACTCAAATGAAAAAGAGAGATTTACAAGAGGAAACTGGATACAACTGAGTGTACTTTAATTTTACCTGAATTATTTGTTTTGTTTTCAATTCTCCGCTGAAGTGCCTACATTAATATATCTTTAAGAGCATTTCCTTAAGTTGAAGTATTCATTCAGTATATTCATTTACTATAATTTAGAAAAGCCAAATGATTTAGACAAATTCATTTCTATATTGCCACAACAGTGTATTGTGAACTAAATGACACCTGGCAGTTCTTTACTCAGATACTAACTCAATTAGAAGGCAGAACAAGGATACCTACCCATTCAGGGAAGGATAGGTCACTTAGCCTCTGTAGCTCTCTTAGGTCTCTTATCATCACAGTAACAAATTGAAGACTAAAAACCATATGATTATCTCAATAGATGAAAAAAAAGCTTTTGAAAAAAATTCAATATCCATTCATGGTAAAAACTCTCCAGAAAGTGGGCATAGAGGGAACACATACCTCAACATAATAAAGGCCATATACGACAAGCTCATAGCTAACATACTCAATGGTGAAAAGCTGAAAGCATTTCCCCTAAGATCAGGAACAAGACAAGGATGCCCACTCTCACCACTTTTATTGAAGGTACTTTTGGAAGTCCTAGCCACAGCAATCAGACAAGAAAAGTCAATAAATAAAAGGACTCCAAAATGGAAAGGAAAAAGTAAAACTGTCACTGTTTGCAGATGGCATGATCCATAGAAAATCTGAAAGACACCATCCAAAAATTATTAGAGCTCAAAAATGAACTTGGTAAATTTGCAGGATACAGAATTTATATCTAGAAATCTACTGTATTTCTATACACTAACAGTGAACTATCAGAAAGAGAAATTAAGGAAACAATCCCATTTACAATCGCGTAAAAAAGAATAAAATACAGAAGAATAAATCTGCCTAAGGAGGTAAAAGACCTGTACCCAGGGAACTATATGACACTGATACAAGAAATTAAAGATGACACAAACAGCTGGAAAGATATACCATGGTCACAGATTGGAAGAATTAATATTGTTAAAGTGACCATCATACCCAAGGAAATCGACGGATTCAATGCAGTCTGTATCAACATAGCAAGGGCATTTTCCACAGACCTAGAACAAATAATTTTAAAGTTTGTATGGAAACACAAAAGATCCTGAATAGTTAAAACAGTCTTGAGAAAGAAGAACACAACTGGAGGAATCATGCTCCCTGGCTTCAGACTATGCTACAAACCTACAGTAATCAAAACAGCATGGTACTGGCACAAAAACATCGATCACTGGAACAGAATAGAGAGCCCAGAAAGAAACCCATGCACTTATGGTCAATGAATCTATGACAAAGGAGGCAAGAATATGCAGTGGAGAAATGTCTGGGCTTCATTAGGGATGGTTTCATCAATTAATTTGTTTTCTTAAATGGACCATACTTTTCCATGTCTTTGTATACCTTGTGATTTTTTTGGTTGAAAATTTGTCTTTCAAATATTATAATGTGGTATCTATGGAAATCAGATTCTCCCACTTTCCCAGGGTTTCCTGGGCTTTTGATTGTTGGAGGCTGTAGTAGTCTGTTTGTTTAGGGACCTTTCCAAACTATTTTTGCAATGACTGTTTTCCTTATCGTATGTATGCACCGAAGTCTCTGTTCCTTTAGTTCATGTTTAGCTAATGTTTTGACAGAGATTTCCTTGAATTCCTGCACCTAAAACAAACAAAAATAAATACACACAAGCACATCCACATGCACACCCAAAACCACACACCTCTGCCCATTGTGCAGATTGCTGGATCACTCCTTCAACATTTAGCTGACCTGCATTGAGTTCAGGGCTCAGCCCATGGTAAAAGCTTAGAGACTCCTCTGGTGTTTTCAGAACATGCATCTTATCTCGAGTATGCATGTGGCTTTCCTAATTTCTCTGGACACATGTGTACTTTTTGTAGGTTCTAATTTCCCAAAGAATCTCCCCCAACTTTGGCTCCTGCATCTTCTGTGGTCTACTGTATTTCAATGCACAGTCTTCTGCCCCAGCCATCTGTGCTTTGTTAGTTCAACTTGCACTTTTTTGAGCATTGACCGCTGCTTTTCCAGACTGTGTTCCAAGTTAGCTAAGACAGAGATAAGCATCTTGTGTCAGTCCTTCAGGTAGCTCCCAGACAGGTTAGAACAGATACACATAATAATCTGAGAGTACAGTCTCTTCTGCTCCCTCCTGAAGCAGGATTGAGGGTCCCATTCTAGGAATGGTCTGCTGTTACTTTAAGACTATCACTGCATTAAGACTCCACCACTTTAAGACCATCACTACACTAACAGTGGATGGGGCAAGGGCAAGTAAAAATGCCACAAAGCTTTCCTGCCATTTTCAAATTGCCTCTTCCCTGGTTCAGTATGTGTTTGGTTGCTATAAATCTTTGGCTGATTTCAGGACTAAGAGAAACTCAAAGAACCCCACAGCAAAAACCAGTATAATCAAACTCTCAGAAGCCAAACGACACAGAAAGAATCTTTTCTCCCAAAGGAGAAAGAAAAAAGAAATTTGTTACAAAGCAGGGATCCTCAAAAAGATTAGAGCTAATTTCCTATATGAAACCACGGAAGCAAGAGGCCAGCCATATTTAAAGTGCTGAAAGAAAAAAAATTGTCCACCAAGAATTCTATATTTGGCCAAACTGGTTTCAAAACGTAGGGAGAAATTAACGCATTCCCAGATGAACAAAGGCTGAGGGCATTTATTTTACAACTTCCTACCACTGCCCTATGAGAAATGTTAAATTGAACCTTCAGGTTGAAATGAAAGGACACTAGACAGCATCTCGAAGCTGTAGAAAGAAATAGAAATCTCCAGTAAAGATAAATACATGGGCAAATACTAAAGCCAGTATTGTGTTATTGGCTTGTAGCTCTACTTTTTATTTCTTACATGATTGAAAAAACAAATGTATAAAATAATCATAAATCCATGTTATTGGGCTCACAAAGTAAAAAGGTGTAATTTGTGACAATAATAATGTAAAGAGGAGGAACAGAACTGTAGAGGAACAGAGTTTCTGTGTGCTACTGAAGTTGGTTTCAATTGAAATTATATTGTTTTAACTTTAGAATGGTAAATGTCATCTTCTTGATAACCACAAAGAAAATATCAATAGACCATATGCAAAAAGAAATGAAAAGGGAATCAAGAGTTCACCACAAGAAAATCGGCTAAGCACAGAAGTCAGTAATGGAGTAAATGAGGGGCAAAAAATGCATAAGACATACAGAAAACAAGCAGGAAATAGACAGAATTAAGTTCTTCCTCATCAGTAATTTTTGAAAAAGTAAGTGGATTAAGCTCTCCAATGAAAAGATAAACATTGGCAGAATGGACTTTAAAAACAACCATAATCCAAGTATATGCTGTCTGCAAAAATCTCACTTGATTTCAAAAGACACAAGTTGCTTGAAAGTTAAAGCATAGAATAAAATATCCCATGCAAATAGTAACAAAAAAGAAGGAAAGAGAGACAGAAAAAGAAAGGAAGGAAGGAAGGAAGGAAGATAGATCTGGGATGGCTATGTTACTATCACACAAAATAAACTTTAAATCAAAAACTATCACAAGAGGAAAAGGAGGCCACTATATGTTGATAACAAGTTCAATCTATCAAGAACATAGAACACCTATAAACATATATGTACCAAACAACCCCCAAATATGTGAAGCAAACATTGACAGAATTGAAGGAAGAAATAGATAGTTCTAAAATAATAGTTGGAGATCAATACCTTGCTTTCAATAGTGGAAAACACATCTAGACAGAAGATCAGTAGAGAGGTAGGGGGACTGAATAACACATTTAACCAACTAAACCTAACAGCCGTATATAGATCACTCCACTCAACAACAGCAGAATACACCTTTTTCTCAAGTACACATGGAACACTCTCCGGGAAAGACCATATGTTAGGCCACAATACAAGTACCAATACATTTTTAAGAAATTGAAATCATACAAAGTATCTTCTTTAGCCACAGTGAAAGGAAGGTAGAAATCAATAACAGAACCATTGATAGCCATTTCCCATCATGCCTGCCACACACGATATAAAGCAATGAAGGGAAAAACATAATTTACCACTTAGAAAAGTGGGAAGGAGGACATACCATTGACACAGAGTGTGTGCTGTTTCCCATTGTCAGGGATAGAAATAAATTAGCATCATTTATTCATTAGTGTGTTAATTTCTTGGTCAATCATTGGGCAGCCAGTGTTTCTGCCTGATGGGAAGATTTCCTATACTCAGTGTTGAGTGGAGCCAACCTTGAAAGGGACATTTTAAAGGATTATACTGTGATGGGCTTCGCAGTACCCTTCCTCCTATGCCAGTATTTAGGCTGGGGTATTTCCATGGATTGTGTACAATCGTAGGCCCCAGTTCACCAGAATTTAGCTTGACTCGTTCTGTTAGTACATTCCCTCAGTACTTTGTCTTTTGTATCCTTTTGCATTTACTTCATTCTTTATTATCACTGCAAAACAACTTTGTTTCCTGTTCAGATGCCAAAAAGTGGATATCAATACCTCCTGAGTTTTACACATCACAGATCAGTTTTGGATATCAGGGACAGAGACAACAGCTATTTCCAATGACTTTGAGACATACTTTGAACATGTGATTAACATGTTGAGTGTTGAAATGTGTGTCGAGCTCATTACACGTGCTCTAAAAGGTTTCAAACTGCAAATATTTAAAAATCTCTATCTTTGAATCGTTTTCCTGTGCTGTCCCTTTGTGTCAGACTGTTAATGTGCAGTCTGGCACCTTCAAATAATGTGGCTTTGTAACCAATTATTTACATGTTGTTTTATCCACAGAGAATCTTTTTTTAAAATAAATTTATTTATTATTTATTTTTGGCCGTGTTGGGTCTTTGTTGTGGCACACAGGCTGTCTCTAGTTGGGGCGAGTGGGGGCTACTCTTCGTTGTGGTGTGCGGGCTCCTCATTGCTGTGGCTTCTCTTGTTGTGGAGCACGGGCTCTAGGCGCTGGGACTTCAGTAGTGTGGCACACGGGCTTCAGTAGTTGTGGCTCATGGGCCCTAGAGCACAGGCTCAGTAGTTGTGGCACACGGGCTTATTTGCTCTGCGGCATGGGGGATCTTCCCTGACCAGGGCTCAAACCCATGTTCCCTGCACTGGCAGGTGGATTCCCAACCACTGTGCCACCAGGGAAGTCCCCGCACAGAGAATCTTAAGGTCAAAACATACAACTCGATTAACTACACTTCCTCCTGTTCACATTTCCCTCATCTTTTCTTCATCTTCTGTCTATGTTTCCTTGGCCCTGTTTATATTAAGTGCTCTTGCCATTATATTTGATTGTTTGTATTATGGTGAGTTACCACAATGCTTTATGAGACACGCTAGGATATAAATGCATTTAAGTAATATATATATATATATATATATATATATATATATATACACACACACACATATATATGTAGCTTGCTTGAGTGCAGTGTTTTTTGTTTTCTGTACTGAATTCATTAGCATGGGTTGGTATAATATTTAGCATAGGTCGATATGTAATTTGTAAACTAATAAAGTCTTAAAAGTGAGGAAATAAGTCTTTCAAATTTAATTATTTATTTTAAAGAGCAGAATAGCATACATAAACAGGTGTCTACTGAAAACTTGTATTCTAATTTGGAACTCTCATGAACACCTATTCTTCTGTTCTTCTAATGGTATGATCGTAGGCCATTTGATTATTTTTATTTTTATGGCTTTAACTTTGGAATAATGAAATATTCGTAAATTTTAAAAAGTATTTTTCTTTATTTGATGGGGGTGGGATACTGGAGAAATGAAAGGTCAAACACCTATTGAGGAATCCATACTTGTCTATATAGTGTGTACTTTTATTTCAATAACTGATTTAAAATTTCTAAAAGGATGCTATAATAAGTTATTATGCCATTTTACAGACTGAATTAAGTGAATTTCAGGGAGGTATGAAACTTGCCTAAGGCTATCCAGCTGCCAAGTGGTAGAAGTGAGAATTAAATCCGGGTATACCTATCGCCAAAGTTGCTGCTCATCTCTTTACATCATCCACTTTGAATAGCCAATGCTTTTCTGCTTACAAATATGACTGAGGTTTCCAGACAGTCAACATTGCTTTTTAATCAGATAGAAAAATTACTGTTGCTTCTCTAAAGACATATTCCTTTTCCATTAAGTGACTTTAGTTGTTCAGATAATACTTCCAGACAGTAGTCATCATACAGTTGGAGACTAAGAACAGAACTCAGGGATGTGTCTAGCACTCAGTAAAGACCAACTGGGCTCACTGATGGTACTTACGGTCATTTCCTCTAGACTAAAATAATCTTATTAATAAGAGCCTAATAATTCACAGTACTGCCCTTGCCTGATTGTTTGTTCTTCTCCCTCTATCACTCTCTCTTTCCCCATATGATTATTATTTTTGACAATTTTTGGTGAATTAAATTCAGGGATTAGTATTCAGGAGCGCTAGTCACAAAAGCAGAGAATCTTAGCTCACACCAAAGGAAGAAAATAGAGAAAAAGTATAAATTATAATGAATACACACATATCACATGTGTACCAACTATATGTTGCACTCCTCCAAAATCTATTTCGTATCTGCACATTTATTGTATATTAGCAGTAAGACAAGAAATGAGCGTAATGCTCTGTTTACAAGATACAGAAAACAGACCCAAATATGGAAATTACTAGCAATGAGAATGGGGAAGAAAGACTACAACAAGGAATGTAGATGATATTTTTGTTTCTTAGCTATGATGCCAAATATTGAACTTTCAACTTGAGACAAGGAGGCCATAAAAAGTTGTATTAGTTTCCTAGAGCTGCCATGACAAAGTCCCAGAGACTGAGGAGGTTAAACAACAGAAATTTACTCACTCACGGGTGTAGAGGCTAGAAATCTGAGATAAGGTGTCAACAGGATTGATTTCTTCTGAGGTATCTCTTCTTGGTTTGTAGATGCCATGTTTTCCTTTGGTCTTCACATGGTCTTCTCTCTGTGCATGTCTGTGTCCTAATATTTTCTTTTTATAAGGACACCAGTCATATTGAATTAGAGCCCACCCATTTGACCTCATTTGAACTCAGTTACCTATTTAAGGGCCTTATCTCCAAATACAGTTAGATTACGAGGTATTGGGGGTTAAGACTTCCACATATTAACTTGAGCAGGACACAGTTCAGGTGATAATAGAAGATAAGAGTAATTTAAGCAAGTAAGTAACTATTGTTTACAGTGAGTTGCTTAAGGATATGTATTTACTCAAGAAAAACAAGAAGAAATTACATAACACTCTGTGTTATACAAAGATATTAAATTAATCATCATAACATCCTGTGAGATGGGCATTAAATTAGACTAAGCAAGAGTAAGCAACTTATCCAGAATTGTATAGTTGGTACTTTCCAGAATTTAAACCAGGTATTTTCCCAGTTCCATTCTACGTTATATATTCATTTCATTATTTGAAATGAATTTTGAGTCTTCATTTTGCTTAGTTCCTGAAGTTATATGGGGATAGAATGGAGTTGGATATTTTCAGTGACATTCACACATGGGGAAGGAAATTGAGTCCAGAAGCTTCAGCAGTGTTTCCATGGAGAACGCTAACAACAGAACCAGAAACACCGTTATCCTTTTGGTTCAGTGATCTTTCCTATAGCACTACAAGAATCAATTTTAAGAAGCCCCATGTTTTCCAAACTTTCACCAATGGGCTCTGTAGGGTCCTCTAACAATATCTAAGAGACTAACTAGTTTCACATTCCAAGCCACTTAAGACAAGGAGTTCTGATTGTTCTCTGTGAGGAAATCAAGTGACAATCATAGCTGGTAATTTAGGATAGTTTCTTCAGGGCCCAGGCCAAACCTAATACACAAGTGATAACCATTGTTAAGTGCATCTTTGACAAGGATTCATCAAGTATCAAAGAGGTCTATAAATTGGGAGAAATTATGATCAAAGACAAACATAGACCACAGATATCTAATTAATGCTCAATTATTTATGAGTTTAACTTTGGTTAACCTCATTTTCCTTCTTCTAGACAATTTCCAATTCATCTCCACAAAGAGACCAGAATACTTACCTTCCAAAACAAGATTTATTGTGTTCCTTTAATTCAAAGCATACAGTGACTTCTACATTCACTCCACCAAGTTTTGCTAGGAGAGAAAAGGAGACATTATATTTTATCTTGAATTACATATGCCACCATACTTGACTTAGCTCATCCTACTGGAAGCACTTTGACGGCAGATTCTACAGTCTGGTCTGACATCCTCTACGGAATCAAGCCAAGGGAATCACACATAGTTACAGCTGGAAAAACGTTTGTTCTGGGTTGATACTTTTAGCCTTTACCACCAAGACTTTATCACCAAGATCTATCTTGACAGCCTCTAAACAGGAGACCTTCTTGCCTTCCGTTTTCATATTGACAAGGAAGGTAAAGGGAAGAACTGAGAAGTACCCAAAGTCAGCTAGCAGCCAGCACAGATAAATCATCTGTGGAGATATTGTTTCTTTCAAAAGATATAAACATAAGAGGAAGTCCTAGTGTTTGAAACAATTGTGCATAATAAAATACTCCATGAAAACCTAGAAATCCAGATGCAGATCAGTAACATACTGGCTAAATAAGCTGTTATGTTCATGCAATGGACAAGTGTACAGACATTAAGAAGAACGCGATACTCTTTTCTATGAGATTCTCTTTTCACTGAACTCATCAGTGCTGCAAAAACAATGTTACATAATACTTTTTCTTTAACATTATATCAGGCATCCTCATCTTGTCCTGCATTTATTGCCAGTGTTACTAAAGTTTATCATTTACCTCTTTCTCTTGTAGACATATAATTTCTTCTTATTTTGGAAGCATTCATCAATCCCTATTTTACTCTTTCTTTTAAATTACAAATGAATATTGAATTTTATAAACTATCTTTTGCGGGATATTTCAAGTGATTGTATAGTATTGCTCTCCTTGGACCTTGTTATATGGTAAATTATATTTTGTTATTTTATATATGCTATTTATTATATGTCGTATTATGTTTACTAATTACATTTATTATATTATAATTACATTATAACTAAGGTAGCATTTTGTTTTAGATAGGCAAAACAACCAGTGGAATAGGAAGCATCTTAAAATTAGATGCAAGAGCATAAGGGAATTGAGTTTAAAATAAAATTCACATTTTGGATCAGCAGCAAAAATTATTCAAGAAAAGTGGGAAAATATGGCTATCATTACTAAATTCTAGATACAGCAAGTAGTTAAAAGTTAAAAAATAATGAATCTGTAAAAGTATCAGAAACCTGGGAGACATGAAATAAAGTATTCATGAGGAATACCTTTCTCAGATACAAAGAAAAAAGGATACATTTAATGATATAAGAAATAAAATTTGTCTCATGGCAAAATGCACTACAAAGGTCAGAAAACAAGCAAAAGAAATTGGGAAATATATTAAGAAATGGATATGCTTTCTTTACAACTTTTGAGGAAGCACATGTTTCTTTTTCCTTTAACCTGTTATGGGGGTATTAATCTATAATGTAAGTGCATGGTTCCTTTCCTTTAACCTGTAATGTGAGACTTAATCTATATGGTAAGTGCATGGTTCCTTTCCTTTCATCTGTAATGTGAGTGTCAACATGGGGCACTGTTTCCAAGCACAGACTTTGGATGTTCCTGTACTGGTCCCATCACTGACCATCCACAAAAACTTACAAATGTTGCTTCACTTTCCTGGGGGTTAGAGTCTTAGCTAAGAAATGGAAGCAAAATAGAACTTTCCCGCAGGGATGATAGAAGGTTTAAAGGAGTAAATATGTAAGTGACTTAGCACAGTGCCTAGTACAAGAGAGATCAATATAAGTACTTATCATTTTTTAAAGAGACAGATGAAAGAAATAAAATGTGGTGTTTTCAATCTATTGATATATATCCTTGACATTAAACTACCTTTTCATTCATTGGATTACCTAACTTGCTCATGCTTTTTCTTACTCTAGTGAACTTGGGTAGCTAATATCATAGTTTAAAATTTTTGCTTTTATATTTACAAGTAAATTTGACCTGTAAATTTCTTTTTCCTTACAGTCCTAATCTATTTTCAGTATTAGGATTTTATAGACTTCATAAGATGAATAAAGGAGAATTCTTCCTTCGCTATCTCTAGAAGATTTTCTTTGTTCATATTGATGTTATCTGTTTAATAGAAGTTCCATAGAATTCACCTCCCAAATGATCTGGCTGGGTCTGGTATTTTCTTGGTGAAAGGTTGTAAACTATTGACATAATTCCTTTACTGGTGAAAGAACTCCAGCTATAAATTTCCTCTTGTGTCAGTTTTGGTAAACTTTAGGAGCTAGGAAATTGTCCACTTTACAGAAATGTTCAAATTTACTGGCATTTCATATATTCTCTGCTCTAACATTGTCCTGATTCTTTCTGTATATTATTTACTTATGTTTTTGTTTTGCTTAATCAAAGTGTGTTTTTTAAATCTTTTCAAAGAATATTCTTTTGACTTACTAAATCACCTCAATTTTATACTTTTTTCTGTTTTATTAAGTTCTGCTCATATATTTATTATCTATTTTTCTATGTTCTCAGGGTTTATTGTTTTACTCTTCTGATGTCAATTAAAACACTTGGTTATTAATTTTAAGAAATCTTTTTAGTTATAAATAGTTGAACTTTTTGAAGATTCCAGATTAGTTGTAAGTATCTAAGGGTCAGCTCGTCCACACTGTTGCTAGCCTAAGGCTTAGTTCACCCTACCGCAATGTATATATTGACATGTTTTCCCCTTGACTTTCTGTGTTTTGCTACTTCTCACTTTTCTTTGGAGAGAAGCCCTTTGACATAACCTTAACTTATTTTACAGCCAATAAGTCTTTAAAGTAATGTGTATTTTTTAAAGATAAATCTACTTATATAATTAGGCAGAAAATCTGACCTGCCATATTTTTAAAAACAGCATAAATTCACACTTCTCCATGATTAATCTGCTGTATTACACAACCTTCGAGTTTTTAGCTTTACCAATGGCATGTACTTGAAAAATGTTTTAAAGATCCTACCCAGTCTTTTAAAACATCCTTGTTCCTTGTTTCAGTTCTAGTTTTATGTGTATTTTCTGCCTTGCACCTGATTATTCCAACATCTGATGGATGGCCTTGGGAATATAATTCTGGTATTGATTGTTTTTTGCTGATTCTCTCCACTTCTAGCTGATTTCTTCATTATTGTGTAAATTTAGATCATGAGCTCATGTTTAGCTAAACTTTATCTGTGGGAATGCTATAGGCCTGTGTTGAAGGTCTACCTCTCCAGAAAGGGTTTAGTTCTGTGTTTGGAATACCACCGATTTGGGAGCATTTTAAGTTAATTTCTTAGCTTCTGTTTGCAAGACCGCACATAAATTTGCAACCCAAACACTGGGAACACAGATCTGGGGTTCAGAATTCTCAAGATTTCCTACCTGTTTCCTACCCAGAGCAGAGGCCAAGAGAATTTGGTCTTAGTCTCCCTTTGCCAACAGATATTTTTTTCTCCTGGCACACCCTTTCATTGAAGGTGAAACTAGGGATAGATAGGTTTAGTTCTAACTTCCCATCTAGTAGGGATGGAGTCTTACCTCCTGCCTCTCACGTGGTTATGGCCATTTATAAACAAGTCTCCATGTCAGGTGTGTCACTAAACTATGGCCTGTATTACAAATCCAGACACAAGCCTATTGCTATGGCCTGTGAGCTATGAATAATTTTCACATTTTAACTGGTAACATTTTAAATGGTTACCTAAGTACCTAAATAATATCCTCAATTTTGCTCTTTGGTCTACAAAGCCTAAAATATTTGCCACTTGGCTCCATAAAAACAGGATTTCCAGCTTCTGTTCTAAGCTATCAAGATCTTCAACCCACTCCTAATATAGCTATAACTCTCATACATGTACCACCCTTCTTTCATGGGTCCTGGAAATTTCTACTGCATACTTCAAAAATCAACCACACACTTAAAAATAAGTTGTGTACATTTAACCTAGCATACCTAACCCTTTTCCTTCAGGAGAGTTTTTCAAGTCATCTTGCCCACCATATTCTTTAGAGCTTCATTAATAATGGCAAAAAATTAAAACAACTTAACATTCAACAAATGGGAATTGTTCATAACAATTATAGAAGCACATACAGTAGAAAACTATAAACTCTTATTGAAACAGTGAGACATAACTAGTTTTATTCTTAGAGAACTATGTTTATTTAGGTCCCTTTTGTTTAAATAAGTATATTTCTGTGTATGTATGTATATAGTCATGTATTTATATACACATACATTATTTGTATGATATAGTTATATAAACGTATGAAATACATACCTATACACATACCTTTGATTTATATTTGTATACATACACAGGAATATAATTATATATATTATATAGTTATATACATTGAACTGAAAACTGGTAGTATACATATATATCGTGTATAAATGTGTGTCGTCTATGTGCATGTGTAGAAAAGCAGGTTGAGAGATATGGAAGCATGAGTTAGACAGGGTTCATGATTATAAAAGTAGTTATGTGTAGGTAGTGAGCTTAAGGCCCATTTGATTGAAAATATTGCATATTTTTACATCAATTGTTAGGATGAACAGATTCCTATGTAAATAAAATTATAAATAGCTATACATACTTGTATGTGTAATGTACAATTAAAATGTATATAGTTTTATAGATGTATTATATTTATATTACATAATATAATTGTCTTATACTAATACATTACGTATTGTGTTATATAGAATATATTAACTCTAGTGTATTATATCAGATAATAATAAATATATATTTATAATATATATAAATATATATTTATAATTTATATATTATGATATAATTGTTTTATAATCAATATTACAGGATATATCTTATTAATATTATGAACATATTAACCATATAAATACATTTCATTACCCATATATTTTGTATATAATATACGCTAGGCAAAAATATATATTAATATAATACATAATTGTTATACATTAATATAAATATTAGCATATTAAATTTATATATCAATATAATATTTAATATTGGTATATTTATATTATATTTAATATATACATAGCTAATGCTCTTTAAAGCCATCTGCTACAAGTAGAATAAGACCAGGAGTATGGCCAAAGCAAATTCTAAAAATATTAGATTACTTCTATTCATTTATATGTCATTTTCCTGGAATCTGCATCTGGCTATTAGAGAGGACACACAGCAAAATCAACACAAAGTGCCCAGGAGGACATAGGATCCTTTACTTATCGGAGCCTCAAAGGAAACACAGTGCTATCCAGTCCCCCATCAAAGAGCCAAGAGCAAACCTTGAAGCACCCAGTAAAAGCCCATTCAAACAAAAAAGCTTTCCCACTTAAACTGGAAAAAGTTAAGTTCCCAAGAGACCCCCTACACCAACCACCGAAGCTCATTTGGCAGTAAAAACAAAAATGTTCACCGAACAACAAGAAACCCAAAACAATAGTTGTTTTAGTACAAACAAAAAAAAAGCAGCTAATTAGTGTCTCTCCTGTTTGAAAGAAGGGGGTGGGAAGTGGGCAGAAGACCTGATAGGAAAGATAAAAAGAAAAGGAAAAGGAAAATAAGTTTCCAGTTTGACACTCAAGCTGTCTTCTGCATCCATTTTGTCAAGACCACCAAGTCAATGTGGAGGCTTTTTCCTCTTTCCCTTTTCTTTTCATGAGACTGATTGCAACCAGCACTGCAGATTCCATCGAATTAAGGAACGCTGTTGCCTACATGTGTGAATGAGCTGTGAGTAAAGTACTGAAGTAGAGGACACCTGAAGTGAAACGTCTTCATGAATGTCCATGTGGCTGAGCAGGAAGTTAACCTTTCACAGATGTGCTAAAGAAGAAGAGTTGGCTTTTATTTTATTTACTTTTCCCTGGACTGTGTTGAATGACTATCATCTACAAGTTCAGGCTACTTTTTGCTGAGGATTAATGCACTGGGAGAGCTGAGAGAAAACTGAACAGTAGAGCTGTCTTTTTCTTGACCACTTCACCTTACTTCCCCAAACTCTAAGTCTTTCCCTAATTCTTTCTCCTTTTTATTGTAGTAAAATGAACAGAACACAAAATTCACCATTTTGATCATTTTACAATTCACTGTACCATTCAGTGGAATTTAGTACTGTCCCAATGTTGTGCAAGTATCACCGCTGTCCAGCTGAAAAACATTATCATCACCCCAAGAGGAAACCTACACCCATTTTAAGGAGCCATTCCCTATTTCCCTCTGTTCCAAACCCCTGGCAACCACTAATGTATAATATTTGCCATGTGTATGGATCTGCCACTGCTGGACATTTCGCATAAATGGAACCATATCATATGTAGCCTTTCCTGCCTGATGATAAGTTGTGCAGTGGTAGGAAAAACTAAAATGCGATGTACTGTATGATGTATGTTTTACTGAAGTGGCTTGGTCAGATTATAATGATTTATGATAAAATCATGTAAAGCAAGCATCACAATTCTCCAGGAATGTTCTGAAGAATGCTAATGTTAATTATGAATATGTGAATCCCAAATCTTTCATTTGTATTGACCCTATCTCATTAATTCTTCTCCCAACACTGCTATAACTAGAGTTGAGTTCTAAAATGTACCTTCCTCTTTTCCCATAGAAATTGTCCCACAATTTCAAAAAGTTCTCAAAGGTGAAAAAGTGCACACGACGTTTATCACGTTTGCAAATGCCAAGGGAAATGCTAAGCTAACACTGTCCAAAATGCAATATTCTTCTGTGAGAGCACCCAACTTTAAACAAATACACATATTCTAAATACAGCTTAGATCTGTGACATGTTTTGGCCACTGAAGTATGAGCAGACATGATGGCCTTAAATGAGCAGAAGAGGCCTTAAATGGGCTTGTGCGGTTGGGCTCACCTCTTATGTTTCAGTGAACTTTTAGAGAAGACAGGGCCTGGGAGCTGCGGCCTCACAGTTGGGCTCCAGACGAAGAGGTGTGTGACAGACCTCAAACTGACCCAAAACACGGAGCAAAACTAGCCATCTAGAGGTCTAAAAGAGAGCCACTGCAGCTAGCCCATAGGTCCAAGAGAAATAAATTCTTGTTTATGTAACTGACTTTGGTGTGATTTGTTCCAAAGCATTATCACAGCAAGAGCTGACTAACACAACATCCTCCAAATCATTGTTATGTAAATGGATGCCACCATGCCTACATGTAAGGCAACTGTGTACTCAAATTGTGAGAATTCTTGAACTCTTGGTGCCTCTCCAACACAATGTACATGGCTAAATTTCCACAAATAAGTTCACTAATATACCACAAAGATCTCCCTAAACTTTTATTAAATGTAATGCAAAGTTCTTTCTTTTCATTTTCTGCTTCTCCATGGTTAAAATGCTGTTTATCAATGTAAAACGGTTCTTGCCGTTTGGCTTCTGTCGTTAGAGTCTTTTGAACTCTTTGGCTTTTCAGCTCCTAGGCTGTAACATTTGAATCAGCAAATGCCCCAAGGAGAAAAGCTGCACCAAGTGTCAAGCTTGCGTCTGTGTTTCCCTTCTCTCCACAACTTGGCGCACATGTCTTGGTGTCTCTCTAACACTCAGACGCCAGCGAACAGAAGTTTTCCTACTCGATCCAGCTTGTCTAAAATTCCTTTAGACTTCGCCTGATCTTATGTTATTATTCAACTATCATCTCAATTACCCCAGGAAGAAAATTTACAATTTTTAGAGAAAACAGAACCCTGGTACACTGTTGGTCGGAATGTAAACTGGTGCAGCCACTGTGGACAACAGTATGGAGGGTCCTCAAAAACTAAAAATAGAACTACCATATGACCTCGCAACTCCACTCCTGGGTATAAATCCAAAAAGAACAAAAACACGTGTTTTCAAAGACATGTATTTGAAAAGATACATGCACCCCAATGTACGGAGCATCAGTATTTACAATTACCAAGATATGGAAGCAACCTAAGTGTCATCAACTGATGAATGGATAAAGAAGATGCGGTACATATAACCAATGGCATACTACTCAGCCTTAAAAAAGAAAGAAATGTTGCCATTTGCGGCAACATAGATGGACTTGGAGGACATTGTGGTAAGTGAAATAAGTCAAACAAAAACAAACACTGTAGGATATCACCTATATATGGAATCTAAAAAATACAGCAATCTACCGAATATAACAAAAAGAAGGGGAGACACAGATATAGAGAACAAACTAATGGTTGCCAGTGTGGAGGGGGAGGAGGGGGCAATACGGGGTGGGGAAGTGAGAGATGTAAACTACTGGGTGTACGATAGGCTCAAAGATGTATTGTACAACACAGGGAATATAGCCAATATTTTGTAATAACAGTAAATGTAAAGTGACCTTTAGAAAGTATATAAAAAATTTTTAAAACAGAAATCATACTGAAAATTGGAAACAATTTAAATGTCCATCAACAGGAAAATGCACATATAAATTATTGTACTTCCCTACATGGGAATCCTACATAGTGAGGGAAGTACATGAACTAGACAGATCTTTATGTGTCAGCATGGATGAACCTAGCAAAGATAACACTAAGAAAAGCAAGTAAGAAGAGAAAGCATAGTAGAATACTATATGAGGTTGAAGAATACTTAAAAATGTAGCCTAAATAGAAAGACATCCATGCAGTGATGGAGACCAAGTTCAGAAGAGTGGTTACCCAGGGTCAGCTGGGGAATGGCTGTGTTTGGGAAAGTGGTCACAGCAGGCTCTTCAAGAGGAATGGTAATGTTTCACTTCACACGCTGGCTGGAGGACGGAGGAGTGTCTGCGATATTATAATGTGAGCATGCTGCATGTGAAAGCCATTTCTGACCACATCTAGGGGATCTGATACGCGGGAGCTGGTAGTGGGTGGAGGCATCCAGAAGGTGGTGGTAGAAGAGGAACGTTGTATGCATAACGCCTAAGGCCTGACCAGAGAACGACCACTGTTCTAGAAACTGGACACAAATCCAACTTCTACGACCAATGTTACAAGACAAACTGAGGCATATTGAAAATAAGACTTTACGTGAGCAAAAATAGATTCAATTCAGGCACCACCAAAGCGGAAATGGTGAGGAGCACTCCAGCCACAGGAGCTGCAGAGATGTTTATTTTAAAAGGGCAGAAGCAAAGCAAGGAAATGACTGACTGGCTATAACTTTAAAGCCTAGCTGGTGGTTTGTGACTCGTTGTCCTCAGCAGTGTTCGCCACCCTGAGGCATTGACAGGCTTAGATTTTTGTTGGTTTACATAGGCGGCCACATCACTAGAGCCACCGCAGGCTAACGGCCTCCTTGCAGGGTTAATTTACTAACACCAGTTGTCTGAGTCCTTACTCTTACTCAGTCACTTCACTTCCTACGCCTCAGTTTCTCTTCTGGAAAGTGGATATTCAGTAGTAAATTCTCTGTGGAGTTGTCAGTACCAAACAAAGTGATTATTAGTAACCACGATCATGTCCTGAATGCATGGAACACGTCACCATTTGCCAACTACCGTGTCAAGTTAGCAGAAACTACAGAAATTAAGAGCTCTCCGCATAAATTCACACACCTGTGCACCAGGTAAAGGACCACAGACAGACGTTCACTCAGCCTTTCGTGTGTCCCTCACGGAGTGCAGGCTCTCTCCTGGGTGGGGGGAGCACAGACACTTACGGGAGTTTACTTTTAAAATGCGTTGATACAACCAGGTCTCAGTTTTGTTTGGATGAGTCAGCAAACGCTTTTTGGAAAGCCCAAAGTCTCCACACCTCGTACGTTTCGCGCTGCCTTAAGTCTCAGAGCTCAAGCCCCTACTTTTCAGGCCGCGTCACCGTGGGAGACAGGGCTGCGTGCGGACGCACGGCGAGCGTGCTGACGTCCTCGAGCCCCGCCCCAACGGTCCCGCCCACTGACGTAAACCCCATCCCCGCGGCGTGGAGGGCTTAGATGCCTGCGCCAACACCAGGCCGCGCGGGGTCTCCGGAGCGCGGCATGGGGGGGTTGGCGTAGCTGGGGCCCGTGGCCCTATGTCTTCTGGCTGCGACGCCGGTCCTGCGCACGCTGCGGGGCCGCAGCCACCGGGCGGTGGGCGCCCGAGTGGCCGGGGCCCCCAGGCGGGTGTGGCCATCGTGTCCACAGCCAGCGTCCCCGAGGCCGTGCTCGGGCCCTGATCACTCGGTGAAGCTGCGCCGGGACAGCGCGGCCGACTTCTTCCCGCGCTCTGAGGACCTGTGCGCGCTGCAGGACTTGGTGCCTCTGCCCTCCGTGCGTGCTTCCCTGCAGGACGCCCCGCTGGACTTAAGGCTGACCGCCTCCGCGGGGTGCACTGGGTGCCGCTCCTGAGCACCCGCTGCCCCTGATCTGTATCCAGAGCTTCTTCCAGCCACGGCTTGTCGAGACAGGTTTGTACTTCCCGCTTCCAGGGCCCCTCGTGTTGGCGCTGAGAAGCGGGGTTTTCGATGGTGCAAGGTGGAGGGTGGGCACTAGAAGCAGTGCCCAGTGCCCGGGTGTGCGTGCACTAGATGGGGCGTGCGGCCTAGGACTCCTGCCAGCTCGGTGACCCCGGCCGAGTGCCTTAAGGCTTCTAGGTCTCAGTGTTCTCATCTGTAGCGTGGGCTTAACAGGTCCCAGTCTCTGTGGTGGTTACAAGGATGCACTGTGTTAATGCTTCTAGACTCTACAAAGTAGAACACTTAGCACAGTTTGGAGCATCGTTAATTGTTGCACAGATGTTACCTGGTCTATTGAATGACTTTGCCTGGTACACACCAACGCGATTAGGAAATGGATATATCCCAGCTTCATTTCCTTTCCATTGAAACAGGGTTCAGGAAAAAAAAATTTTTTTTTTCAATAATCGTATCATATAGTGCAAAGATCACCGGTGTGAAGGCAGCTTAGGGTTTGAATTCCAGGGCTTATGCTGTCTGTGGCCTGGGCAGGTTTCTTTTGGACTACAATCCCCACACTTGTAAAATGACATTAATAACCTCTCTTTCTGTGGGTTCTTAGAATTAAGTTAGCAGGTTATGTGTGTAAAGTAGCCTGGCACTTGAATGAGTTGTCAGAACCAAGGGCTGCTGGAGACGATGCTTCTGCCCTAGGTAATCTCCCCTTCTACTGGGCGTCAGGTAAACACAAGCACAGTAGTCAGTGCTCTGGAAGAAGTGAGTTCTGGTGCTACAGAGCACAGAATCTTTTTTTAAAATTTAATTATTATTTTATATTGGAGGTTAGTTGATGTACAATATTGTGTTAGTTTCGGGTGTACAGCAAAGTGATTTAGTTATTCATGTATCCATTCTTTTTCAGATTCTTTTCCCGTAGAGTTTGTTACAGGATATGGAGTAGAGTTCCCTGTGCTATGCAGTAGATCCTTGTGGATTATCTGTTTTATATAGAGTCGTGTGTCTATGTTAATGCCAAACTCCTAATGTCTCCCTCCCCCCGATCTTTCCCCTTTGCAGAGCACAGAATCTTGGAAGGGAAAGTTCAGGGTAGGCTTCTTGGAGGAGGTGCCATCCTTTCTAAGGATATGTAGAAGCTCCTGGGGTGGCTGGAGAGAGCAGTGTGTGTTGAAGTTTGAGAAATATAAGAAAATATGGCAAAACTAATGTACAGGACTGGAACTCAGGGTTTGGGAAAGAAATGAGAGTTGATACTGGAAAGTTAGTGGGGCCCAAGAGAAGGGGGCCTTGTTTGTCCTTTCAGAAGTTTGGGTGTTTATCCTGCAGGCTGTGGGAAACACCAAAGAAGAGTGAGATGGACTTGTGGTTTAGAGGCTCACTCGGACCTCCATGTGGAAGGCAGTTGATTTGGTGCAGGCTGAGTTGTAATCTGAGGGTCCCACTTAAGTTATAAAAGGTGGGACTGGATTTTGCAGATCTGAGAGAGAATGGGTGAGGTCTGGTGACCAGTTAGAAAAGGAAGGGCAGCAAGCGTGGGTGACAGTTTACAGCTGTATCTTTTTGAGAGATACAGAGCACAGTAGAAAGGGATTGGGGGTGGCAAGAGGATCTTACTTCATCTTCAGTGCTTTAGAGGGGCCTGGTAGACGGGTCTGGACCCAAGGTACAGATCTGGGCTTTTTGGGAGGACAGGTGTTTGAAGGCATGGTAGAGACTTAGGTTACCCACAAGAAGATCCAAAGAATCATAGGTCTGAGAGATTTTTAAGTGGGTATATTTGAGGATGTTTATAAGCTGTGAGAAAGTAACCAGCAGAGTAAGGGTGTGAAGATGTAGGAGAGGAAATGATTGTTCATTTGTTTTCAGAAAGCTGAATACTCATCGTGTGCCTGGACCTTTTCCAGGATCTGGGGTTCACACCCTCTGTTATCTCTTCTGCAAGGATAGTTCATCTCATCCCCTGGTGAAGAGAAGTCAGATTATTCTTTGCATCCCATTCAGGTATAAGAACTGTTCTGTACCTCGGAAGGGACTTTACTTAACCAGAGTAACAAATTAGAAATCAAAAGAAATTAGAGCTGGAAGGGACCTTAAAGGCCACTGTACTTAATTTTGCCTAATATTTTACATTGAATGTAAGAAAAATTTATTGTAGAGCCCATTCTCTTCAGAGTTCCTTCACTGAACTTTCTTTATGTCTTGCATCCAGTGGGTCTATCTTGTAAATTTTGGCCTCCTCCTAAATTTGCTTCTTCATCCATATTACATTTGGCCCAGACTATGGCAGAAACTCCTGGGTGGTTCACGGCCCCTGGATTCAGTTCCTCTAAGTTCATCCACCTGCTCGGGTTAAGTGATCTTCTAACATAAAAAGATGTGCTTAAAATAATGCTGCTAATGGCTTGCCCACACAGAGTTACTGCATAGTAGCCGCCCAGCGTGTGCTCTGCACGGAGGCGTGTAGTCTGAACTGTGTTCGGCCAAGCCTCATAGGGCTCTTTGCCCTGAGGAAGGGGAGCTTTTTGTGATCACTCCCTTTATCTAGTCGGTCCTTCAGCAGCGGGGAGCCTTTTTCTAATCAGCAGAGGCACCCTTACTCAGCCAGTGGTAGCCCCAGGTCTCACCACCTGTGGGATACAAGCCATGCTTTCTCCCAGGCTTGCTTGGGCCAACATCTCTTTCATTTCTGTCTCTTCTCACACTTGGACCCCTGGCCTTTAGTCATCCCCACCTGCAGTATTTACAGTGCCCAGCAGGAGTCAGGCTTGAGTGTCTTTTCACAGATGTTCCCTCTGCAGTTAATGCACCTCCTACTCCAACTCTGCATAGCCTCATCTTTCTAGATTCTGCTTCAGGGTTATCATGAAGCCATCACTTCGATATAACATTCTGCCTCCAAAGGAACCTCTGTGCATAAAGGTTATGTTTCTTTAGCTCATGTGATTGAAATTTTGAGTTTACACATGTCCCTCCTTAATGAAGGCTTTAAGGGCAGGAGTTGTTTCTAATCCTTAGCACAGAGCAGATGCTTTTTTTAAAAATGCTTTTTAATGATAGAATGTGTGTTTTAAATAATTTTAAATATTTAAATAATTTTAAATAATTTTGCTTTAGCTTCTGGCAGAAATAAAGTTTACAGAAGTCGTGTTCCTGTGAAAAGAAATAAAGATGTGAACTTCCAATTGTGTAAAGCTCTTAAACGCTGTGTAAGTGCATCGGGTGCGCTAAGGAACGTGGAGCTAAGTGGGCTAGTTGTGAGAGAGAGAGGCTTAACTATGTTAACAAAGGTAAGCCTTCATTGTGTCCTGCCAACATTTGATAGTTGCTTTTGGGCAAACTAAAGCCATAAAATTTTAAACTGTTCCTCGCCATTAAAGTGATTGAATATTGGGCCACTTTGGTGCACCTGTGTCTTGCGAATTGTCCAGTTGGAGATGGAGGTTTAGAAAGTGAGTTTCAGTCTTGTTTAAGACTCTTCCCATCAGACTGGGCTCGTGATTTCCTACACACCATGTTACTTCCTGTCTACCTTTTCTTGGTGTTGTTCATGCCTGGATTGTCTCCTGTACCTGCTCAAACCTTGGTCCATTCTCATTTGTACCATGAAATTTTGTCATTCTGGATACTGTCAGAACTAATTTTACTTAACTTTGTGTTAAGCCACAAACCACACATTTTGTATATTTTCTGTGTTTTGTGTTTGTCTATATTTTTATGGTTTCTCTTCAAGAAATATTATGGGAAGGGAAATAGCAAGATGTAAAGAGCAAAAAGGTCATCATTCTCTTTAAATTGTTAGAACATCTATCTGCAATCATAATTAGGATGCACTGTGGTATGTGTTAAAATAGTAAATACATGTAACGTCCCGTAGGTGCAGCACACTCAGTGGTGTTGGTGAGGGTATGTCATGGAAGTAATCACAAAGCAGGTGACTGTTAGTTTGGGTCCTGAAACATTAGTGTGCCTTCCCTGTGTCCAGTAGTGGTCTGGAGGGGTCAGGAAGCCTGCTTTTCAATTTGAGGGAACAGAGGGTTTGCTCTGTTGCTCTAGTATACTGCATAGCAGCTAATAAAATACTGGGTTTATAGTTGACGTTTAAATCACTGATTGATCATTAAGATTGGGATGTATCTTGGAAATGAAAATAGGAAGAACCTTATGCTTTTTCTTTTTTCTTTTTTTCCCTATATCTGAAAAGGTATGTAGTACTTTACTGAGTGGTTGGGAATAAAGTTTGCAGTATTCAGTGTATTCACTTTTAGTATCTAAATAGAATTAAACTGTTGCTGTAAACTGGAATAGCACTTTGTTACTGACAAGTTTTAGAATGCATCTGTTCGTCAATGACCTGTTTGGGAAGATTGTAGTTAATGATTTTGAGAATGTGGCTATAAACCTCCAATTGACTCAAGAAAAGCAAATAAGTCAAGACTGACAAATGTATAGGCTCTTCATCTTATTGTGTATGTGTGTTTTTTTTCCTTTTAGTTATTTGTCAAGGTATAAAGAATTCTATCACACTTAAGACAAGTAAACTTCACGGGGTGTATTCTGACATGGCAGGGAGCAGATCACATGGCCTAGATCTTAAAGGTGATTTTATGTTTAAACTTTCATGAAAACATATGTGATTGAAACACATTAATATATTGATACAGAGGGCAGTTAATTTTTGCCTTTATTTATTTTTTTTTTTTTGCAGTACTGTTGTGGCCTCTCCCGTCACGGAGCACAGGCTCCAGACGCACAGGCTCAGCAGCCATGGCTCACGGGCCTAGCCCCTCCGTGGCATGTGGGATCTTCCCGGACCGGGGCACGAACCCGTGTCCCCTGCATCGGCAGGCGGACTCTCAACCACTGCGCCACCAGGGAAGCCCTAATTTTTGTCCTTTGATACATGTGAGTGCAGCTTTCATTTTGCTGAAAGAATATGACCACTTTTCAGTTTGGGATTCTACCATTTAATAAAGATAGTCCACTTAATTTTAGAAATAAGAGATTTAATATATAATACCTAATATTACTTTTATGTATTTTTTTACTGAAAACATTTATTGTAATACTGTGAAGAAACTATGCCGTTATAGTCTTCAAGACTTAAATGAATCAAGTGTTTATTAGCTGCTGTAGTTTTTAAACTAATAAAAATCAGTACATCAGCAATTTGTAAATACAGTTTTTAAAATAATACCTTAAAACTTTACAGTGGTTATTATGACTGTATTTAGGCCTAAAGTTATTTAATAATTTGATATGAAGGCTTTTTAATAGTTTGATGATGCAGCTCAGGGATAGGTAAACTCTGGCTGGTAGGCCAGATGCAGCCCGTTGCCTGGTTTTGTAAAGGAAGTTTTTTTGGAACATAGTCGCACCCATTGTTTACATGGTAGTTATGGCTACTTTCACCCTACGCCAGTGGGGCAGAGTAGTTGCAACAGAAACTGTATAGCCCACAAATGTGGAAATGTTTAAATTTAGATTTTAAAAATTGAAAAATTCTTTGAGCCTATACAGGGCAAGTCCATTGACCCCTGAGGTAGAAAACAGTCAAGAACTTGGGTGCCGAAGCCAAGTGGCCTAGGTTCAAATTCCCTTTCTCCCATTTCATAGCTAGTGACCATGGGCAAATCACTTAACCTCTATGCCTCATTATGAGGTGTAAATGCACTCATTTGTATAAATAGTGCCTGGCACATACTAAGCACTGTGTAAGTGATTGCTGTTGTTTCTCCTTGGAGCTTTGATAAGTTATTGTTAATAGAAAAATGACACTAATGATTTTCCTTTTAGAGTAACAAAGGCACTTTGAGTCTTTTATTTTTTCAAGAATGTAATAAGACTTTTTTCATTTACAGTCAGTGTTCCCTGTTACCAAAATTTACTTTATGAATATAAAGAACTGAACGTCTTTAAGACAGTACTTTTGCTTAAATGTCAAACCATTATTTTTCCAAGGCACATCAAACTGGCTGTGCATAGTCCAGGCCTCTAAAGCTTGTGTGCATACCCTAGGTAGCATGTGAGATATACATTTTGTAAATATAGTTTTTAAAATAATGCTTGAGACTTCCCTGGCGGTCCAGCAGTTAACACTATGTGCTCCCAATGCCGGGGGCTTGGGTTCGATCCCTGCTCGAGGAACTAGATCCCACGTGCCTGCCATAACTAAGAGCCCACATGCCCCAACTAAACTATCCGGCATGCTGCAACTAAAGACCTGGCACAGCCAAACAAACAAATAAATAAATATTTATAAAATATAAGTAAAATAAAATAATGCCTTAGGAGTTAGGAAAAGAAAATATTAGAACATTTTTACCTTTGTATTATTTTAAAAAATCTGTGTAGTTTATCATGTACATAAATTATATGTATGGAACTTTGTGTATATAATTTGATAATAAATAAGATGCATATTAAAAAGTTTTCTTATGGTTTGCCCAGTCAGGTGTTTGGAGACCACTGGAGGACAGAATGATGAAATTTAGAGCCTCAGCAATGATAGAATTTAGAACCAATTCCCTGACTTAGAAGATAAGGAAAATAATTCATAGACTGTAATTGAGTTGTCCAACTTTACGTAAGTGTTCAGAAACAGTCTATCCAGTGGCTAGAATCTAATCACTGACCGAGTAGAATCTGGGTCACTGGACTCGTAAACCAGAAGTGACTGTTGAGTTTCTCAGGTTGATGCTCCTGGCATATATGCTTGATATGTGTGTGTGTGTAAATCTCTGACATAATAAGCCATACTCAGTAGGCACACCCTGTTTCCTTATTCAGGCATCTTAATTTCATCCCATTAAATCTTTGACATATCAGACTACCAGAAAGCATGAAGAAACCTGGGCTGAGAGTCTTCGTTCCAGGAGACCTGATCTTGACTGTATGGCTGGTTTGAGGCGCATCACTCTGAACTGCACCACGCTCATTGGTGACCTGGGTGCAAGTGCTTTGGCAGAATCTCTTAGTGAGGATTTATGGCTTAGAGGTAAATTCTAAAATTGAAAGTACTGAATTTTTAATATGAAATATGCTTAGCTTTTGGCATGATACTATTGTGATAGGATTTTTTTTAAGCCTCATTTTACTGATAGCTTTTATTTTGCTTTTAAACTTTCTCTAAGAGTTGCATATATCCTTTATAGAAAATACAGAGTAACAAGAGAACAATTACCTATAATTTTAATACCCAGACATAATCACTGTTCATTTTGGTGTATATACTTTCAGTCTTTTTTTTTCTACAAATATATTTGTACACTTAGGGATTACAAAAATAGAATTGTAGTATACTTGCTATTTCATATTCCTGCTTTTTTCACTTAATGATGTATCATGTAGTATTGCGTCGTATTGATGTCCCATAGTTTAATCAATTCTTTGCAATTCGATTTAGACAGTTTGCTTTTCCCTGTCAGAAACAATGTGAATATGTTGTATATACATCTCTGTGTCCATCGGGATTACTTCTGTAGAATAAGGTACTACAAGTGGAATGACTAAGTGTGACATACTTTTAAGACTTTTGATACACATGGCCAAATTACCACCCAGAAATGCTATGCCAATTTATAGTCTACCACAACAGTAGATGTGAAGCCTGCCTCTCACAAACAGTGGCTTGTAGCACTTGTAAAAAAATGTAAAACTACAAAAATGAGTACCTCTCCATTTTCTATGCAAGTGGGATTACTCCAAATTTTATAACTTTTTTCAATTAATTTAGTATGAGCATTTTAGCAAGTCAGTAAATTTGCATCTCCTGCATCATTTTTTGTGATTGTTCAGTATTTCATTATATGAATATGCCACAGTGCACGTAGCTTATCCATTCTTGTATATAAGCTTTGTCCAGTTTTTCAGTTACAAATAGTACTCTGATATATATCCTTACCTATATCTCTGACTATTTCTTTTGGTTAAATTCTTAGAAAGAGAGTTGTTGGATCAAAAGGGTATAGACATGATTTAAAGGCTTTTCTTACAGAATCTTGGCTTAATCTGATAGGAAAATAACTACATTTTGTTTTATTTTGTATTCATTTGATTTACTGGTGAGGTTTACTGGCTGTTTGTATTAATTTGGCTATTTGGTTAATTATACCCTGTGTCCATTCTTCTGTAGTGAGAGTTTGTAAGGGTTGTATCATATCCTGTCAGATCCGTATGTCTTACTTGCTATTTCTGTGTGTCATGGGGGTGTTGAAAGACTCCAGTTATTTTAATGTGATGGTCCACACCACACTTAAAAAAAAGACTCATCATAGTTTCCTTTCATGTAATATTTTTTAAATACCTGTGCTTTGGTGATGATCCCTTTGGTTTAAATGAGTAGGTTGTTCAGCCCCAGAACTACTAGAATTCATGTTCAGTGTTTCTGGTTTTTGTCTGACTTTTTATGGAGAGAGTTCTTGACCATCATACTTTCATGATAGGTTTTTACTATGTATTCTCTATTCACACATTGTTTGAATTTGTTATTATTTGTATCCTCTTAGACTTGTCCTTTTTTCCTCTAAAACTAACAGTTATTACATTTCTTCTATTTTGTTTTCCCCTTTTAGCTAGTTTCAAGTGTGATTTGGAGCTGAAGATCATGATCAAAAGAATGCAGTGCATTTCTGAGCTCCACCAGGTTTTGCTTGTGAGGTTTACATGCCTCTGCCGCCCTTGCTAATTATGAACTGAGATTCATTTTGTGATGCTTTTTGCTCATACATTATATACAGTTATTCTTCAGTTCTGTAATTGTAAAAGATGTTGGATGATTTATTGATACTAAAGCCAGGGTTATCATTGCACATTCAAGAAGAGGTTTTTAAATTGGATCATGCATTATGTGTGTGCATATACGTTTCTGTTTTTTTCCATACCCAAAATTACAAACCTGCCATGACTTGTCTTGTGCAGGACTCTTCCACACGTGAGAAAATGAGAGTTGTCTATATGTTAAATCTGTAGAGTTAGGAAGTGACCTTTGTCTTTCATCAAAAGCACTTGACCTGCAACAGTGTGGCCTCACCAGTGAAGGAGCAAAGGCTTTACTAAAGGCCCTTGAAACCAACAGAACTCTGCTCGTTCTGGATATAAGAAAAAATCCACTTGTTGGTATGTGGTCACTTTTTTGAAATTGATAAACACGTAGCAAAACAAAAAGAATTTGTTCACGTATTGACAGTTTTGTAAAATTGAATGTGTTTAGCTTTCCTCATCACACACAGTTGGCCCTTGAACAACGTGGGGTTAGGGGTGCCGACCCCTACGCAGTTGAAAATCTGAGTATAAGTTTATAGTCAGTGGTTCCACATCTGTGGATTCAACCAACCTTGGATCGTGTAGGACGATAGTACATATTTATTGAAAAATATGCGTGTGTCAGTGGACCCGCGAGGTTCAAACCCATGTTGTTCAAGCTTCAACTGTACTTTTCTAGTGTTGCACTTCCCTTATGTTTTTAGCAGATAATGTACTAATTAAAGTGAATTTTACTTGTAAATTGTTCTTATCCCTACTCTGAATAGAGGTGAACCTAGATACTAAGCCTGCTTCCACCAAGAGCATTGTTTCTTTCCTGTGCAACCTCTGAATTCTTGCCAGGAGCACTTTATTCATTTGTCAGAATCACAAGCAATTTTTTAAATATCTTCTGTGTGCCAGATATGGGTTTAGGCACTAGGGATAAAGCAGTGAACCAGACAGACAAAAGTCTTGCCCTCGTGGAGCTTACATTCTAGTGAAGGAGTTCAGATAGAAATGAGTAAACAGATAAGTAATATAATTTTAGAGAGTAGGAAGTGCAAAAATATCTTAAAGTAAGGAGAGTGAGGGAGTTCAGATAGAAATGAGTAAACAGATAAGTAATATAATTTTAGAGGGTAGGAAGTGCAAAAATATCTTAAAGTAAGGAGAGTGAGGGAGAGCAGGTAGGACTCCATTGGATAGGTTTGTTAGGGGACAGCTTCACTGGAGAAGTGGCATTTGAACAGAGACCTGAATGAAGAGAGGAGCAAGCCATGGAAGAACTGGAGTAAGCACATTCCAGGACAAGGAGGCAATGAGTATGCAGGCATGTAGGTGGGTGGGGTATTTAAGGAAAAGCAAGGAGGCCAACATGGCCAGAGTACCGAGTGAAGAAGAGTGTCGTATGACATGAGGTCAAGGAGCTAGCCAGGGGTCTGCTCTTGTAAAGTCTTGAAGGCCAGCGTAAAGATGTGGATTATTCTAAATGAGTAGAGGGGTTTGAACTGGAAAAAGGCATGATCCAAATAGTATCTCAATAAGGTGACCTGGTATAGAGAATGGACTTGGGAGGATAAAGAAGAGAAACAGGGAGACCAGTTAGGAGACTGTCACAGTGCTCCAAATAAGAGATGTTTATGGCCTAGGTTAGGTTGGAAGTTTGGAGCAAGTGAAAAGTGGTTGAATTCAGGTTGTGTTTTGAGGGTGTAGCTATCAAGACCTGCAGATAGATTAGATGTGGGGTATGAAGGAAATAGTAACAAGGAGACAAGTCGTTGATGATTATGTGTGCAACTGGGTGGTATCACTTAGAAGAAGGGGGCTGATGGGAGGAGCAGCTTTTGAGGGACTATCAGGACTTTGGTTTGTTATCTTGGATGCCCTTTAGGTATCTAAGCGTCTGGATGGTACTCAGACTGTACTTTCTATCCAAAGGTATCTAAAGCCACTTTAGATGCAAAATGTTTAAAGCTGACCTTTGCTGCTGCCAAAATAGTAGCCACTGGGGGCAGTCTGCAAGATGGCATCTTAGGTTTTTGAGGAAGAAATTAGAATACACAAAGGGGGAAATAAGTGTATAATTACATAATGTAGATTTCATATTTAATTTTATGGGAAAAGCAATAATTAGTTGGCTTTTGGTTTTAAATGGAAATAGCCACTCATTGGGAAATAATTACTCTAATTTCAATTTATTTTACTTTAAATCATTCTGTGCTGAAAGCAGTTACCAAAAAAGGTCTCCAGAATGGAAGGAGTGCCAAGTCAGAGGTATATAACATGTTTTAATTCTCTCGGAAGAATTTCTCTTTAATGGCTTGTTTTTCTTTCCTTCTTAAAAGAAAATTATCAAGGTACTTTCTGCCATCTTAAAACTAAGTTTTTAGTCAAATGAAATGGCTTTTCTGTTTTTGAAAATGTTGTGTGATGCTTTAATTTAGCTTCCCAGAAATGCAGATTGAAGACCTTTTATTAACTTAAAATAACTTAATTTCTAATGAAGATCAAACCCTCCTAAATTACCTGTAACTTAAATGGCATATTTATCATTTCTCTCTCAGTACCAATGGATAACTTCTCCATCGGTGAAGGAACCATCCAAAGCTTCTAGACAGAAAAAGAGAACTATAATTTTGGAAAGTGGTCGAAAAGGAAAAGCTACTATTAGAATTGGTAACTTTTTTTTTTTTTTTTTTTTTTTTGCGGTACGCAGGCCTCTTACTGTTGTGGAGCACAGGCTCCGGATGCACAGGCTCAGCGGCCATGGCTCACCAGCCCAGCAGCTCCGCGGCATGTGGGATCCTCCCGGACCGGGGCACAAACCCGTGTCCCCTGCATCGGCAGGCGGACTCTCAACCACTGCGCCACCATGGAGGCCCTCTTTCTTTTTTTTAATGCTACTAGAATTTATACCCCTTATATTTTCTGGTGTGCTAAAATTAAAACAGCTTTAATGGTTATTCCTTAACAGTTAATTACTTCCTTAACGGTTAGCTGTTAATATTATTTGTGGTTCTTATGGAACGTACCTAGGATGTTCCTGACACATAGTGTTTAATATTTATTAGATATTAATTTTAATATGATAAAGCTCTTGAAGTGACAAAATCCATATCCAGATACGAGGTCACCTTTTCTCCCTTTCATGTGGGGTCCAGGCCTTAGGAAAGAGGGAAGCATGTGATGTGTCTGTTGACAACCCCAAAATAAAATAAAGTAGGCAGAGCCCTTGGCACTTTACAGATATGAATACCTTTTATTGTCATCAGAACCCTGTGAACAGACAGTGTTTTACAGCAGTGCAGACAGGTTAGGGTCAGGTGCAGTGGGGAAGTGGGATCAGGCAGGATAAGAACATGGGGAGATTGGTGGGGGGGGCTGTTTCCAGAGCCTTTACTAAGGAAACAACAAAAATCACAGATGATAATGACTGTTTTTTCAAAATGCAGGAATCAGTGGAAAAACTAGAAATGATCATGTTCAGAATTGTGATCAGTTGTGTCTAAGTATGTAGAAGTCAGTTACTTTCCCATCAGCCAGAAATAACACTGAAAAACAAGGAAAGATCCCATTTGCAATAGTCACAAAAATTAGTAAATATCTAGAAGCCAGTTCAGTGTTCTCCTGAAAAAGTTAGTGCAAAAGGATAGATGAAACATTTTAAACATATATGTTAACATTAATAAAATGTAATGTTAACATACGATCTATTAACATATAAAGCCACTGGCAGAGGGAAACAGAGATCGGAAGAGAAGTCCAGAAACAGGTCCCTGTTTACTTGAGAGTTGTATTTTAACTTAGACAATTTTACAGTCTAACTTGACTTTTTGTCTAATTGATTGATTGAAGCATTGATAATTCATTTAAACAGAAATTAGATATTTGCATCATAGCATACACAACTTCTAGTCAGTCGAAAAGATGCAAAGGCAACTAGATGCAAGAAGCAAATATAAAATACAGGAGAGAATTTCTGTGTAAGTGTAGGGAGTACAGAAGCCTTCCTAAGTAAGCCATAAAACTCAGAAGCCATAAAGTAAAAGATATTTAATTCCATGAAAATTTAAAACTTTTCTACAGTTCAAGACGTAAACAAAACAAAATGACAGACACCAAAGTTGGGTAGTGTATTAACATATAAAGGTTACTGTTGATATAGAGAAGAACCCACAAATAAATGAAAAAGGATAAGCAAATTTTAAAAAGGCAGGGGGTGGTTTCTACCTGTATGAGCAAACAACTCAGAAGAAACACAGCTGGCTACTAGACAGTTGAAGAGGGGCCAACTTCTTTAGGAAATGCAGATTAAAACCATGGGATTTTCTTCCCCTCTGATGGGCAGAAATTCTAAAGACTGATAACATCTGGTGTAGACGAGGGAACAAACACACTTTGCCTATGTTAAGTATAATAAATGTGTTCAATTTTGGAGCGAGGTTTGCAGCGTCCATCAAAGTTCAAAACTCCCTTGCTCTTTGACCAAAGACTTTGACTTCTAGGCACCTGCCCTCTGCCAGTACTCTGCCTTGCACAGAAGTGTGCATAAAATCAGGCACCCGCAAGTCCAATGAGGGATACTTACATAATGGGGAAAATGTAGAGACAACCCGGATGTCCTTCAGGAGGGGTCTGATGAAGGAAATGAGGATCCATCCGTGGTATGGAGTAACGTGTGTGTGGAGAACGGGGAAGGTCTGTGAGCAAACTGGGAAGATGACCTGATATGTCATGAGGTCAAAAGGAAAAAGAGCAGGTGTAGAAAAGGACATTTCTATGATTCCACTTAGAAACCCACAGTGTTTGTATTTGTAAATACTATATATGTATATATGTACATACGGAAACACGCATATATACACGTATACACATTTGTGTATCTGATCCTGAGAATGCACAAAAGACTGTTATTGGCAGCCACCTCTATGGAAGGGAATAGATCTTTATATTTTTACTCTAGTTTTCCTAATTGTGTGCAAATTTAGAGTTAATTTTTTATTTAAAAGTTAGGCAGTCAGGAGAGGCCTAGTGACTGTTTTGTGGGCTTCTCTCACCTCAGGATGCACTCTTCGTGCCCTTCTTGTTTCTGGTTTGTCTTTTGGAGCAGACACCACTGAAACGAGCATCTTGTCATCACTTGCCAGCTGCCTGCGGTTTTCTTGCGCCCTACTAACCGTCACCACCTTTGTGAGATGCTGTTTCGCGCTGAGGTGGTGCCTTTCCCCTCACACACACCCCTCTGGTACCTTGGGAAGTCCAGGGGTTTCTCAGTGGGCATTCTAGAATACTCATCCCAGAGATGCAGTGGGTTTTTCAGCCACATGCATTTGGGGAAAACTCTGTTCCTGTATGAATTATCCTCTTGGGAGTTCACGATTCACCGGAGCTCTTGAGACGCTCTAGGAAGTTGAGTCAAGAAACACGTGTAGCCCTGTTAATTCAGGATTTCCTAAATTTCTATGACTGACTGTGGCACCGCTTTTCCAGTCACAACCATCCTTATCAGCTTCCGTCCTAGACTCCCTGGGGAGTGCTGCTCAGACTGTCCTGGAAGCTTTGTAGTCCCAGGATTACCTGCTGCTTCCACACCCACCCGGCCCCCTGCTAGCGCTCTGTCAGCCTGGCACCTTCTCCCTGCCCCCAACTCATTCGACCACAGGCCCTGCCCCTGCTGTGGGATTTAGTGATAACTCCTGGGAGCGGTGGCCCAGCACAGCCCACGGCAGTGCTCGGTGTGGCTCACAGGGTTTAAAACACACAATTTGAGCCCTTACTGGAACATGGGAAGATGATTTAAATCCAGATGTCTTATTTCATAATCCCCGTGTCTCTGAAAGTGGGAGAAACAGACTGGGAGGGCCGTATGTTTCAAGTAAAAGGGAGACTGTTTCTCTGTGGAAGTAAAGAACGGGCCCTCACAGTTAACAGGTAACGTAGGGGGTTTGTGCTGAGTCTGTCATGTTCGGCCTGTTATACTCATTTATATGACTGTTGGGTCCTTATTGGCATTTTCATTTACTGTCCATGCTTGAAACTCCCCAGTGTCCCTGTCTTGATCACGAGCCCTAATTCTGTTGACCTAGAAAGTTCTTTGTGGGAGCTTTCTAGCAGGCCTCTCCCCCAGTGTCCCCACCCTCCAGCCCCTGTGTCATAGTGCTTTTTCTACAACGCAGAACTCCTTGTTGTGCAGACCTGATTGCTCCTCATGCTCCAGGATCCGATGGATCCAGTTCCCAGGAGAGCGTGTCTGCAGGGCCCTCTGCGGTCTGCAGTCCTGCCCCCAGCCAGACACCCAGCGCCCCAGGTGCTGCAGAGAACTTGCTGAGGTCCCCTGTGCCTTGGCAGAGACAGCTCTCTGCCAGATGCCCTTCCTTCGTCTCCCCGTGTCCTGACCCTTCTCACCTCCCTTCCGCTGAAACCTTCAACCTGCCCTTGGGCAGAGGTACTTGCTCAGTTCTGTGCTTCCACAGCGCTTATCCTGTGGAATCTGAATTCCCTCCACAGCCGTCTTGCTAGGTTGGGAGCAGCTGATTCCCCTTCATCTTTTTCTTCCTTCCCTCAGCCCCACAGCAGGGACACTCTCAGGCACCGTGCAAATTTAATCTTCAATTTCTAGTTGTTATGACATTGTTGCTGTCAGGATACCACCTACGTTCACAGTAGGATGGGTAAATGTGTGGGGGACGACTGTAAATACAGATTCTTTGTAAATCCAGGTTCTTAATTCTTCCCCCTTTTAATATTTTTTCCCCTTAAATCACGTGTCCTTTTTGCTGCTCCAGCTCTATAATTGGACTGTCACCTGGGGAGCCTGAGGCAGCAGAATATCAAAGAGGGTAGACACTACATTTTTAATGTCAACGTCAACCAGGATACCTACTACCTGTGCAAAGGGGGGCCCAGAATTCAGGCTCAAAGCCTGTTACCAGATACTTGGTTTCCCTGCTTGCGTCTCTTCTGTCTGTCGACGTGCACTTGACTCCTATTAACTTTAACAGGAATTATGTGTGTGCCCTGAGGGCCGAGCATAGCTTTTAATGGGGGCTTCCTCACACTGCTTTTCTTTGCTGTTTACTTTTAATGAATCCCACCCTGTAGAAGTGGAAGAATAAAATAGGATGTGCTTGAGAAAATTGAGAGAGTTATGACATATTTTCCTTGTAATCCAGAATAGCATGTCAGCTCTTCTTCTGTTTGTCTCCTTTGGTTGTCAGCGGAAGATAATTTTGGCTTGCTCACTCTCCAAATCAGAAACTGAAGTCCAATACTAACGTATCCTAGATGAAACTTGACCCATTCATTTTTGAGAGTCTGTATGATCCCTGTGCAAGGTGCGGAGAATGAAAAGACAGCTCTGTTGACTTCAATCGATATTTACATAGCATTGAATGTGTTCCAGATGCTGTTCTAAATTCTATCAGTTATCTACTTTTGCATCATAGAACACTTCAAGACTGTGACTGAAAACCACAGCCATTTCTTTTGCTCAGGATTCTTTTCAGTCAGCAGGTGGGGCTGGGCTCAGTGGGGTGGTTTCTTCTGCTGGTCTCATCTGAGATCACTTATTCAACCAAAGTCATCTGGTGATCCACCTAGAGGCTAAATGGCCCCCCTCATCTGTCTGGCAGCTGGTGCTGACTGTGGGCTGGGCCTGTTATTTCCAGCAGGCTAGCTCGGGCTTGCTTCCATGGCAGTGATGTTTTAAGAGGGCAGGTATAGAAGCCTCATGCCCCTTGAGGCCTCAGCTTGGAAGTTGCACAGCATCACTCTTGTTGCAGTCTCTTGGTCAAAGCAAGTCCACACGGCCAGCCCAGATTCAAAAGGTGCGGAGCACTAGACCCCACCTCTTGCTGAGAGGGCTGCAGAGAATTTGTGGCCATTTAGTCCTCACATCAGAGAGGCACAACAGAGAGATTTAGTAACTTGTTCAAGGTCACACAGCTTGGGACAATACAGTGTTTTAAGTGCTTTGAAAGCTGCTGCTCATTATTTTTAAATCTTACCGCCACTATTCGGACCAACTTATTTTTTTTCTCTGCAGCCTTGTAGAGAAAGGGTCATTCACATTGCTGGGTGGCTGCCATGGGTTGAAAGCTTCATCTATGTTGTACCACTGAACTGTCATAACTAGTATGAAATGGAGATATTATTATTATTGCTAATATTCAGATGAGGAAACTGAGGCTCTTGGAAATTAAGTATGAGTCGTATAAGAGAATGTTAACTCACTGTTCCATATGCAAGAGTGATCTCCCTAAGTAAATGATAAATGTCCTGGCACAGATCTTTTTTTTAATCCCTTGTTTGCATCTGGAAAATGGTTTTTAAAACTTTTCTGTTGCTTTGTTAATGGCAGTTGCACATTGCAGAAAAATAGCTGGAAGAAAAAACATGTTTTTCAGATGTCCAGTGCAGGCCCAGGATAGAAGCAAGATGAATATTCCATTCTGCATTGGCAACACCAAAGGAGATGATGCTTTAGAAAAAAGATTTCTCGACAAAGCTCTTGAACTCAGTATGGTCTCCCTGAAAGGGCATAGGTGGTGAGTACGTGTCCCATCCAGAAGCTTGTCAGAGACTTGGTTTAGTTTTCAGACGCTGAAGGAAACACATCTAGGACCCTGTCCATCCTGGAGTAGCAGGTATTGTAACTAGTTGGGAAAGACCGTTTGTTACGGGGGTGCTCCTGCTGCTGCTTACAGGCCCCATAGCACGATTCCATGGCCGAGAGCATGGGGCGGGGGGGGGCACACCTTCTAGGAGCTTTGGTCAAAATTTCCTTTGAAAGTCTCTTCTCTGACAGCACAAAGGGTGCCATCCCGTCTGTAGTGCAGCTGGCACAAGCCTGTTCAGTGTAAGAACAGACACTGTTGCTCCCCTGAACATCAGAGAGAGTAGTTAATTCTGTGAGCTCCATGGAAGATGTATGTTTTCACGCATGAGAATAGCTGCCCGCTCCCTGCCCCCTGCACAGCAGGCTCATTGAAGAGTTGAGCTAACCTAGGTTACCTGTGAGCATGACGGTCCTTCACTGCCGTTGGAAAGGAATTTTCTAATGACTGAGATGTGTGACGCTCCTGGCCACCTGCAGGGGCTTTCAGGTGGGAGGTTGGACACGACGGCCTCAGGTGCCGTGACTCTCGCAGGAGCTGGTGACGGGAAGGAGGGTCATCCTGATGCTCAACCAGATGCTCCTGTTCTTAACGGCTGCATCGGTGGTTCTTCTGGGTCCGTGGGAGGCATTCAGGCCTCTCTGTGTAATGCTGTCACCATCGAAGATGTCAGAAGCTGGCAGCCTTCATGAAGCATTTTTTGGAGATGCACCAGCTATGAGCACATCCTAACTAATATACACTCTGCCCTTGAACAGTGTACAAAATTGAAAGTCACCTGGGCATGGCTAAGAAACACAGTATTTTTTTCGAATGCACATACTTATGATAGATTTTCTTCTTTTTTCAGAGAACAGAAAAGCATCCACAGCTATGCCAAGCTGTTGAAACTTAACCTTAATTCTGACTTGAACTGGAAGCTTTTAAAAAGTCTTCTCTTACTTTTCTACCAAATTCCAGCTACTGTTGTCTTTGCTGTCTTTGCTGCCTAGATCTCATATTCAAAGCTGCCTATGGGTTTAATTATATGCCAATTGCAGGTTATTATTTTTAGAGACACACAGACACACAGCATGGAGGGTGGGTGGGGCCCTCTAGGTGCTGAATTTTGATCCTTTGCAAGATGACAGCAGTGAGGTCTTCTGGATCCTTTCTTTATACGGTTGTTCTCATAAAGCGATAGAAGTGACTTACTATATGTTTGTATAGCAAGGTCTGTTTTTACTACCAAATAGTTTATATATCTATGCATTTATATCTCTGTGCCTTTATATTTCTAATAATACGGTTCTTGTTGGTATATGTTGAGACTTTGAGAATTTGTTAGGATCCTTGACCTTGTGCATTAGAGTGTTAGGTTCTCAACAGTCGTGTGCCTTCCCTTCCCCCTCCCCTCTCCCTTTTTAAGCTGCTTCACAAGATTTGGAAGCTCCCTGATTCACTTTTCCTTTCCTTTCAGTGGGTAGAAGATCGGTTGGTTGGTTGGTTGGTTGGTTTTGTTTTTCAGTTATGCTGTTAAACTAAAAATCTGTGTTAAATTCCCTTACTGTTGCTTCACGTGATTGTTCTCCTTCTGGTGTTTGACCAGTGATGCCGAAGAAGGAAGATCTTTGCTGAATAGTCTTTTCCCCTATTGTTCATCCATTGTCAGTGTTTTATGTTGACCGTGTGAAGGACATTAAAGTCCTAAAACATCTAAACCTTTGTCAATGAATTTCTTTGGATTGTTCTTTTAAAAACTTTATGCTGGGAAAACTTGAGTCTAAAGATAGCATCTGTGAAGGGTATTTTTTTCAGAACCGTGTAAGACTTGAGTCCTGTACCTCCATGTTTTTAATGATTCAGCGTACTGGTAGCTTTCCGTTGGCTTTTGGAATGGACATTATCAACAGACCACCTTACAACACAGCTCACGGTATAAAGTTGTATGAACTTTGTCCCACTTAGGCTGGAAACATGCCACTAGGACAGTTTTGAGCCATCTTTGTGTTTCGCTGGATTGTGTAATGAGGACTACACTGTTCTTTCGTCCCAGCTCTGCACCGATCAGTTGGGTTAGTTGGGTTTCCTGCTTAGGGCTAAACCTTGCCAGTCATGGTTCTCTCATCTGTAAAAAGGAGGATTGAAATAACTCCCCCACTTCTCTCAGGGATGTTTGAAGAGCTTAAAACAAGGGCTCAGTGCAGGATGTGACTGTTTAAACACAGGAAATGTTTCAACAGCAAAAGCCGGCCAGTCCATGGGCGCCATCCAAGTGTTCACATATAATAGTGCTCAGAGTCTATTTTGCCTACTTCCTCATCCATTCATATGATGGTTCCAAGTCCCTGTGGTTTGTACCAGCCCCAAATCTCTTGAATCTCCACTTCTTTCCATTCCCATTGCCACAGCCAGCTCTGTCAGCCCCCAGTGGATCATTTCAGCAGCCTCATCTGCCCCCACCTGCCCCTACCAGCACAGCCAGTTGGACCGTCACTTCCCCTTCATGCTCCTCCTTGGTTCATAAAAATCCCAGACTTCTGAGCCCAACGGTCACAGCTTTGTGGTGTCTGGTCTGGCTTCTTCTTTCTTGTGTTTCTGGTTCTTGGAATGTGGCGAGCATATATGCCCGTGCTACGTCGGGTAAGCCTGGAGTTTCTGCCCCCCCTCAGCAAGACTGATGTTCCTTCAAGACACCTGCCAACCTCCTGAGCTTGTTTGTGTCTCCTGCATTGGAAGGATGCGCTTTTCCTTTGTTCTTATAAGCGTGACCCTTTTATCCCATCACAGCACCTCCATTCTGTGTTTTCCTGTGCCGAGGGTGTCTGCTTACGTGCCTTCCCCATCGGAGCAAGGAACAAGCCCTGTTTCTCCACCTCCATCACCTGGCATCCTGCCTTGCCCTTAGGAGGTGCTCAACGACTATGTGTTTAATGAATGGAAAGGCAGGGCTTCCTGAATTTTGCAAACAGCCTGCAGTAAAGGCAGAGGTACAATCTCACATATGTGGATGTTTTAATTTTTCAAAAGCTTACTATATAATTTCATTTTAAACTAAAATTTAAAATCTTGGAGGGCTCCCAGACTCTTCTTTACATATGTGTGAAAGTGTTTGGAAAACGGCGAGCAACTGCATTCATACCAGGACAAAGGGTAGTCACTGTTGTCTGGAGCACAGATCGCTGGAAGATACTCATTGAGCGAAAACCTTGACCTTTGAATGTCTCAAGTGAGTGAACGGACGCCAGTCTGCTGACCACGTGGAGAGTGGGGAAGGGGAGCTAAGGATGCAGGCCCCGGGTCTACAGGCTGCGGGAGCCACAACTGGCCAGTCTTTAAGGTTAAAAGCAAAGTGGACAGGCAGGTGTCTTTCAGGCCTCGGGAAATCTGTGTAAGCCTTGGTGGCCTCACGTTCCTTCAGATCCTCCGGAGTGTCCTCCTCCTTCTCCCAAACTGTTTTTGTTTATTTTTCTCTTTCAAAATTTGACAACACATAACCATGTTAATACCACCTAAGTGAGAAAAAACAGATTTGTTCCCTCGTTGCTTATGTTTCCCTGCACACACTGCTTCATCCCCAGCACGGTGGCTCTGTTCTTTGCCTGCACGAGGAACAAAGTTGTTCTGTTCGGCGCTAGTCTATGTTTATCTAAACGTCTAATGCTGTCTCATCACAACTTAGCGGATGCTGGAAGGTTTGGCCAGCGCTTAGGTGAAGTATGTGATGGAACAAATAATTAGCCCCTTTTCTCCCCTTTAGAGCTTAAGGAGCCACGAAGACCCTGTAAAATGGACAAGACCCATTGATAGATGTCCAGCTCTGCCTAAGGCCCTTGCAGGTCTGGCCTTGTATCACTCTGGGATTAATGTTTGTTGTATCGTGTCCTTTGGATGGAAAACAAAATGAGGAAGAATTTTCTCACATTTGATCCGAATGAACATAATTAAGAAGTGAAATGCTACTGCGTCTGCAAAGAAATCAATCACTTTAATTGCAAAGAAGATTCCCTGCCTCTGTTAGTAATGGGGCTCTTGGTAATTTAGAATCAGAATCCATGACAGCTTGTGATGAATTGGCTCCTTTTGGGCTAAAGAAGGTAAGAAGTTCTAATTACCCCTGGATTATTCCAGAGTGGGTGGAAAAGCTTGATCAAAGAGATATTGGGAGAGATCTCGAAAAGCTAGCAGTGAGCAAAGATTCATTGAATTTCTTTTTAAGAATCTACAGAATAAAATAGTTCATTTGTTGTGACAAAAACAAGAGCCTGTGGTATTTGAAATCCCAGAGCAAATTGGACTTTCTAAGAAAATAGGGAACTGGGCATATGAGAAAAAGTTTACGTACCCAGAAGTCCTATAGTTAGGTTATAGAAATTGGCCTTGCTTCCTTGTTAGCGCACGAGAATACTGACAGCCTTGTGCCTCGCTTGGGGAAAAGTATGGAATTCATCCTTTGAGTGTTTAAATGTATAAGTAATTGGCACTAAGCTGAAGGCAGTCCAAAATGTTTGATTCAAATGAAAGCATAATTTAAGTTAGTAGAAATGTACTCAGGGTCCTAATGAATGAATCTACTGACCCAATCCCTTTTGGTATCCTAGCCTTTGTTTCTCTTGAGATTGCCAACAATACCTGAAGAATAGGCTGGATTTTAGGTTGATGCATTTTATTTTGAATTGTGTGTGTTGATTTTTATATATCTATATAGATGTAGATATATAGTTATAGATATAATTTCAAACTTAAAGAAAAGTTGCAAGATTAGTACAAAGAACTCTTGTATGTGCTTTACCTAGATTCACCAATTATTAATATTTAGCTTTATTTGCTTTGGCATTCACTGTCTTTTCCATATATACATGTTTTTTTCTCCTGAACCCCTTAAGGGTAAGGACACATTTTGCCCTTTTCCCTGGAAATAGTGATTACTTCCTAAGCGAAACAACATTTTCTTACCAAACCACAGCACAGTGGTCTAAGTCAGAAATTTAACATTGATACTGTTGACTGATCTACCATGCATATTCAAATTTTGCCAGTTATTCCAGTAACATCCTTAATGGCTAAATTTTTCAGGCCAGGAACCAGTCTACAATCATGCATTGCACTTAGTTCTCATGTCACTTTGGTCTAAGTATGAAATAATTCTTCAGCCTCTTTGTTCCTCATATTGTGAGAGTTTGTGACGAGTATAGGCTGGTTGTTGTGTAGAATGATCCTGATTCTGGGTTTGTCCTGTTTCCTCATGGTTCTTTCATGTTCTGTGCTTTGGATGGGGTTCCACAGAGGTGACGGTGTGTCTCTCTGTGCATCCTTACAGGAGCCCCTTGATGGTCATCTGTCTCATTAGCATCTTGGTTAAGGTGGTGCCCCCGCACTTTCTCCACTGTGAAGTTATTATTTGTCCCTTTGTAGTTAATAAGTAATTTATGGAGAGATATTTTGAGACTCAAAGTATTCTGTTCTTCATCAAACTTTTGAATTACATACTGGTTCACAGAACCAGTAATTCAGGTGGATTTATTTGATGAAGAAGGTGAAGTGATTCTTAATGCTTATTTTCCACTAGTAGTTTTACAAGCCACTCTTCTCTCTCCCAAAGGAAAAAAAATGCTAAAATATAAGCAGTGGAGCTGTGCAGAACAGTTCATTGACAAAAGGCAACCATTGGAGGATATGTATTCCAGGAGCTCTGAGAGTAACAAACATATTTTGAGAATGTGAACAGTATGAGCAAGTGTGCTTTCTGGTGAATCAGGGAAGGAGGAAAAGAATCCCCTGATCAGGCTATGGGGACCGACTTGCAGACTTTTCCTTCCCTGACTAGTCAAGGTTGTTTATTTCTCAGTAGTTGTAGAAGTACAGCCCTTTGGCCACACAGACCTTTAATCTAAGAACCAGATCATGAACCACATAGCCTGATTATGCTTTAAAAGATGTGATATTTATAATAACCTGAAGTTAAAGTTGCTTCTAATGACTCTAGCCCAGCAGAATAGCCCCCAAGAGAAAAGTAAAATCTTGGCTTCCATCTAGCCAGGTGAAAAGCTGTAGGCATCCCGAGAAATGAAACTTGAAGTTGAAATGTAAGAAATGTAGGAAGTCACAGGTCATTCTGGGGGAAAAAATTAATGATCTTATCCAGCAGAGTAAAAAGCGGCTAGAGGCTGAATCATTCTTTCCTGTTCCCTTCCCCCAATTTAAAACCATAGGTTCTTTAGGTTGAAAGTCCAGGATTTGAAGCAGAAATCTTTAGGAGTTCTTAGGAAATGACAGGTGAGCAGGTTAGTAACCTCAGGTAGGAACAATTCTGCTGTAAAACACACCGGGGCAAATACTCCTGAATTTCTGATGAATTTAAATCTTGGGCAGTCTAACATATTTTCTAAAGAACTATGTTCAAATTAAGGCTCCAGCTGATGTTACCCAGTCACCTCCCCCATTAAACCATCTCCAGTTCTCCCAATGGCATATTGTTCAAGATATGGTGTCTTCCATGAGCAAGGTTCTTGTGGATACAGGGACAAGATATATCAGTTAGGATTTTGTTGGTCACAATACATAGAAACCTTGGTCCCAACTGGCTAAAGCAAAAAAAAGAAAAGAAAAAAATTATTGGTTGATGTAACTGAACAGTCCAAACACAAGGGCCAGCCCAGATCTGGTTTACTCGAGAGGCCCATGTTGTGTATCCTTTGGAGCCACCTTTCTGGGACTCTGCGTCTTTGTCCTCCTTTGTGTCATGCTTCATGATAACCACATTGGTGACATTGCCTCTTCAGAACGGGTCTGTAGCTCTGCTTTCCTCGCCAGAGTGTCCAGCCTCACTCTGCTTGGGCTGCCTTAGATCAGGTTCTCATTCCTGTGCCAATGAGTAGGACCTGGAGGAAGGGACATGCTAACTGGCTGGAATACAACAGGACCCATCTTTGGAGCTGGGTAGGTGGCCAGTCCCACGTAAACCATATAGAAGCCTGTGCAGTTTGCCAAATAAGTTCTGCTTTTTGTTGCCCTTATGGAGTTTACAGCTTCATCAGGGAGGCAGACAAACAAATAAGCAAATGGATACAAGCTATGAAGTGAAAGAACAGAGCTCTGAGAATAAATGTCAGGGAGACACGGTCCAGACGGCGAAATGGGAAGTGACATTTGAGTTGAGATCTGAATGGTTGCGCAGGAGTTAATCAAGAAAAGAGGTTAGGGAGAGACAAAAGCCACGTGAGCATTTGGGGGAACCTTTATCACTTTACTTTCTCTTTGGAGAGTTGGTGTGTGATGCTCAAAATATTGAACAACTAGTATGGTACCCTAAAGAGGGCCAAATTACAAGTGGCCAAAGGAGGATGACTCCAGGAAAGCACCACCTTGCCGTAGGTGGCCACAGATGAGTGGCCCACTGCTGGGGTCTGAGGCCCACAGGGCTAGGGCTGGGGCAGAGACTGTTAACCAACTAGGATGGAAGTAGTAGATAAGTATATAAATAACTGGTATGGCAGCAGAGGCGTGTACCTGGTGGATTTCAAGCCTGAGTGTACCCCCTTTTTTCTGGGCCTCTTTCCACTGTTTACTGACCACCAAACCTCCCCATGCGATAGTCAATAAATGTTGACTAAACATATAGATGACTATATTGGTAGCGTGGGAAAATTATCTACATTCATGCTTGATTGATATTGATAGAAGATTTCGCCCCAGAGCAAATTAGCAAATGCTTCCCTAGATTCCGCAGAGCATCTCAGACATTGATTTTCAACTAGAGGCTTCTGGGATTTGAATCAGCATCTGCCTGAGGTTTGCAAGTTGAGGGGAATCTCAGCCTGGAGACACATGTTGATTCCACGTAAAGGGTTGGAAGCCCGCACGGAGTAATAAACTTATAGTTGTGTTCTTTTTGAACCATTTAATACTTATTGACTTAATGGGCATGTTAAAAAAAATCATGAGATGAAGCATTAACATCTTGATTCCTGTCTTTTCTTGAAGGGGGAGAAAATTTGGGCCTGCGTTGCAGCATGGAGGTTTGTCTGCAGCCAGTAGAGGCTGCCTCTTTAGATGGTGGGCTCTAATTTGCCTTTCTTCCACCTTTCTCACTTTTTTCATATTTGTGACGTACTTGCCCTTGGGTACCAGGTCTGAAAATAGCAAGATTTCAGCTTTCTATTAGAAAACCATCGCGAGGTCAAAAGAGTACGATGATCCTTGGCATCACCCTTCTGGCCTTTTCCACTGTTTTAACCCCAGCAGCAGGAGCATAAACTTTCCAGCTGTGTGAGCCAGAGCAATCCCCAAACCAGCTGAAGTTAGTCTGTTAGCTTTGTGCAGCCTGAAAGCTTTACATAATCATTGCCAGTCATACCTTCTGGTCACTTCCCTTTAGTGTACAGTTTCCACCTCCAAGTTCTTCTCTTACACCCTGAGAGGCTGGCCCAGAACCAACCTAGGAGCCTCCACTTGGGTGAGTAATTGTCATTAGCCTCCCTTGAGTCTCTTAAGCATCTCTCCTGTTGAGGGCTGAAGTCTAGTTCTATACGATTTCAAGTAAAAACTCCCATCCACAAGTCACTGATCCATTCATCCAACCTTACCTAGTTAGTTAGCAAAATGGGGAATCGTATTGACAAGATCATTATCCTTAAGCGATTTGGAGCCTAGTAGGGAAATTAAAATGTCAACATGCAATTGTCATACTCTGGAACAAGTGCCTATCAGGTAGGGTTGCAGATAAAAATACAGGACACCCGGTTAAACTTGCATGGTTTATTTGTTAAATCTGATACCCCTACCACCGGGGAAAGTCTTGGGTGCAAGGGAACACAGGTGAGGAGGACCAGGGACGTCTTCCTAGAAGTACTGCCATTGAGGCCAACATGAGAGGGCTTAAGTCAGAAGAGGTGCAGGATAGGGGAGGGCTCTGTGAAGACAGCGAATAGCACGTGTGAAGGCCCTGACTTGAGAGCCGCCCCAGGAAATTCAGGGGCCTGAGGTTCAGGATGTGGGAGTGTGGAGGATGGAAGCGTATGTCAGGGGAGGAGAGACTGGAGATGTGATGAAGTCCTGCCATGGAATGTGGACTGGATCCTAAGCACAACGGGCCAGCCATTGTAGGACTCGAAGCGGCAGAGTGACGTAGGATAGGCATTTGAGAAAAATCCTTCTGGCTGGAGTGTAGTGACTGATTAGAAGAGGGAGTCTGGAGACAGGAGAAGGCAGAGCGGTGCTTGCTGCAGTAATGATAGTGAGTGATGGCGGAGGCTGTGAGGAAGAGAGAGGAATGGATGAGCTCCTGAGAGGATGGATGGGTAGATGTTGGAGATGAGGGAAGAGAAAGGTCGCGCATGAAGATGGTTCCACTCAGTGGCACAGGAGAGGTAGGGAGAAGTGGGTACTGCGCTGCCATTGGCCTGTTTGCCTCAGACCAGCTCCCTGTCTTTCCACTGCTCTGCTCCGTGTCACAGGGCTGATCCTGCAAACCCCATCGCCCAGATTTCCTCGCCAACTCTTTTCCAGGTAGGTTCAGCCAGTGGAAAACATTGGCCAGAGGTTGGAGGGCAGGGGGATGGGAGAAGCCAACGTATTTTTCCCTCGCCCTCCACTCTCTCTTTGGGCAGCTGCAGCAGGGTTGGTGGCCGCTTTGCTCTGAGTGGCTGCCCCAGGCACTTCACAGTGCTTAGTATGATAATCTCGAGGTCCATCCACGACATTGCTGCAAATAGCATTATTTCATTCTTTTTATGGCTGAATAATATTCCATTGTATATATGTACCATATCTTCTTTATCCATTCATCCATCAGTGAACATTTAGGTAGCTTCCCCATCTTGGCTATTGTAAATAGTGCTGCAATGAACATTAGGGTGCATGTATCTTTTCTTTCTTTCTCTCTTTCTTTTTCTTTCTTTCTCTCTTTCTTTCTTTCTTTTTTTTTTTGTCGCACGGCATGTGGGATCTTAGTTCCCTGGCCAGAGATGGAACCCATGCTCCCTGCACTGGAAGCACGGAGTCTTAACCACTGGACCACCAGGGAAATCCCAGGGGTGTACGTATATTTTTGAATTAGAGTTTTTTCCGGATCTATGCCCAGGAGTGGAATTGCGGGACCCTATGGCAGCTGTATCTGTTGTCTGCACGTCTCACATCAACCACCTGCACTCCAATCCTTGCTCTCAACGTCATCTTTGGGGAACCCAACCTGCGACAGGGACCTTGACAAGAAGAAATGGCTCAGGGAAAAGCTACCTGCACAGGGAGGAGATAGAGGCCATCGACCCTGGGGTGCGGCGGGGAGAGTGGGCACAGAGATTTGTCATTTCACCCCCGATACTCAGCCCTCCTGGCTGCCCCACTCTAGGTCACCTCGTGATACAGAGATGACCCGGTTAGAGTCCCTGCCTGTGCAGGAATCTAGGGGCACCAGCGGGTCTGAATAATATCAGTGCAGGGTCTCCCCCACAGCACTGGGGTTATTTGGGGCGGGTCATCCTCTGCTGGGGGCCTCTTCTGGGCACTGTGTGGGGTTCAGCAGCATCCCTGGCCCCACCCATTTGATTCCAGGGGCCCCTCCCACCCAGTTGTGACCACCACAGATTTTCCCCAGACATGACCAAAGAACTGGGTGAGGCGGGGGCAGGATGGCCCTGGGTGAGGACAGCTGTGTTGAAGCAACCAGCCTGTCCCAGGGCAAGGTCTGCCCCAATCCCGTCAGAGCCTGCATTTAGAACTGCCCCTTCCCTTTCCCAGCTCCCCTGCCCTGCAGTGGTCTCCGAGACATCATCCCTATGTAATAAATCACACCTTCTCAGTTTACTGTCCCCAGCACCTAGAAGAGTGTCTGATGTGTAGTAGATGCTTCATAAATACTTGCTGAATAAAGGAGTTGAATAAAGGGATGAGTGGATGAATGAATGAAGGTTACAATGGAAGGAGGGGCGAGATTCCCTTTCTGGCTCTCGGGGGTTGGGAGATCAAGTGAGAGATCCGTCCTAAATAGGCTGACCAGCCTTCTGGGGTTCCCCGGGAATGAGGGTTTCCCCACAGTTCCAGCGCTCAAACCTGAGCGGTCCTGGGCAAACTGCAGGCGGGTGTTGGTCACCCTATGTAAACACAGTAACAATTCCAACTGCAATAGCAATGGCCAAGGACCTCTAGGGTCTTATTGACCAGGCAGAGTTCTTTACCTGGCGGGGAAAGTGGCACAGGAGGGAGGGAGGAGTCTAAGGAAGAACATCCCACACGACAACGTGTGCCAATGGCCCTGGGCCCAAGGTCACACCTGACCAGGGCTTGCTTTTATTTTTTCTAATTTACTTTTTCCCACATGGATATGCAATTGTCCTAATGCCATTTATTGAAAACTCCTTAATTTCCCCACTTTCTGTCATATCAAGTTCTCATATATCTGTTTCTGGACCTTTATTCTATACCATAGAGCTATATGTCCCATCCTAGCACCACTAGGGCTGTTTCATCACTATAACTTTATTTTTTATTCATTTATTTTTTTGGCCGTGCTGTGCGGCATGTGGGATTTTATTTCCCTGCCCAGGGATCAAAACTGCGCCCCCTGCAGTGGAAACTCGGAGTCTTAATCGCTGGACCTCCAGGGAAGTCCCCAGGGCTTGCTTTGACATCCATCGAATGGTGGTGGGTGGACACAGGGAGCAGCTGTCTGTGAGCCATCCTGTGTAGAAATGCAGGGTGGAGGGCAGGCCAGCTGGAGCGGGAGGGGAAGAGGCGGAGGAGGGGGGGAGGGAGGGCGGGCGAGAGACAGAGAGTTTCCGGAGACAACAGCTCTGGCCCTGTCCTAGGGCATGAAAGCTGAGCTCCTAGTGCCAGGAGTCTTGGAGCCGCAGCCTGTGAGCCAGGGTGACTGGCTCTCCTCCCTGGTGTGTGTGTGGGGGGGGTGGCTCTAGGCTTCTCAGGCTGGGAATGGGGTGCACGGAGCAGGGACGGAGTAGGGACCCTTCTCTCTGGGACCTCGCGGGCCATCCTTAGCTCACAAAGCTGAGCCACTCCTGGCGCTAAGGGTGGGGGTCTTATCCTCCCTGTCCCCTGGACTGCACCCTCTCACACACAACTTCCCCGTGTGTGCTCCCAGCAGCCAAGAGAATCTGTTTTTAAAAGATTTGGGGGAGGGGGGTAAACATACAAACAAGAGCAGAATGGATACTTTTTCAGAATGGGAATGGCTCTGTGTAACCCCACCCCCGGGGTAACCACAGTCCTGACCTCTAACACCCTTGACGAGTCAGCCTTGGTCTGGGCTTGCAGACCCACGGAAGCTTCCTCATCCCCTCCTTCAGACCCAGTCTCTCCCTCGGCGTCTTTGTGAGAAGCACCCGGGGAAGTGGGACTGCTAGGCTGTACTGCTGCTAGAACTCCACCTGGGCTCCACCAGGCTCCAGCCCCCCGCGCTGTGCACCTCTCTGACCCTGAGGCACCTCAACTGGTAGGAGCGGCATCACCTTCCCTCCCGGGACTTGTGACACTTAAGGCAGACACCGAAAAGACAAGTGTTTGGCTCCCTGGCTGGCAAAGGGCAGGTGCTCAATTGTCATAAGTGTCCGTATCAGTAAGGGTTCTCCAGACAAACAGAATCCATAGGGTTTATGTGTGTATATATACACACACACGTACATATGTACATGCATACAAAAATATACAGCTGTGTATATAGGCAGTATGCATACAGACATATACACATATAGTATATACAATACACACACATATACACACATAAAATGCACAGTTTGTATATATACAGTATGTATACACACATATACACATATACAATACACACATACATATACACTATACATACACACATAAAATGCATAGTTTATATATATACAGTATGTACACATACGTATAACATGCAATAGACACCTAGGTACATGTATATCATACATATATACACACATACAAAGATATTTAGGTGTGTGTATATATATAGTATGCATACATATATAATATATGCAATACATACACGTACATATAGACACACATATACACCTACATATAAAAGCATGTAGCATAAAAATATATATGTACTGTATATATAAATTCATCATATATATACATATATATATAAGATATATACACATACATATACACAACGTATACACACACATACACACCTATATGTACATATGTGCATGTAAATACACATATAAATACATACACAAGTGTGTCTATATATAGTATATACATATATACATATAATACCTATACAACGTATACACATACAGGTATACAACATATATACACACCTATATATAAATATACACTGTATACATACATACATACAGTGTACCTATACTGTATATATACACACACCCATATATCAATATATGGGTGTGTGTATATATACAGCATGTTCACATTTATAATATGTATACTATATATATACACATACATACATGCATACAATATATACACACACATATAGGCTTGTAAGTATACTGTATATAGTACTTACACATATACTACAAACGCACGCACATATAAACGTGTATACATATATAATATGTAGACACACATATACAAATTAATAGGCTTGTGTATATTCAGTATTTTTACATATATAGTTTTGTTTTAAGGAGTTGACTCGTGACCGTGAGGCAGGCAAGTCAGGGCAGGACTCTGGGCTGGAGACACAGGGAAGAGCTGATGTCCCAAGGCCATTGGAGGAACAGTTCCCTCTTTCTAGGGAACCTCATTTTTCTCTCCAGTCCTTCAACTGATGGACGAGGCCCACCCACGCCACGGCACTGACAATCTCCTTTACGCAAAATGGACCAATTTCAGTGTTAATCTCTTCCGAAAAATACCTTCCTGGCCACATCTGGAATAATGTTTGTGGTTGCCGGGGCCCCACGCAGTGCGCACGTGAGATTAACCATCCCCGTGGCGATGATGACACTTTATTTTCTCCCTTGACCATTGTCACTACTATTCCAATTAAAATGGCAGTGCCATGAGGGCAGGGCATTTCCTTTTTTGCCAGTACTGAGCGTCCGTGGTCTGGTGCCTAGCATAGGCTACATACACGGCATTTTTGTGAACAGAAGCCGGGATGCCGGCTGTCATATTTAATGAGGAATTATAGTCTTCTTATTGGGGGGGAGGGGTGTGTGTGTGTGTGTGTGTCACGGTACGTCAAGGGCGGGAGTCGAACCCGCCACCCCAGGCACCGAGGGCTCTCCTCGGGTCCCCACTTCGGGCCGGTGGGGGTGGCCGGGGTCAGCCGAAGACGTGCGTGCGTGCGTCGTGAGAGCGGGCGAGTCCACGGGGTGGGCCGCGCGTGCCGTGAGTGGTTCGCCCCGGCCCCCGGCTCACTGTGCTCGCCTCACGCCGGCCCGAGTTCGCAGCAGCGCTGGAGGCCCCAGGCCTGTGACCACAAAGAGGGAACCGGGGGCCGGACGGGAGCGCGGCGGCGGCGGCGGCTGAGGCCCAGGCCAGGCGCCCTCCCCTCAGCCGCCCGCCTGCCCGTGTGCCCCGCCCCCGCCGGCGGCGCCGCGCCCCTCCCCCAAGCGCCAGACTAGCACGGTGCGGGGGCCGCGCGCGAAGACATGGGGGAGAAGCTGGAGCTGAGGCTGGAGTCGCTCGTGGGGGCCGAGCCCGCCGTCTGCCTGTGGCCGCTGCAGGTCTACGTAAGTGCCACCCGTCCCCTCCTCCCGGACCCCCGCCCCTCTTCCCCCACGGCGCGCGCTGAGCCCACCGAGAAACGGAGCGACTCGAGTCGCCAGACCTTCTTTGGAGCCCCCCTTTCCCCCGCGCCGTGGTTCTCCGCGGCCGTTTCCAGCCCCCGCGCGCAGGGTGGGCAGAGGGGAGCCGGCGCCGGCCGGGGGCGCAGACTCGGCCGCGGGGACCCCGCGCTTCCGAGGGGCGCCCGAGCCGGTCTGCGGTTGGCTCTGCAGGGCTGGGGACCCCGGTCCCCCCGGGCCTGGACTGCCGGCGGGCTTGCCCTTCTGTACTTTAGGATCTGACATGTAGGGATTCTGTTTCCTGGTAGTTTATTCTTAGCGCTGTCAACGTGCTTAGGTTTTTTTTTTATTTTTGAGGGCACCCTTTCCTCCCTCTCTCCAGTTTTTTGTGTTTCTGTTTTGTTTTGTTTTAGTTAGGCATTTTGTCCCTCTGATCTTGAGTGGGTGGGCTGGCAGGACACTTGGAGAGGAGGCGTTCCGTCCCCTGATCTTGAGTGGCCTTTGGAAAATGACACGCCAAAGGGAAATTTACACAGAAGTCCGGTGATTCCAGAAATGCAGGGTGTCCGGCCAGGTGGGCGCCCGGCCTCTCGTCCCCTGTGGCGGCGTGGTGTGCGTGTACCTTGTCTCAGGGTTTACGCTTGGGCCCCGCAGCCCACCTTCCGGAGGGAAAGCGCAGCGGGCGCCTTGGGCCGGCGCCTTTGGGGCGCCCTTTCGTGCGCTCAGCTTGCGGGGGACCGGCCTCCAGGCGACCCGGCGGGGAAGCCCGCGCGACCCGCCCCTCGCGCGGGCTCCGTGTGTGTCAGTTTTGTGGAAACTGTGTCGCGACCGGGGTCGGGGTTGGGACGCTGGGACCGCCTGGGAGCCGATGTTGACTCCGAGGCCCGGTTCTCCGCAGTTATCTGAGGTCCGAGGGTTTCCAGCCCTCCACCGCGCACTGGCGCTTTCTATTTTTGCCCTTCCTGTGCCTGGAGGCGTGGCTGAGCCTGGGCTCTGGCTTTTCCGGTTGGGTAACTCCGGGTGTCCCGGGTGGGCGACCTGAGCAGCAGTGGGCCGGGCGGGGAGACATGCCAGGGGAGGGAAACTGAAAGTGGGGAGAACCTTCAGAACTCCAGCTGATCCACTTGCCTCGCCTCCCCGCCCTTCTTACTGCACTTGTCATGCACGGGATGGCTGGCCGGCGCATTTTTCAAAATGTAATAATTTGTGTGTCCTTAGTAGCCGTGAAGCATAGTTCACTTGTAGTGCACAGTTGTAGGAGTTTTGATCGCCATCAGGCGGCAGAGCGATCCTGTCATCCCATTTGCTGCCCTTTGGCGCCAGGGTGCCTCTAGCCTCTTGGCCACTAATCTCCTCTCTGTCCCTAAGGTTTTGGCTTTTCCAGAAAGTCAGATAAACGGAACAACAGCATGTAGCTTTTTGATTCTGGCTGCGTTGGCTCAGCAAAACCTATGCGAGATTCCTCCCGGGTTTGTTTTGTTGTTGTTGTTGTTTTAAATATTTATTTAGTTAGTTATTTACTTGGCTGTGCTGGGTCTTAGTTGCGGCACATGGGCTCTTCATTACCGCGTGCAGTATGTTTTAGTTGCGGCGTGGGGGATCTAGTTCCCTGAGCAGGGATGGACCCCGGGCCCCCTGCATTGGGAGCGTGGAGTCTTAATCACTGGACCACCAGGGAAGTCCGTCATCCCTGTTGTTGCGGGTATGAGAAGCCACTCCTTTTTCTGGCTGTGTTGTATTCCATTTTCCGTTTGTCCATTCGCCTGCGGGTGGCAGGACTTGTGGGATGTTTCCACTTTTGAGGGGATCGGGAATAAAGCTGCTGTAAACATCCCAGGGCAGTTTTCCATGTGAACTTGGGTTTTTACGTCACTTGAGAAAATACTCAGGAGTGGGACTGGGGTCTGTGCTAAGTGTATGTTTAACAACCCTCCTGCATCTTAGAAATGGATATTTTTGAATATTGGAAGAGTTGAGAAATCCACTGTGACCCAGCACCCAGGCACTTGAAACGAAGTTGGAAGTTCATCTGGAGATGGTCACGTTGTCCCCGTCACTGTCTTTTATTCGAGGCAGAGCAAGGCCACAGATGTGTAACCCTTGTAAGGAAGGCCTCGTGTGTCCAGGCCCTGGCAGGACCTGGCTTTCTAGTGGTGGGCGGTTCTGCAGTGGAGAGCGTCTTTCCCTTGCTGGCCGGACCTCGCTTGGCAGGGTGCGGGGTGTGCTGCCTGAATGGCCGGGCGCTCTTTCTGCCGGTCAGCAGCCGTTCCTGGTGTGTCTGTCCTACTACCAGGCAGGCGGTCAGGGGCCCTAGTGAAGTGCTCAGTGAGCCGCAGCCTTCCTAAAGTTTGCGCGTAATGTCTGCTACCCTCCCATTTCCCTGCTGAGGAATTTTGCTCTCTCATGGGAGGTGAGGGGGCAGTGCTTTATAAGAGTTCATGTTTTGTGATGACTCGATGCTGAGTACATTAAGAAAATGGGCTCCTTCCAGAAGCTTAACTTCTCAGAAGGTCAGATTACGCATGTGACTGCACGTTTGAAATGAGTGAGCTTGTTTGTTCATTGATTCATTCATTCTGCAGGCACCTCCTGGGTATTTACAGTGAGTGTTCCAGGGGGCGTGGAGGACAGTAGACAGTATTCTTCTTTCTTTTGATTTTTGAATTTTACTTTATTTTTTTATACAGCATGTTCTTATTAGTCATCAATTTTATACACATCAGTGTATACATGTCAATCCGACTCGCCCAGCTCAGCACACCACCATCCCCACCCCGCCGCGGCTTTCCTCCCTTGGTGTCCATACGTTTGTTCTCTACATCAGTGTCTCAACTTCTGCCCTGCAAACTGGTTCATCTGTTTGAGACAGCTTTGTACTTCCCGCTTCCAGGGGCTCTCATGTGGGCGCTGCGAAGCGGGGTTTTAGATGGTGCAAGGTGGAGGGTGGGCACTAGAACCGGAGCCCAGTGCCCGGGTGTGTGTGCGCTGGATGGGGCGTACGGCCTAGGACTCCTGCCAGCTCGGTGACCCCGGCCGAGTGCCTTAAGGCTTCTAGGTCTCAGTGTTCTCATCTGTAGCATGGGCTGAACAGGACTCACTCTCTCTGGAGGTTACAAGGTCGCACTGTGTTCATGTTTGTAGACCCTACAATGTAGAACACTTAGGACAGTTTGGAGCATCGTTAATTGTTCCACAGATGTTACCTGGTCTGTTGAACGACTTTGCCTGGTACACGCCAAAGCGATTAGGAAATGGATATATCCCAGCTTCATTTCCTTTCCATTAAAACAGGGTTCAGGAAAAAAAATCTGTTTTTCAGTAGTCGTATCATATAGTGGAAGGAGCACTGGTGTGAAGGCAGCTTAGGGTTTGAATTCCAGGGCTTACGCTGTCTGTGGCCTGGGCAGGTTACTTTTGAACTGCAATCCCCACACTTGTAAAATGACATTAAAAACCACTCTTTCTGTGGGTTCTTAGAATGAATTAAGCAGGTTATGTGTGTAAAGTAGCCTGGCACTTGAATGAGTTGTCAGAACCAAGGGCTGCTGGAGACGATGCTTCTGCCCTAGGTAATCTCCCCTTCTACTGGGCGGCAGGTAAACACAAGCGCAGTAGTCAGTGCTCTGGAAGAAGTGAGTTCTGGTGCTACAGAGCACAGAATCTTTTTTTAAAATTTAATTATTATTTTATATTGGAGGTTAGTTGATGTACAATATTGTGTTAGTTTCAGGTGTACAGCAAAGTGGTTTAGTTATTCATATATCCATTCTTTTTCAGATTCTTTTCCCATAGAGTTTGTTACAGGATATGGTGTAGAGTTCCCTGTGCTATGCAGTAGGTTCTTGTGGATTATCTGTTTTATATAGAGTCGTGTGTGTATGTTAATGCCAAACTCCTAATGTATCCCTCCCCCCCCACCTTTCCCCTTTGCAGAGCACAGAATCTTGGAAGGGAAAGTTCAGGGTAGGCTTCTTGGAGGAGGTGCCATCCTTTCTAAGGATATGTAGAAGCTCCTGGGGTGGCAGGAGGGAGCAGTGTGTGTCAAAGTTTGAGAAATATAAGAAAATATGGCAAAACTAAGGTATAGGACTGGAACTCAGGGTTTGGGAAAGAAATGAGAGTTGATACTGGAAAGTTAGTGGGGCCCAAGAGAAGGGGGCCTTGTTTGTCCTGTCAGAAGTTTAGATGTTTATCCTGAGGGCTGTGGGAAACCCTAAAGAACAGTGAGATGGACTTGTGGTTTAGAGACTCACTCGGACCTCCATGTGCAAGGCACTTGATTGGGTGCAGGGTGAATTGTAATCTAAGGTTCCCACTTAAGTTATAAAAGGTTGGACTGGATTTTGCAGATCTGAGAGAGAATGGGTGGGGCCTGGTGACCAGTTAGAAAAGGGAGGGCAGCAAGCGTGGGTGACAGTTTACAGCTGCATCTTTTTGAGAGAGACAGAGCACAGTAGGAAGGGATTGGGGGTGGGGAGAGGATCTTACTTCATCTTCAGTGCTTTAGAGGGGCCTGGTAGACAGGTCTGGGCCCAAGGTTCATATCTGGGCTTTTGGGGAGGAGAGGTGTTTGAAGGCATGGGAGAGACTTAGGTTACCCACAACAAGATACAAAGAATCATAGGTCTGAGGGCTTTTTAAGTGGGTATATTGAGGAAGTTTATAAGCTGAAAGAAAGCAACCAGCAGATAAAGGGTGTGAAGATGTAGAAGAGGAAATGATTGTTCATTTGTTTTCAAAAAGCTGAATACTTATCGTGTGCCTGGCCCTTTTCTAGGATCTGGGGTTCTCACCATGTGTTACCTCTTCTGCAAGGACAGTTCCACACATCCCCTGGTGAAGAGAAGTCAGATTATTCTTTGCATCCCATTCAGGTGTAGGAACTGTTCTGTACCTCTGAAGGGACTTTACTTAACCAGAGTAATAAGTTAGAAATCAAAAGAAATTAGAGCTGGAAGGGACCTTAAAGGCCACTGTACTTAATTTTGCCTAATATTTTACATTGATTGTCAGAAAAATGCAGAGCCCATTCTCTTCAGAATTCCTTCCCTGAACTTTCTTTATGACTTTCATCCAGTGGGTCTAGCTTGTAAATTTTGGCCTCCTCCTAAATTTGCTTCTTCGTCCACATTACATTTTGCCCCGACTATGGTAGAAACTCCTGGGTGGTTTCGTGGCCCCTGGTCTCAGTGCCTCTAAGTTCATCTGCCTACTCGGGTTGAGTGATCTTCTAACATGACAAGATATGCCTAAAATAATGCTGCTAATGGCTTGCCCACACAGAGTTAGTGCATACTAGCCGCCCAGCATGTGCTCTGCACAGAGGCCTGTAATCTGAACTGTGCTTTGCCAAGCCTCCTGGGGCTCTTTGGCCCTGAGGAAGGGGAGCTTTTTGTGATCACTCCCTTTGTCTAATTGGTCCTTCAGAAGCGGGGAGCCTTTTTCTAATCAGCGGAGGCACCCTTACTCAGCCAGTGGTAGCCCCAGGCCTCATCACCTGTGGGATACAAGCCATGCTCTCTCCCAGGCTTGCTTGGGCCAACATGTCTATTTTTATTTCTGTCTCTTCTCACACTTGGACTCCTGGTCTTTCGTCATCCCCACCTGCAGTATTTACAGTGCCCAGCAGGTGTCAGGCTCGAGTGTCTTTTCACAGATGTTTCCTCTGCAGTTAATGCACCTCCTACTCCAACTCTGCATAGCCTCATCTTTCTAGACTGTACTTCAGGGTTATCATGAAGCCGTCACTTAGCTATAACTTTTGGCCTCCATAGGCACTTCTGTGCTTAAAGGTTCTGGTTCTTTATCTCATGTGATTGAAATTTTGAGTTTATAGATCTTCGTCCTTAATGAGGCTTTAAGGACAGGAATCATTTCTAATCCTTAGCACAGAGCAGATGCTTTTTAACGGTGATAAAATGTATGGTTTAAATGACTCATTTTACAATAATTTTGCTTTAGCTTCTGATAGAAATAAAGTTTCCAGATGTTGTGTTCCTGCAATAAGAAATAAAGATGTGACCTTCCAGTTGCGTAAAGCTCATCAATGCTGTGTAAGTGCGTCGGGTGTGCTAAGGAACGTGGATCCAAGTGGGCTAGTTGTGAGAGAGAGAGACTTAACTATGTTAACAAAGGTAAGCCTTCATTGTGTCCTGCCAACATCTGATAGTTGCTTCTGGGCAAACTAAATTTATAAAATTTTAAACTGTTCCTCACCATTAAAGGGATTGAATATTGGGCCACTTTGGTGCACCTGTGTCTTGCGAATTGTCCTGTTGGAGATGGAGGTTTAGAAAGTGAGTTTCAGTCTTGTTTAAGTCTCTTCCCATCAGACTGGTCTTGTGATTTCCTACACACCATGTTACTTCCTGTCTACCTTTCCTTGGTGTTGTTCATGCCTGGATTGTCTCCTGTACCTGCTCAAACCTTGGTCCACTCTCATTTGTACCATGGAAGTTTGTCATGCCGGATACTGTCAGAATTAATTTTACTTAAGTTTGTGTTAAGGTGCAAAGCACACGTTTTGTATATTATCTGTTTTTTGTGTTTGTTTATATTTTTATGGTTTCTCTTCAAGAAATATTAGGAGTAGGAAATAACAAGATGTAAAGAGAAAAAAGTCATCATTCTCTTTCAAGTTGTTAGAACATCTACCTGCAATCATAATGCACTGTGGTATGTGTTAAAATAGGAAATATATGTCATGTCCCGTAGGAGCAGGAAAGTCAGTGGTGTTAGGGTGTGTCATGGAAGTAATCACAAAGCAGGTGACTGCTGGTTGGGGTCCTGAAACATTAGTGTGTGTTCCTTGTGTCCAGTAGTGGTCTGGAGGGGTCAGGAAGCGTGCCTTTCAATTTGAGGGAACAGAGGGTTTGAGGTCCTCTCTGTTCTATTGCTCTAGTATAGTATACTGCATAGCAGCTCATAAAATACTGTGTTTATAGTTGATATTTAAATCGCTGATTGATCATCAAGATTGGGATGTATCATTGGAAATGAAAATAGGAAGAGTCTTATGCTTTTTAGGTTTTTCCTTTTTTTCCGATGTCTCAGAAGGCTCTTTGACGGGGGACTTTATATTCTCCCATACAATTCCATGAATACTTATACCCTGGCACTTATTTTAATGGCATTTTCAATTTATAAATGTCTCTGAAACACGTACTGTAAACTATTTGAGGGTAATGACCATGGCCATGGATGACACATCTTAAATGTGCATCGTGTTAATGTTTGAGTGTCAAGTGGTCTACCATCAGTGCTTCCTTCTTTCACCCAGTTTTCTTCCTCATTTCCTTCTCCAAATTTGTCTCATTTTTCTACTCTCCCTTTTGCTTCTCTATTCTTGCTTTCTCTTTCCCATTGCGTGTGTCATTCTTCTTCTTCTTCTTCTCCTTCTGACTTCATTATTATGGCCAACTAAAACCTTTTCTAGGATTGTCTCTATCTTCCTTTCCTCTTCATTGCCATCCACAAACTCTTAGAGAATATTGTTGCTTGAGTCCCTTACTTCCTAGCATACCCATGTACTTCCTGATCACTTTAGAACATTGAAAAGGGTTGGAATTTTTAAAAATAGGTAATTATAATCAGTCTTCTTTCCCCTCTGGCATAAGACTCTTCTTCCTCAATCTGACCATTCTGAAATCTAGAAGTACTCCAGCTCATTGGTCTCCCTTACCCCCATGTTTAGGCCAAAGAACTTGTGAAACCTTAGCCCTGTTTAATACTTGAATTTATCAAAACATAAGAGGGCTAATTCTGCCTAAGGGCACCAAAGAAGAATAAAGATGCCACAGATAAACGTTTAGTCCAGATTTATAATGGACTCTTAAGTGCCTAGTTGAGTGCTAACCGTTAACTCACTTGAACAACAGGGAGGTCATGACACAAACTAACATGTTAATTGTATAGACACTTCACTTCACCATTCCTCAATGTAGCTGATAAACTGCATCCAGTTAGCTTAAATACATGAATGATGAATTTCCCTGCGTATATAAATCGGGAGTTCCTAAAGTTTTCTTTTTCCCTTTGTACAACTACTGACTGCCACCTCGCTTGGTCAGTGCAATAGAAAATGATGACTAAGAAACACATTGTCTCAATATCAGTGGACATAATGTCCTAGTAGTCTATAAAAATCTCAAAATTCTTAATCTAAAAGGTAGTTCTGCCAATCTTATAACCTTTTCCTTTGTTAATATAAATATCCAATCTATGAAGGTCTCAGTTTCCTTACTTAGAATATGAGGTGGATAGATTTGCTAATATCTAGGGACCTTTCCAATTTTAATATTCCCTAGTTATAAGGGCTGAGCCAAATACAATGGCTCCCTTAATCATTAACCTCGCTCATGATGAAAGTTATCAGCAAGTTCTACTTGTAAGAGATTAAACATTCATATCCATGTATATTGTAGCACATTGACTTTTACAGAACTCAAAGTAACACAACATAGTTACATTCATAGACTTAAGGTCACTGTGGTATACTTTACAATTTTTCTTCTCCCTAGGAAGGAAATGTAGATCCCTAGGAAGGGATTTCTTTCTCTGCCTTTCAGTAATGTAAGCCTTTTATTATCTCTTGGATCCTAAAAATGGGTAGGGTTTTGGCAGGTGGAGCTTAGGACAGACATTCCAGGTGACAGGGACAACACAAGAAAGGGCAGAAGGAAGAATGGATTTTCAGAAAGACTTGATATCTTACATGATGAGAGCAGCGTTTCACAATCTCTGTCCTGCAGAACACTGGTTTTAGATGATGTTAATGTAGTTAGAAGACAGAAGCATTTGGGAAGAGCCGTACTCTACATCCCGACATGAAATTCAAGTTTCACTTTGTTACATTACATACTCTGAAAAGTTTTGGAGGAAGGAATTGATTTATTTTTGTTTAATTCAGTCTTACTTACAGTTACTTGACAAACCTATATTCAGCTGATGGGACTGTATTTTGTGAAAGGCCAATCGGAGAAATGGTGAGATGGAGCTTAGGATATTTCTCTGTTGGGACAGGCATGTGATTATTTTTCTTATAATTCTTTACTGTTTGTCCTAACAATTGTTACTTTGCAGGAGTCAGTTTTTTTTGTTTTTTTTACATCTTTATTGGAGTATAATTGCTTTACAGTGTTGTGTTAGTTTCTGCTGTATAACAAAGTGAATCAGCTATGTGCATACATATATCCCCAGGATTCAGTTTTAAGCCTTCTGTTTTTACCTGAGTTATTGGGACTCTTAGAAAGCTCAACAATCCTGGAGTCTTCATCTCTGATGTAGTTTCCAGAAGCTCCTGGCACTTACCACTATTTCCTCTTGATTCTTTTCCTCCGACTTCAGACTTCTTACGATTATGAGCTGATGGTTTTCTCAGCCTCTAGTGTCAAAACCAGCTACCTCACTCATCTTCATTGTCTCAGTTACAAGGTGCAATATTTCCCATGTTTATATGTGTCAAAATATAAGTCAGGAATTGATACATAGCATATGCGTAATAAAAATTGTATTTCTTTTTTTTCTTTGTTCAAAGGTATCCAAACACTGGCCAAGTTCTTAAATTGAAAGTAGAGTGATCTAACTTATTCAGCTCATCCAACCATCAATATTCAATACTTGTCTTTTTTCTTACACATATTTCTTGTATTCCAATTGTGACATTCTAGAGCACAGTGAGTACATTTATAACTTATTACTGCATTACTACCTTGGCTATTCCTTGACCAAAATTTACTTCATACAACTGACAGCCTAATTAACCTACTAGAGGTTTTTTTAATGTACGCATACATTAAAAAAAACTCTAGTAGGTTAACTACATTGCTAATAACTGAATTTTTACATCTCTATGCACCCATGTATCCAACACCAGATCAAGATATTATAAAATATTTCTAACTGCCTACACGGTTCTCTGTTACTTCTTTCTGTTCCATACTCTCCCAGGGCAACACCTAAGCTGACCTCTATCTATCACCATATATGACATATGTGGAAACACACAGTGTGTATTCTTTGGTATCTGGCCTCTGATTACATATCATTATATCGGTAGTTTATTCTTTTATTGTGTTTTCCTGATTTTTTAAACCTAGACATTCATACAGTGTCAAAGTACCACTGAGTTCTTCATATTATTATGCTGACCTCCATCTTCAGGGGCTTTCCACAGTCTTCCACGTGTCTTTCCACCTACTTTCTCTTCTGTCTAATTATGTTTCATTTAACCAACCTCAGCCAGCCTTCCCCCATATTCCCCAACACGTAGCACTCCTGTGTTCAGCCAGTTTTGTCCCGTATTCCATAAGGCCTTTGTGCCATTCCTGACACTGTGCCTGTTCCCTGCCCGGAAGGCCTGTTCCCTACCCTCTATATACTTGTTCAAGACTCAGTTTAAATGCTACCTGTCCTGAGAAGTCTTCTCAGAAGAAGCCAGTACTTTTTGGAATCCTTCTTTAATGAAATCCCATAGCAAGTGTAATCTGTCCTCCCTGATCTGGTAATTACTTATCCATTGTTCCTATCATATAGTGTTTGTTTTCCTTGTGTGCTGTTATTATTTATTGAAGCAGATTGCAGTGACTTGAACCAGGAACTGGGTCATTTTCCTCTTCATTTTAGTGCAAGTTTCTGTGATATGAAGTTAAACTCTTTTTCCCTCACTTCCCATTCACCCTCAGCAGTTGTTAAACATGAAGTACAAGTGAAACTTATTGGTTCACAGGTTTTTGTGGTCCTTGGTTCTGGTCCCTAGGTCTAAGCTGCACTTCTGTAGTGCTAATTTGACTGATTTCTTATTGTCACGTAACTCAGGAATTAACTAAATCATTACAAATTTAGATACATATAAGATAGTATAAAAAAACCCAGTGGATATCAAAAGTTTTGGCCTGGAGGAGAGTGTTGTATGAGTCCTAATTTGGTGGGGCTCACACTTAATGAGCGAGCCTTCCAATATTCCACTGTAAGTAAGAAAGAGGTATGCAAATATATGGTTAATATTTAACAGTGTTGATAAAAAAGAGAAGAGAGAAAGGGACGACAGATATTTTGAGGGCCTTTTGGAATTCATGAACAATTATGATTGGATGGGGAAAAAGAAGAACCGAGGGCTAACCTCCCACAAGTGAAGTCAGGAAAGAGAGAAGGGCTCATCTGGTATGCAGGTAGAGAGGTTTGACCTACAGAATCTTAGAAAACCTCAACAATCTGAGCAGCGTTTGCAAGAGGCAAACTAAAGGGCTAACAAAAGTCTGCAAAAGTGTCACACAAAGAACTCTGGCATGGTGTTCATCATCTAGCTAATCCTAACATGCAGACATTGTTGAGAGTAAAGTCAGGTCTTTACCAGAGTGGGTTTCTTATTTGGGCAACTGGGTCAAATGAAGAAAGGCAGGTGTAGGCTGCCAGAGTAATAAATAAGGAGAGGAAAAAACAAAAAGAACGAGACATATCATTCATCAGTGATTTCCCCCCAGTATTCTTAGCCTCCACCTTATCTCCATCTTGCTGCTAACACAGGAACTAGACTGAACAGGGAGGTAAAAGGTCTCTACAGAAACTGAGGTAATATAGAAAATGAAAAAATAAAACATAAAATTGTAAATTTTCTTCCTGGGGTAATTGAGATGATAGTTGAATAATAACATAAGATCAGGCGAAGTCTAAAGGAATTTTAGACAAGCTGGATCGAGTAGGAAAACTTCTGTTCGCTGGCGTCTGAATGTTAGAGAGACACCAAGACATGTGGGCCAAGTTGTGGGGAGAAGGGAAACACAGACGCAAGCTTGACACTTGGTGCAGCTTTTGTCCTTGGGGCATTTGCTGATTCAGCTCATACAGCCTAGGAGCTGAAAAGCCAAAGAGTTCAAAAGACTGTAACCACAGAAGCCAATGGGCAACAGCTCAAGCTAAAGGCAACAACTAATGGAATGACAAGCTAAGTGTATCTTTAGTCTCACAGGGCTGCGGGAACCATTACATTTAAAGCCTAACAAATACAAGGGTAGTTGGGAATAGGGAGAATCCAAACATTCACATGGTAATCCCAAAGGGCAACACCCATAGAGGAAGGACAAGACAGAAATAGACCAACCTTCACACAGACTGAAAAACGGCTTTGAATGAGCTGAAACTGAGAATGGACTAAGGTTACCAGTCCCTATAGTAACTGTCTGCCATGGGCCAAAGTAAATCTTTTCAAGAGAAAGATAACAACATCCAGAATGTGGAGGTATCTTTATAGTTTCCTAAAATAAGTTAAGCCCAATTTTAGTATAAAAAATAATAGGACATAACCAGGAAAAATACTAAATGATCAAATGTTCAAAAAAAGAAGAAAGAAAGAAAAAAGACAACATAAATAGACACAGGAGGACAAGAGTTAGCAGGCCTTGGTTTAAAAAAAAACAACAAAACTACTATGGTTAAACAAAGAAAATAGACACATGGCAAATAAGCATATGAAAAGATGCTGCACATTCCATGTCATCAGTGAATTTTGAATTAGAACAATAATGAGATACCACTACACACCTATTTAAATGGCTAAAATCCCAAAACTGAAATACCGAAGTTGGTGATAATGCAGAACAATTGGAAATCTCATTTGTGGCTAGCGGGATACTTGGCAGTTGCTTACAAAATAAACATACTTTTACCATACAGTGATCTAGTAATCATGCTCTTTGGTATTTACCCATAGGAACTGAAAAGTTATGAAAAGTTATGAAAGTAAGAGCCTTTACAGTGAGAAAATTCTATGATTCTATGGTTTTTCAACTCATTAATTTGTGTAGTTCATCCACTTTACTCATTGTATACACTTAAGTATATTGTTCCTTGAAATGGCCATTCAAAGTTGTTTCCTGTGCCACACACTATGAATGTTAGGGTTGGTCCTGTGTAGATCTTACCCCCATTGAATTAGTATTATCCCTAAACAAGCAACTTTCTTCCATAAGGAACAAAAAAGAGGTTCAGAAATGTCCAAACTAAATTTTTATAAAACTGTGTTATCAAATCTTATTTATCAAAAAACTTCAAACATAGCAGTATGAGTTCCCATATACCCTTTACTCAGCTTCCCCAAATGTTAACATTTTATATTACTAGAGTATAATTATTGAAAGCAGAAAGTTTACATTGTCACAATGCTACTAACGATTTATAGACGCGTATTCAAATATTGCCTATTGTCTTGTGGTCCAGATTCAAATCTAGGATCCCTTATTGCATTTGCTTGTCATATCTCCCCATTCTTCTCTAATCTAGGATAGTTCCTCAGTCTTTTTTTGTCTGTTATGACCTTGAACTAATGGAAAATCTTATCCAGTCATTTTGTAGAATTTTTCTCAAATAGGGTTTGTTTGATATTTTCTCATGGTTAGACTGAGGATATGAATTTCTTGACATGAACACATCAGGAGAGATATTATGCCATTTTCAGTACATATTAGAGGTACAAACAAATCTGTATGTCTCACTACTGGGGATGCTAACTTTGATGACTTAGTTATAATGATAGCTGCAAAATCACTATTTTTCCCTTTGTAATTATTTGAAATTGTTCAAATATTCTGCTTCTTGTTTAATTTTCCCATACTAATTTTAGCATCCATCAATAATTTTTGACTCCACCAGTTACTGTGGTGTTTGATGGTTGTTCATTTTCTATTCCCATCATTCCCTCTACATTTATTAACTATAATTTGAGTATAAGAAAGAGCTGTTCTTCTCGTTCATTTATGTATTTATCTGGTTATTTGTTCATATATATACATACATCAGTGTGAACTTGTGGATATTTATTTTATTCTACGGGTTAAAATTTATTACTATCATTAATAGTTTTGTTTCTCAAAGTGTTCCATATTTGGTCACTGGTACTCCTTCCAGCTGTCTCCTATATTTTTCCTACATGACCATACAATTTTTGGAGTAATATCTTACTTTCTGACACCACAAAATGCTCCAGACCCATCTTTTACTTTCCTCTGTCTCAGCCTTGAATCAGTCATTTCTCCGTGAAGTTCTTGTTCCTTGCATTAATAATGGTATTCAGAAACCAGAATCTTGGTATGAGGTGGATTTATCACTATCCAAGCTACCTCATTGTGTTTTCAGCAGAGAGAGCTGAAAAAATATATACGAATACATAAAAATATACAAGTATCTCTATTTTCATATTATCTATCTGGGTGTGTGTGTATACACACACACGTGTGCACACACACACCTTATCTATCATCTGTCTACCTACATATATATATAACTTCAAATTGATATATGAATTCAAATTGATACCTTGATTCCAATCCAACACCACAGGGTTTATTCTAGCCTCCCTTACCCTTTCCTTATTTGTCACTCTTTAACAATTAGAAACCTGATTCTCATTATTTGCAGTCTATTTAGTCATTTGCTCAATTCTGGAATACACATAAAATATTTAAAAATCATTAACCTGTACGCGTGTGAAAAATAAATTTACTAACAAGTTCAATATTTGTGTACATTTTTTTTTGTCTTTAGCTTTTCAGTATATATTCTGCATGGTTAATTACAGTATATTAAAATACTGTTTTCCAAAGTTACTTAGGTTAGCTCTTTCCCACCTCCTTCAGTGTGTTTTTTTTCTTCTGCAGTGTGAGAAAATCCAGTACTTTGTGTTCAACTCAGACTACCAAACCAGAAGTTCTAGCAGAAAAGGTGATAATCCATATGTGCAATAAGATCCCCAGGTGATTCTTTTCATTGGAGAAATATGAGGAACGCTGCTTGACGTCTCTACAACTAAGATGTCTAAAATGAAACTTCAATTATTCCTTCTTCCAAACTGTCCCATCCTGCAAATCTTTTCTTCCTCAGTGAATGGTGCCATGATTCACACAAAAACTAACTCAGTGCAAAAACCTGGGAATGGTCCTCAATTCCTTCCTTTTCTTCACTTTCTGCATAGACTGCATCATTAGGTCCTCTGGAATCTCATCTCTCTCTCTCTCTCTCTCTCTCTCTCTCTCTCTCTCTCTCCCTCTCATCACATACATAATGTTTCTCTTCATCTTCATTGCCACCATCTTAGCCACTACCATTTCTCCTTTGCTCTACTTGAACAGCCTAGTGTCTACACAACTATCTTTTCATTTAATTGCTTTCTCTTGCATCTAAGATAAAGTCGAAATCCTTAGCCTTATAGATTCTGGCCTTGCCTTTTCTTGTAAGATGTATTTTCATACTTATAAGTACAGGCACACTCACACGCACACACATATAGTTGGTATTGTTAGTTTAGGTTTGGTTTGCCCTCCCATCCTAGCATGAGAAAATTAAGAAACAAAGTCAAACCAAAAAAAAACTTTAAAAATAAATTTGAATAATATCCTTTCCCTCCAGAACATTTCTCTAAAGCAGTATTATCATTAATGGCAGTACAGACCAGAATTTTTTCCCTTAGACATAAAGGCATGGTGAAGAAGTCACATTAAAAACTGGAATCTAAGCTTTCAATGTCAAATTCTGTCTCTAATCTTCTGCAGTAAGCCATAATGATTAAAGTATAGGAATCTGAATCAGAGGTCTGGTTTAGTATAATCTTTTTTGTAATAAGCTTTGTACCTTAGACAAGTCATTTATCTCTCCATTCCTTAATTTCTTCATTTATAAACGGAGACGTTAAGAGTATTGATATTCAAGGCTAATGAAAAAAGAATGCATCTAAGTACTGTATCAAACACTTTAAAAAGTAACGAGTTCAGGTTCTCTGCCGATTTTTAAATTGGAATATCTGGGGGGTTTTGATATTAAATTGTATGATTTCTTTAGATAATTTGGATATTAACTCCTTATCAGATATATCATTTGAAAAAATCTTTCATTCAGTAAGTTACCTTTTCATTTTGTGATGGTTTTCTCCTCTCTGCAAAAGGTTTTCAGTTTGATATAATCACACTTGTTTAATTTTACTTCTGTTGGCCATGCCTGAGGAGATAGACCCCCAAAAAATATTGCTAAGATCGATGTCAATGTATTTTTCCTAGGGGTTTTATGGTTTCAGGTCTTAAATGTGAGTCTTCAATCCATTTTAAATTTATGTTTATGTATAGTGTAAGGAAATAATTCAGTTTCACTCTTTTGCAAGTAGTTGTCCAATTTTCCTAACACCATTTATTGTCTTTATTTCATTGTATGTTCTTGCCTCCTTTGTTGTAGATTAATTGATCACATAACTGTGGGTTCATTTCTGGGCTCTCTATTCTATTCCACTGACCTATGTGTCTGTTGTTATGCTAATACCATACTGTTTTGATTACTATAGCTTTGTAGTATAGTCTGAGATCAGTGCATGTCATACCACCAGCTTTGTTTTTCTTTCTCAATATAGCTTTGGTTATTGGAGGTTTTTTGTTTGTTTGTTTGGATGATTCTATACAAATTTTAGGATTATTTGTTCTAATTCTGTGAAAAATACCATTGGTATTTTGATCGGGGTTACATTGCTTTGGGAATACATACAAATGACCAAAAGACACATGAAAAGATGCTCAATATCACTAATCATCTGGGAAATGCAAATCCAAACCACAGTGGGATATCACCTTACACCTGTCCGAATGGCCATCATCAAAAAGGGAACCCTTGTGCACTGTTAGTGGGAATGTAAATTGGTGCAGCCACTATGGAAAACAGTACAGAGGTTCCCCCAAATGTTAAAAATAGAATTACCATATGATGCAACAGTTCAACTTCTGAGTATCTATCCAAAGAAAACAAAAACACTAATAAGAAAGGATGTATGCACCCCTCTGTTCATTGGAGCATTACTTATAATAGCCAAGATATGGAAGAAACTAGTGTCCATAAATAGATGAATGGATAAAGAAGATGTGGTGTACATATACACATATATATAATGAAATATTACTTAGTCCTAAAAAAGAATGAAATATCTTCACTTGCAACAACATGGATTGACCTAGAGTACTAGGTGTGCTAAGTGAAATAAGTCAGACAGAGAAGAACAAATACTGTATGATTTCACTTATATGTGAAATCTAAAAAAATAAAGCAAAGAAAAGAAAACAGAAACAAACTTGTAGATACAGAGAACAAACTGGTGATTACTAGAGGGGAAGGGGGATGGGGACTGAGAGAAATAGGTGAAGGGGATTAAGTGGTAGAAATCTCCAGTTATAAAATAAATGTCTTGGGGATGCAATCTACCGCATGAGGAATATAGTCAATAATACTGTAATAATTTTGTATGGTGATATATGGTTACTAGTCTTATCATGGTGACCAATTCAAATGTATTTAGATGTTGGATCACTATGTTGAACACTTGAAGCTAACATAATATTGTATGTCAACTCTACTTCAATAAAAAAGTGACCAGTTAACATTAATTGGTATTATAATTACATTTTCTCTGCATAAAGGCACATTTTATTGATTTTTTCATTATAAAGTATAAAAGTACCTTTTACTTTCAAGATGAGTTCTAAGATTACTTGTTAATGTTAATATGGTAACTTAAAAGACCTCTAGATATAATTTAATTTTAATTGCCTAACACAAATATGTCTGATATTCACCAGTATGAATTCAAACCTATTAGTAAAGATGTCAAATGAGTCACCAAAACATTTTTGTTTATTGCCTCTCATTGAACCCTAAATGCTAACAAGACTTTTTGTTGGAATGAGGGATCAAAATTTTATACTCTTTAAGAACTAATGCCATAGCTGTTTTATTTTTATAAATAAAGCTCTTCCTGTTTACTTTGTAGTGTACAATTTTTGAATGGCCTGGAAAGAGAAAAATTATTCTTTGGGCTGACAAAAATGATAAAGAGGCTCATTGCTGATGAAGGGAAGAAGACAAAGAAGAATAGAGAAAGAAGGATTCGTTCCTCTTTCAAAAGGGGGGCAAGATACTAGAGCTTTCTGCAGGGAAACTGAAGCACACCTTTCTTTCTGAGATTTGAAAGGAAGAGATGCCCTACGTTGAAATATCTAGAGTATATCTTCCATTTAAAAATGAACCTAGCTAATCATCCAGTGAGGAAGAAAAGAGTAAAATAGCCTTTGATCAAGTCCTTTCTGTGGTGTTAAATGCAACTAATTATAATGAATATCACATATCTAATGAGTTCAAGAATTCCCCTTGGAAGAATCGGTCTGTCCTTTACAAAAAAGAGAGTTCAAGTGAGTTATTTGCATTTGGTAGGGAAGCTCTACTGTCTAAATCATACTCATTTAAAGGTGAAGTTCAGGGCTTCCCTGGTGGCACAGTGGTTGAGAGTCCGCATGCCGATGCAGAGGACACGGGTTCGTGCCCCGGTTTGGAAAGATCCCACATGCCGCGGAGCGGCTAGGCCCGTGAGCCATGGCCGCTGAGCCTGCATGTCCGGAGCCTGTGCTCTGCAACGGGAGAGCCCACAACACTGAGAGGCCTGCATACGGAAAAAAATAAAAGGTCCAGTTCAAAGTCTGCCATAATTTGTTATTATATATGTAATTTTTGAATGTAATATACAGTTATATATGTATATAACATCAACAAGAAAGTGACCCACTTTAGAGTCAAGAAAATATATAGGTGAAGTGTAAAAGTGTTGGAATAGATATACCATAACAGTAACAACACAACAAAACAAGACAACAACAGCAAAACTGGAGTGGCTAAGAAAATATCAGAAAAAAATATATTTTAAGATGAACATTTTTACTAGAGACAAAGATATTTTAAACTGATAAAATGATTATACCATCTAGAATGTATAATAATTATAAACTTTTATGCACCTAACAACAGAACTTCAAAATACATTGAAGCAAAATCAACACAACGGAAAAGAGAAACAGACAGTTCTACAATAATAGTTGGATACTTTAATACCTTTCTTTCAATAGCAGAACAGACAGAAAATCAACAAGAAAAAAAAAAACTTGCACAACATTATCAATCAACTAGACCTAACAGCCATCTATAAAACCTTCCACCCAACAGCGTCAGAATATACATTCTTTTCCAATGCACATGGATATACTATATGCTAGGCCATAAAACAAATTTCAGTACTTTTAAAGGATATAAACAATACAAAGAGTGCTCTCAGATGACAACAGAATGCAATAAGAAATCGTTAACAGAAAGAAATTTGTTGAAAATCACAAATGGAAATTCAACAATATATTCCTAAATAATTCATGGGTCAAGTAAGAACTCATAAGGGGAATTAGAAATAATTTTAGATGAAGTAAAAGGAAAGTATAACATGTTAATATTCGATTGGTCGCACATAGTCTTTTGAAAAGCAGAGGGGTTAGACAAAGAGATCTAAATTAATTAAAAAATCATTTATTATTCTGGGAATAAAAAGAACTGGGCTTAGTCTCAGTTTTGCCTTTCTTTATCTTTGTGTCTGTTGATCATCTTGGAATAGTCATTACATAGCCAGAATACAGTTGCCATCTCAGGAATCAAATACTGTTATCTCTAGGGCTACCATAACAAGATACCACAAACTTGTTAGCTTAAAAGAACAGAAATTTATTTTATCACAGCTCTAGAGGCCAGAAGATCAAACTCAAGAGTGTTGAGAGGGCCATGTTCTTTCTGACGCCTCGAGGGGAGGATCCTTCTTTGTCTTAACCAGATTCTGGTGGTGGCCATCAATCACTGGTGTTGGCATTTTTTGATTTGCAGCTGCATCACTCTGGTCTCTTCCACTGTTGTCACATGGAATTGTCTCTGTGTGTTTCTGTCTCTGGAAACAATTTAAATAGAAATTTCTATTTTTAAAAAACAAACTGTTGATTACTATGCTCTATTTAGATAGTTCCTCTAACCCACACCCAGTTCCATTTCCCCATATGTATTTGAGAAGGAAAGAGGAACTCCTGTGAGCTATCCTATTGGAAAAAATCAATGATACAGTGCTTTACTAGAGATGCCTCTTACCTAAAATATTTGAATTAAATATAAAATCTGGGGAAATTATCACCCAGTTTCCCTCTTCTAGAGGCATGACCTGAATGATAGGCAGCAGAATATTTTATACCCGTGAGGTTTGCTGACATTATTGATTTGATCCAGAATCTGTATTTTCTCTCTAAAGAAAACAGTATTCTCTCTTTCCTTTCTTTAATTTATAATGTTGATGTCTTAAGATTATTGTCAGAGAGGATGCTTGTAGTTCAAATGATTTGGCTGTATTTCACCAGTATTATTACAAGATAGTCAAACAATGGCTGGGCTCCAGTATAGACCTCGGTCCCTTTGTTCCACTGGGATACGGATGTGAAAGCCACTGTTTCCTTATATTCCAAAGACCAAATAAATAAAACAAATAAATAAACACAAAAAAACAAGTAAATGAAACTATCTTAAAACCAACTCTCTTTTCTTCCTCATCCATGTTAATTCTCTTCTACCTAAAATTACTTCCTGGAAGTGATTTTTATGTTTCTTAGAGCCTCTTTATGTATATATCCACACTAATGCATATAAAACTGTTCCTTGTAGATCTTTTACTTTTTCCATTTGAATAATTATTTTCACATGTCGTATAGAGTTTATCCATTGTCCTAGATATGCATTTTTCCTGTGTATTTGAGCATCATAGGAAGATAAATTCTACTCTTGAAAATGTTAACTGGTGACTGAGACACAGAAAGCTATTCTTCTTACCATTTTTCAATAGTGAGTAGTAGATTCTGTAGGGGTGGAATTTTAAGATGTAAGTATACTGTTTTTCTACACTCCAATTACGTTCCCCTTATCATAGAAATTGACCAGTGAAGTGTGCTGCTGACTTTTCAGAATCCATGTACATACAATCCATTAAGTTATTAGATATAACGTTGGTCAGAAAAGCATACTGTGAAATGTTGCTTTTATTTAAATTCCCACTATTTTCACTCCATGGTTTCAAGATTTGACTTCTTTATTGCCCTCTGGTGGTGGGCTCTGTGAACTGCATATTTACGGGTCTGGGGCACGTATCTTCCCGGAGGTATTCAACTCCTCAGGTACAAGCTAAAGAGTAGATGATAAGAAGCATTCAGATTTATTAAAACTAATTACGAATATCAGTAGCCTGACTGTTGTTTCTAAAAATATAAAATATTTATCCTTCTGTTGTCAAACAACCATATTTCATGAAAAGAAGTATAAATCCTTTTTTGCTTGCAATAAAAGAACAATAATTGAGGGTATTCTTCATTTGGACCAAATACCTTCTCTGAAAATATAAGTGAAAATAGGAGTTGAACTTTCCAAAATATTCTTTAGTAAATAAAACTCCACATATAATTTCAAATTATCATTTAATTTTACCCTAAATTTAAATATCTATATTGACTTAAATGCTGTCCTCTGTAATTTCGGATGATTCCCTCCTTTATATCTTCTTCCTCTCTTCAACAAATAAAATACATATGAATGCCTAACATGAGGTAGGGTATTCTCTGTGAAATAATGATGTTGGGATACTTGATTTTGACTTAGCAGAGGGGTTGAGCCTCTGTGTTGGTGAATTCTCCCCAGATGGTGCGTGTGGAGAGGGTCAGGCATATCTCTGTGCTCCTGAAGTTTTCTCTGTGAAACTGTCAACCTCCAATATCAGAAATAACTTCCTTCGTGAGAAGGGATTTTCAGACATGAAAAGTTTTCTCTTAAAGTGCAAGTATTTTTAAACTCTATAAAATATAGAGCATTATAAATTTTCTTTAGTTACTACAAGCTGAATTTTAACTGAGAAGACTGGGAAGTCCATGTATGTGTACATGCATGCATGCATGCATGTTTGTGTGCTACACGTGTGTGTGTGTGTGTGTGTAGGTCTACTGAGGATACAGAACATATTCTGGACATGACAGAGCAGTGGTGTATCAGAAGGGAAAAGAGTATAAAGGACCAGCTTCACCTGCTTAATTTGTCCCCTGACCTGGTGTCGTCTTATTTTCCACCATCCTTTGCTGATCTGTATACTAAATACCCAGGGCTCCTGGGTACCTCCAGGTACCTCTGTAAGTTTTACAAGCCTATCAATATCCCATGTACAGTGGATGGAACCTGGACTTTTTGCCCATATAGTTTTCCTTTCCCTCAGAGTTTTCGTCTGAGCTATGTCATGGGGTAGGTACTGTTGTGAAAATTTGTGCTCACTTGTTAAATAGAAACTACTCATTGAACTGTTTAAACAAATAAACAGTATCTTGAGTCAATTGCAGGGCACCTCCAGTCTCCACAAAGCAGAGTTACTTTGGGACAGGAAGTTCGTTTAGTTTCCCCTTAAATCAAAATACAAAGTTACTGAGCAATTGTAGGACCAACCCTGTAGTTGCAAACTTGGGAAGAGATCACAGGATTCTGTCATCGTCTGCTTATCCCCTTATTGGGACAGCAAATAGCTCAATAGTTCTTATACTGAAGTCAAAACGAAGAATAATACCGGAACAAAGTCTGCATTGAAAGTCTGTGTCTTATTTTTATTTTCTCTTGGCACATAGTAGGTAACTGTTAAATGTTCTCTTGATAAATGTGAAAAACACACAAGGTACTTCATCTACTAGGGGTCATAAAATTTCAACTTTTCTTTTGGTGTAGGGGTTGATGATGAAAAGTTTGGAAACTTCTGATCCATGTTAATGTTCCTGCTTTGAGAACTGCAGGGTGCAGCTTTTAGATGGAAAAAGTTGCCAAGAGGACCAGAAGTAGAATAAAGGCATTTATGTAATTCTTCCTTATAGTTTCATTTATTGGTTTTCAGCATCTAACTTTGAAAAGTTGCCTGAGGCTGCCTAGGGTCTGCAATAAGGATCACAGCTGTGCTGTCCTACCCCCTCCCCACACGTGGGAACAGAACCTACCCAGCAGTGCTAATAGAGGCCCATGGCTTTCCGCCCACCTCCGCCCACTGCTCAAGGCAGTGGCTTTTTTCTACCAGCCTCACCCTTCTCCATGTGAATCTTTTTCTTCTTTCCAGTTTTATTGAGATGTAATTGACATGTAACACTGTATAAGTTTAAGGTGTACAGCATCATAATTTGATACATGTATATATTGCAAAGTGATTACCACAATAAGGTTAGTTAACACATCCATGACCTTACACAATCAATTACCTTTGTGTGTGTGTGTGTGTGTGTGTGTGTGTGTGATGAGAACATGTAAGATCTACTATCTCGGAAACTTTTGAGTATGCAATAGAGTGTTGTTAACTATAGTCACCATGCTGTACATCAGACTCCCAGGATTTATTCATCTTATAACTGGAAGGTTATACCCTTTGACCAACAACTCCCCATTTCCTCCACTCCCCAGCCCTTGACGGCCACCATTCTACTCGGTTTCTGTGAGAGCAGCTTAGATTACACGTAAAAGTGAGATTATGCAGTGTTTGTCTTTCTCTCTCTGACGTATTTCACTTAGCATAATGCCCTCAAGGTTCATCCAAGTTGTTGCAAATGGCAAGATTCCCTTATTTTTTAAGGCTGAATAACATTCCATTCTACATATGTGCCATATTTTCTTTATTCATTTGTCTGTCAATGGACACTATAGAAACAGAAACTCACTCAGTTCCTACAAGTGTCCAAGGTAACAATAGACAAAATATGGATGTTGGTGGGTGTAGATCCAGGCAGTAGGTTAGACTACATCCCACAGGCAGGAAGGCCGCTATTTTAGGAGGAGCTGCCTTGAATATGAATCAAATAATAATTGATTTATATATCACCAGTTCAGAACTAACTCATCTGTTTTCAACACCTCACCATAGATATGAAATGAGAATGAGTGGAAAAAGAGGCTTCTGAAGGCAAACAGTCATAAAACCCATTATTATTCTGTAAAAAGGAGACTATACAGTCTTACCTTCAGAACCTCAACTCAAACAAAGACATGTAGCAGCCTTAGTAGGATATAATCGCAACAGAAAAAATACAAGCAGAAGGCAGAGGAAAAAGAAGTGCCATTTGGTATGGGAATAAATAGCTCTGTATGTCTCAAAAGCCTCCTATAAACATGTCTGGGTGTCAATATAGTGTAATAATTAATATCCATAAACCCTGAGTCTTAAGAAAAAAGAACTGTATCTTTTGCTTTCTTTTAGAAAGGGACAGAAAGGTAACTATATTTGCTTTAATAAATACAGAGACTTAGTGCACTTAAATATTTGATCAACTAATTTAAAAAATGTTTCTTACAGTATACATCATTTTCTGATGAAACGGGTAAAATAAGGTTCTAGGGTGTGAGGAGGGCATGCGGTATTCTACACATTTTCTTTTCTGTCCTTTTGTAGCTGAATATCCTTTTCCAGGCCTAAAGAAGTAGTAAAATTATGCACCTAAGATTGAATAAAAGGTTTCATAGACATATTTTACATATATGCCATTAGATTTCCACAGAGTTATTTCAGGCTGCTGACAGGTTGCTTGCTTGAGCTGAGACCCCTCTAAACAAAGCCCAGGAAGAAGCTAACAACTGTGAAAGCCAACTTATTTATTCTGTGAGTAACTTGGCTGCAGAGCAGACTAATTACCCCTTTAACCACACTGTTTGAACTCATTGTACTTATCTGGGAATCACTATTCTGAAAGTAGAGAAGGGGACTAGGGAAGTTAAAAGAGACAAAAGATCTAAATATGGTCTCTTTGCAGAATCTCAAAGGTCAGGCAACAGGCTTCTTTCTGATGGTTTTAAAAAGAGAAGATGAGCTGTGGTTTAAAGGTCCACTTTGGAATTCAAATTCTACCTCAGGTGTAGCCTGAATGCTAGTCTCCACCTTGAGTGAATCACTGAAGGATCATTTCTCAGCACATAGTCAGTGTTTGTTAAATTTTCATATTATTTTATCCCAGTGAATAATATTGCTGAGGGATTTTGAAACTATTAAATTCCGCCAAAGGACTTGATTCTGTAATGATACCAAACCTTGGAAAATAAAGGAAGTAGAGATTGGTGAATCCTTGACAAATTATTAGAGTTGTAACTGATTGTTTCATAAGGAAAGATAGGGAATGGATCACTTAGGAAACTGAATGAATACTTTGAATCTCATCTATTTCTGTTAAAACTACAGGTTAGTTGAGCTCAAAAATTGTAGGTATAAAAATTGTGTTTTTTGGTAATAAAATTTGTTTTAACCCTTCTCTCAATTATGCATTTAAATGTTGACCAATTCACAAGTAACTGTTTACAGTCGATGGATTGGCCAGTGGCTTTGGGATCATTCATTTTATAGTCTGGGATTTCCAGTGTGATCTTTATTTTCCCATTTATACTCTATTTCATACATTTTATTAGCAGTAGTAGTAGAAATAGTAGTAGTAGTATCATTATTATTTAGTTAGAGTAGAAATGTTTCTATAACTTCTTACGATCAGACATATACTAAACAACACACATTTTGAAAGCACTGGTGTTGGAGTAAATTCGATGTTGATGAGACTAGTCACTGCCCTTAAAGGAGCTTGTCTTCTAGTTGGAAAGATGTGACATATACAATAATCTGAGGCATTAAGTAAATACATGGGTCTGAGGGCAGAAGATCCTGAAGGAAGCAAGCTACAAAGAACTCATTTTGAATCCTGGCATTAATATTGGCAGATCTCCTCACACCTTTTTACGACAGTTATAGACAAAGCAAGTAAGACTGGAGAATACACTGCAATGGCCCAACTAAGATTTAACGTCATTTCAGCCTAGGGGATTCTTTCTAGGCTTTGAGTATATGATAATTTAAATGCTACCTAAATAGTAAATTTACTTTAATGCTGACAACGTAGAAAAGATACTTTGCTGCAAAAGTATACACAGTAGTAACAGGTGGATTTTGGAAGAAACTAATATTTTGTCTTATACTGGTAACTACACTATTGCCCCAGACCTAGCAGCAGCCTTTACTCTTTGTTGTTTTCTTCTAAGACTGAAGAGCCTCTTTATTGTTTGTGCTGATTTTTTCCCACCAACAGATCTCAGAGCAATCTGAGTGCACTGGCCAGTTGGGACAAAATTATCATTAGAATTCTTGGCTAGAGAAGAAAGCTCCTAATTTAAGAATGGCTTTTTGCCTTCTGAGAGCTCAGAAGAGCACATTGCAAGCCATCTACATTTATAAAACATGTTTTAGTATGGAAAATTTCAAACATCTACAGAAATAAAGAGAAAGAAGTAGAAACTTTCATCCATTGTTCTCATCAAATGTCCATTTCAGGCCAATAGATTGTCTCTGCACCCTCTCTTACTACTACCACCATCATCCCCAGCAATTTTAAAGCAAATCCCAGATTTCTTTTTCTCAGTGAAAACGTCAGTATCCATATTTCTAAAATGCAAGAACTGCCCTTTTTAAGCTCAACTATGTCATTATCACACATCCACAAATAATAATGATTCCTTAATATCAACAAATAGCCAGTCAGTTCATGTTTCCTTGATTGTCCTCTAAATGTATTTTTATTTTAATAACCATTATTTATTTGATTGCTGATCCAAACACAATTTCTTTTAAAGTATAGGTTTAAAAGAACTCAGTTTGCTCATTTTTCTTGCAAGTATTTGTCCTTGAATTCAAAGCATTCATCCAGTAGGGTTCCCAACTGTCTGGATTATGCTGATTGCATCCCCTTTCTGCTTATATGTTTATCATGCTCCTTTGGTCCATGTATTTACTGTCAGTTGGTAGATAGATCTAGAGCACTGACATAATTCAGGTGTGATTTTTTTGTCAAGTTTACTTCATAGATAATACTGATGAATTCCAAAAGGAACTATAAAGTGTCTGTCTTACTGTGACGTTGCAGCCATTAATGATCAATGTCTAGATCCATTAATTTATTAAGGGTACCAAATGGTGATATTCTACTAACTAGATGATTATTCATTTACTAGCTAGAACATTATTTCATCAACTACTTGGTTGCCCTGAGTTACAGTTTAATTAGGAAAGGAAGAATAAATGTTTCTTTTATTTTATTTACCAGTTTTACAAAAAAAGAAAAAACAAGAGAGAGAAAGGTTGACTCTTCCAAAGATGACTAATGAGGTATTTTCTTGCTTTGTTGTTGTTTTCAGTGAGGTTGTTATAAATATCGATGCAGAGATTGTCCCCTCTTAGGTTCACGGATCCTGTTCAAGTTGGCTCCTGAGTCCTTTCCACACAACCACAGTAGTCTTTGAAGTCTTCCCAGCTCTCTTATATGACAAGAGGTACCAGGAACATCTTGTTCGTTTCTTATGCTGGATTTGAAATCAGCTGTTTCTCCAAGGAGACATTATCCACTGTGTTTATTCAAACTTGTGTTCCTTCTAGTTTAACCTTCTCTCGAGACATGATTTTTTTTAAACAAATTACTTACTGAATTTTTCACCTTTTCAAATCTTGCTATTCTCCAATCACTTCATTTCTGAATTTTTCTAATTTCTTTTATGTTTTTCTTAAAACCAGTTTCTATTCCTTTGAAAATTTCTTTTACTTTTTCCGCAATATCAGGCAATAAATTTCATTTGTTCTGTGGACGTGTCTTTCTGTGACGTTTTCAGGATTTGCTGGAACTTTCTTTTCACCCCTCTTTTTTCTTTTTTTTTCTCACTGATTTTCTACAGGATGTGAATGGAATACTCTTCTGTCGCTCATTTTTAAATGAAATAAGTTTCCACTTTAGGAGGGAAACATAGATCAGAATATAATTTCTAGCTTCAGAACTCCAGGGCTCACTATCTTCTATTATTTTCACAACATAATTTTTTTTATTTATTTATTTTTTGCGGTACGCAGGCTTCTCACTGCTGTGGCCTCTCCCGTTGTGGAGCACAGGCTCCGGATGCGCAGGCTCAGCGGCCATGGTGCACGGACCCAGCCGCTCCGCGGCATGTGGGATCTTCCCAGACCGGGGCACGAACCTGTGTCCCGGCAGGCGGACTCTCAACCACTGCGCCACCAGGGAGGCCCCACAACATAATTTTAAAAAATGACCTTAAAATTTCTAAAATCTTCCTCCTCGGCCCTCCTATGCCCATTTACCCAGGCCTCCTCTTTCCTGTCCTTGTTGAGTATGGGGATTTGTTCTGGAATGGTGCTTTGGTTTGATAGGTGTCAAGGTTTCACAGACCCCAGAACACTTGGCATCCTCAGAACATTTCAAAGTTCTTGCACTCAGCTGCAAAGTGGAGCCTGCAACATTCACTCCCGGTTTCTGCCGCTGTTCTCAGTGAGTTTTTCAATCTCAGTGAGTTCATGAACCATAGTAACCTTTGGCTCTCCTTAAAGAGAGAGAGAGTCCTTCCCTCGTCTTCCTCCCACACACCTTGGGATACACATATGTAGGTCTTTTTCCTGTTGTTGGTTTGTTCCTACCTGGCTGTATGTTGCAGTTAATGTGGACACCTTGTTGTAGATGTTGTCTGTGGGTTTTTGATCTTGCTATCCTAGATGCTTTTCTTTCTTCTTTGTGGGGGTGGGGGGTTGTGTATTTAGGGGAGGGGTGGCATATTCAGGGATAAAAATCTTCTCTGTAGCCACCACCATTTCCCCAGAATCCTCTGCCATTAATATTTAAAACAAAATCATGGGAATCATTATCCGGATCCTTAGGATAATCATTACACTGTATCTGTCTTTTTTCCAGGCTTCAAGCTGCCTGTGGCTCGCCACGTTAGTATACTGACATGACTGGGCAATGCCTAATTTGATGGGCTCTTTCTGTACTACCTTCCTCCTAATCATGACAGTCTTGTACGCTATACATAGTCTTCTTCACTGATAGGGAATTTAGAAAATACAGGAAGCCATGGGTTTAATAGCTGAAAGTGGAATTAATGTGTTCTTTTTCTCAGGTAAAATATCATAAGACTCCTTAGGCCAAAGTTGTAAAATGAAATCGCAACTTTCCTGGAATCATTTTGCAAACGTGAATGCCCACATAAAGTACACTAGGACTTGAATCCAAGGAATAACACATTTTTAGAGCCTCCAAATGTATAAACTTAGTACAATTCTGCATTACTTCTTAAGGCAACTGAAGAAAATAATTTTGTGATCAAATAAATATTGATTTTATTAACAGTTATTTTAAAAGTTTACAAAACTTATAAAAAATGTTAAGGCTCTATCAGCCTCATCAGTTGTTAATTTCTTTTCTAGAATCTTGGATTAAGGAACAGTCGTTTGAGGGGAAACATGGTATAAAATGGGAAGATAATCTAACAGTAAAGATAGTTATATCTCTTCCTGTGTGATGAACTACTCCTAAGCTTGGTGGTTTAAAACAGCAGGCACTTTATCTCCTCACAATTTGTGAATCAGCAGAATGGGCTGGGATCTCCTGGGTGGATCTATCTTGCTTTCACCTGAGGTGACTACTGAGGCTGCCATCATCTGGTTGCTGGACTGGGGCTGGTTGCTTTCACATGTCTGGCCATTGGTGCTGGCTGTGGCCTGTGCCTAGTCTCCACTAGGTTAGCCAGGCTTCCTAACATGTCAGGTTTCCATGAGGACAAGCCCTAAAGCACGAGTGCTCTTCAAGCTTCAGCTCTTGATATGCCATTGGGCCAAAGCAAGTCACGTGACCAAGCCCAGGTCAAGGTGGAACAAAACTACACAGGGTGAGAAAACGGGGGGAGGGGCATTTGCACTGGGGGTCAGTAGTCTAACAAACTGCTGCAATAACTCTATAAAGAAAAACACCCCGGAGGACAACTGGTAAAAAATGAATGTGTGCGGGGTGGGGTGGGGTTTGGCATAGGGGGGCAAAGGCAGTAAACAGAGGCTACCAAAATCTGAAGATTCTGGAATTTTTGGAAAATCCACTGGGATTAAAGGAGTTACACAACCATGTTCTGACACCAGAAGAAAGGTGCCAGTTGAGCATCAGGGAAGTCTAGCGCTCTTCCTCCATCGCATCAATTTTCACGTTTCTTTGACTCAGCATATTTGTAGAATGAATCATGACTTTCTATAAATTTTTAATTCAGTTTTTCAAAGAAATAGTGACCTCGCTTCTATCTGCTGTGCCGCAAAAATGCCGTAGAAAAAAATTCCTTCTGTTAAATCGCTCACTAGGTGAAACTGTATGTGTAACCTAGTACCAAAGAGGTATTAAGAATCGCCACAGCCGAGCCGGCCCTCCGCATCACGCACCCTATAGCAGCCAGTGGGTGAGCCGGGAGTCGAGGAGGTCACCGTGGGAAGGAGGGGCACGGGCAGCGTGGCAGCCTCCTTCCGTCTCCGTGGAGCCACCTCCGGCCTCCGGTACAGGGAGTCGTCTGCAGCAACCAGTGGTGGCCAGCCTTGCAGCGCTGTGTTCTAGGTCAGTAGCTTCCAAGACTCCAGTTGGATTCATTGGAGTAGGCAACGTGGGGAGTCCAGTGGCAAAAGAGCTCATGAAACATGGCTAGCCACTCACCATTGTTGATGTGTTCCCTGATTCATGCAAAGAGCTTCTAGATGCAGATGAACCCTGTAGTGTCTTCTGCAGGGGATGTAGCCGAAAAAGGTGACAGAATTATTACAATGCATCAATGCACTAGAAGCTTATTGTGGAGCAAATGGAATTCAAAAAAAAGTGAAGAAAGACTCACTATTAATAGATTCCAGTACTGTTGATCCTATGGTTTTCGGAGAATTGGCCAAAGAAGTTGAGAAAATGGGAGCGGTTTTCACGGATGCCCCTGTTTCTGGTAGTGTGGGAATGGCTCGATCTGGCCACCTCACACTTAGGATGGGAGGGGTTGAGCTGCTGTGGTGCATGGGCTCCCATGTGGTGCATCGTGGAGCTGTTGGGACTGGCCAGGCTTCGAAGATCTGCAAAAACTTGCTGCTGGCTATTAGTAGGATTGGAACTGCTGAAGCTATGAATCTGGGACTCAGGTTAGGGCTTGACCCAAAACTCTTGGCTAAAATCCTAAATACGAGCTCAGGACAATGTTGGTCAAGTGACACTTATAATCCTGTACCTGGGGTGATGGATGGAGTTCCCTCGGCTAATTACTATCAGGGCGGATTTGGAGCAACACTAATGGCTAAGGATCTGGGATTAGCATGAGACTCTGCTACCAGCACAAAGAGCCCAGTCCTTCTGGGCAGTCAAGCCCATCAGATCTGCAGGGATGTTGTGCGTGAAGGGCTACTCAAAAAAAAAAGACTTCTCATCCGTGGTCCAGTTTTTGCAAGAGGAGGAGACATTCTGAGTTTGCCCTCTGGCTGTGAACACTGAAACATTGAAACCAAACTGTGTCTTGGAGCCCCTTATGGCTCACTCCACAGGAAAATGGGCTTAATCAAAGGTCAGCTGTCTGCTTTTGAGTGTGTAGGTCAGGGGTTCCCAACCCCTTGGCCTTGGACGGGTACCAGTCCACAGCCTCTTAGGAACCGGGCTGCACAGCAGGAGGTGAGTCGCAAGCAAGCCAACTAAGCTTCATCTGCTGCTCCCTATGCCTCACATTACCGCCTGAACCTCACACACCCCGCCCCCCCTCCCTGGAAAAATTTGCTTCCAGGAAACCGGTCCCTGGTTCCAAAAAGTTTAGGCACCTCTGGTCTAGGTCACAGTAGATCCTGGGATTTTTCACCCATTCTAAACTGCTTATTCTTTTTATCTATTTAGCAAACATATCATCTGTAATTTTTTTCTCTGCAAGCCACTGATGGTAACTGCTAGCTAGCTAGCTGATTGGCCTTTTTCAAAAGTTTGATTCCTAAGCATCTTCAGCTAAAACGCTGCCTACTTCACTCAGGATATTATTTACTCCACTTTACAAATAAAACTAAAATTGTTTTCAACAGGATAAAATCTATCCTCGAGGAAAGAAAAGAAATTGGTGTGAGAAAAGATATTAGAGAAAGGGGAAGTATAGTGAGTTACTACCTGTGTCCCTCAGAAAATTTGTCCTGTTAAATAACCCAGTGGTGATATTCTTGCATTGAGATTACTGGTTTATTTTCTAGGAGTTGTTAAAGCAAGAGAACTCCTTGCTGCATGTTATGTAATTTGGACTCTGTTACATTATCTTGTTGTGCCCCTCTTGTAACAACTTCCCATACTCAGCAAACTTGTTTTTTCATATTTTTGCTTCCTTGTCCATTTTTACTGCATATTTTTTGACTTCAAAAGAATGACATCTTTAGAACTGTTTCAGAGCCAACGATGATATGTGCTTTAGATAATTATTACACTATGCTAAATATAACCATATTCTTTTGAATTCAAATAGATTTCTATGCTGATAAAAAAAGAGAGGCACATTTCATCAATGTTTAAATAGTATCCTTCTTCCTCTAAAACTTAAAATAGGATTCAGTCTGATTGCTAAAGGGTTATTTTCTTCAACAACAAGAGCTGACTTAGGCCATTTCTTGGCAGTGGAATCTGAGCATAGAGGTCCCTGTCTGACTGCCCTTTGTTTCTCACTCACAGTATCCTGGGTGAGTGTAATGGACGGGCGTGCCCTTATGACTTAGCCCACTGCTACTGCTCCTGATGAGGGCTAATGGTGTGGGCCACTTTAAATCTTGCCCAGCAAAGTGCTGACATCTGGGGTTTCCTATCAAGTTTACCAGATATTTCACAGTAATTTCATAATTTACACAACATAAAAACACTGATTTTGAGCTTAGGAAAGCATTTCATTTAAACAGATAGAGAACACTACTCTACAAAATGGTTTAAAATTTGTGAGCAATTGCATTAAATAAACTCTAATATAAATTAATCTAATACAAGTAAACTAATAGTTGCAAAGCTACTGGTTGCTTCAGAAGCGGTGGCTACGGATAACTTCAAAGTTGTTTCCTCAATTCATTAAGAGGAGAAACTATTTGCTGTCAGCTTCTTCTTGGGGAAGCTTAGTTTGATGCTGATTCGCGTTATGAATGTATAGGAACCATTACTGGTTCTTCCTTTCCATATTCAGTGCACCATTATACTTCTATCCTCTTAAGATCTGGATATCTGTTACTGCTCCTGTTGGCTGGAGCCTGGGAGGAGGAAAGCTATCAAGAAAAAAGGTCAACAAGTGTTAAAGATTTTTAGCATACCACTGAGCCTTTTTATCAACCATAATCATAAGAAATAATAATTAAAATTACTTATAGCCTGGTCAGTGAGACCTTGAGTAAATTGTGGAAGCATCCATGTTTCATACAGTTTCAGGGGATGGATATTTCCTGTTATTAACTCTATATCCTCTTCAACTGGAACAGAGAGACCTTTCTCTGTTGAAGCAGTTTTGTCTTTTTCCTGGGCATTTTCAGTTTTCTCTTAGGAGAGACTTGTAAAGCTTACATATACAAACTTACACATACACGTATAAAGCAAAGAAGGGATAGGGCAGTCTTGAGAGGACACGGTTTTGTAGCAGGCACACAAGACAGAGCTAATACTCCCTGATTGCATTTGCCTCCCTAGCCCCATCTCCTTTGTGGAAAGCATCAGCATTCTGACTGGTCTCTGCACCCCACTAACTGGACGGAACACTGCATTGGCATTCTTAGGGAGCACTGATGGTCCCTCCGGAAACTGTGGTTAGAGCTTGTGCAGCCAAAGTGCACAGGAAAGAATCAAATATACTTCAGATAACATGCTTACTCTGTTTTGCTTAATTAGCACTTACTCCCTGTAAGAGGCTGATTTCTGCTTTGACAGGGAGTAATCGAACTCGGTATTCACGCAAACCATAAAATTAAAGTTAACATACCTCAGCTTTTCATCCTACTGGAAGAAATGTATGAAATCTAAAGTTATTTTTTAATTGCTGCTGTTTAGAATGCCTGAAGCCCATTTGCTGAACTTGTTAAAGAGCAGTGTTAATGAGGGTATTTTTCGTTTCTTTCTTTTCCGACCACAGCATGAATTCTCAGCCCAAAGTGTGCCCTGTTTCCCACAATAGAGACAGGGGAAAAAGTGCGAGTCTCTCACCACAAAGCATGAGACAACTACAAATACTTCTCTCCCAGAGTTAACATTGATGAGAGTCTTTGTGGAAAAGAACTTCCTCTTTTTGCGGGAATACAGTAGAAATGCAAGATGTATTCTCCACAATTTCACTATTGGAAAAATAATTTCATAGTCTCTCTCTCTCTCTCTCTCTCTCTCTCTCTCTCTATATATATATATATATATATATATATATATTTTTTTTTTTTTTTTTTTTTTTTGCGGTACGCGGGCCTCTCACTACTGTGGCCTCTCCTGTTGTGGAGCACAGGCTCTGCACACGCAGTCTCAGCGGCCCTGGCTCACAGGCCCAGCTGCTCCGTGGCATGTGGGATCTTCCCAGACCGGGGCACGAACCCGTGTCCCCTGCATCAGCAGGCGGACTCTCAACCACTGCGCCACCAGGGAAGCCCCATAGTCCATATTTTTTATTGGTCTTCTTAAAAACATACACAGTGTTTACAATAAGGAGTAAAAGAGAAGATTTTCAATGTGATATTTCAAGGAGCATTTTGTAAAGGCAGGATCCAGTGCCAACTTTGGAAAATTAACACACACCTATGAGATCAAAGAGTCACCTGCAAAAAATTTTATTATGTTTTTCTTTCATACTAGTTTCCTAAAGGTGCATTGTTACTTCTTGGTAATGTAATAGTCAGAAAATACAGCAAATAGTTTCTCCTCTTAATGGTGGCCATTTGAGGAAGAAGTAGCTCTTACATAAGTGTCTAGTGACCTTATCTCTTTTGATACAATACCTCTTGGTTTCAGAGGCTTGCACAGATTTCCTCTAAATGAATAAACTTAGTAAGATTTTTCTAACTATCAGTCTAAAAGTAGATTTAGAAATCTACTTCTGAAGCAGTTTTGTTAAGTAATTATTGGTCAGTTCTCTTTCTGATTGGTACTTCTTTCTGCAAAACAAATCCCTGTACTTAGAACAATTAATACCACCATCCCTGGCTCCTTGATTATTACACAGTGATGTTTCTTGAGAAAAAAGCTTACCCTTTTTGGGGGGAAACTTCAGTCCCTGAAGTAATACTTCATTAAAACTAGATCTGCTTCTAATGCCAGTGTGATGCAGATCAGTATCCCCTTTCTTTTGACTTTCCAGGATGTGTGAAGAGAATGGTATGGTTTGGTTTAGGAAGGGTTGTAGCTTAAGAGGATTGCATTATGTTTCTGTGTCACTTTGGGGGATTTTATTTCAATATTATATCCTGTTCTGTAAAAACACCCTAGTCATTCTCTTACTTATTATTAAATAATTAAACGCTGCCCTTTGTTTACTTTCCCCTTCTGATCAGAAGACTCCTCTCCACTCTAGGCCTTGATCTGAGTTCCCATTCATCAGCTTGTAGTAGATACACTTCTGGTTTCTGAAGTCAGACAGATATGGGTCCCATTTCTGTCTTCATCAGTTATAATTTAGCCTCTGATATATGCATACCAGAGCTGGGAGTGACAAACATTTTGCTTCTCCTTATTTTCCCAGGGTTCTGTGCATTTTAATAGAGGATCACAATATTTGAAGTAGAGCTGGGATGGGGTGGAACGAAAGAGCAGGAAAACATGCTTTTAGGAAGGTCTGATATACAAATCACATGGAGGTAACTGCTTGAGGGAAAACCACCCCTACCTGAGTATTGTCAATAAAGTAGCACAGGGAGGCAAACGAATCAATTGTTCACTAAAAATATTCTTCTTTAGAGGAATAAAATTCACAAGAAAGCCTCATTGCAAATAAAATATATTTGTTTTCCTAAAGGAAGATATTTGGAAAGTCGTAGTAAATACCTCTTTTGACCTTCTGTGTCCCTAGTGTTCTATCTCCACTAAGTTTTATGAACACTACATAGAGGAGGAGGCTGAGTCTCAAAGGCCATAAGTAAGAGATGGATTTCAGAGCCTTTGCAAGGTCCTTTATGCCCCATGACTTCCCATTGCTTGTGCTTTTCATCCAGATAGGTGCTTAGGATACCAGAATGAATACATCTCTTTCGAGAGGTTTTTAACAGACATTAGATCTTAAACAAGTACAACACCTAACAAATAGAACAGAATGCTTTATTTAAAGCAGAAACAGAATAAATGCTCACCTAGTATCATTTAAATCCCCATTAAATTATTTTTTGAATCAACATGTTTATATTTGAGGGTATTTTCTTATTTTTTCCTAGTTCCCTTTACTTGCACCTCCTTTCTTTTTCACTTTTCCCAACTGAAATGTTTATGGTTTCAAAAGTAATTACTTCTTGAAGAAAGTTTTCATGTATACTAAGTGCTACCTAATGGAAGCCATAGCATAGAGTCTGCTAGCGTTTAGAGTGGTATAATACATAGCCAGGTTGAATCAAGTGGGAGACAAGGTTCATCATTCTTTTAAACTGGCAGTGTTGCCAGAGGTGGATTAATATGCTCTTTGAATCTCTTATGTGCTGTAAGTCTCCTTGATCACAATCACTGTGTTAATGGTTGAGGTTTTGAATTAGTGGTGTCTCCTGGGCTCAGCTGGGCCAAGTCCCTTCACCTCTCTGGCCATATTAGGTGATGGTTTTCTCATTTCAATACATGATCTATGTTAGAGGGAGTGTTGACTATACCAGACTTTTAACGTGGGCACCCAGAAAGTGGAAGAATCTCTCTACTGGTGATGAATCATAACTCTTTTCATTGTGAATATAGTCCTTCCCTTAGGTAAGGTAGGAACACCATGAGAAATAGAAAGTTCTCGGGTGTCTGTGGAAGCTGGAGTGCTCTCGACCTGTCAGCTCACTGGCAGAGCAGGCTTCGTCCAGACACTAGAGAACAAAATGTGAAATTGGCACCAGCCAGCCTCTCCATTGCACAGGATATCCCTATTTAAATTTGACAATCGGGATATTTTATAATTTGAAATTCTTGTCATCTGGTTTTCTTTAGTTTTTTCTTTGGGTTGAAAAGACTGAGAAGCTTGTTAAAAAATCTGGAATTCTGACGGTGAGGCTTAACCAGATCTATTGAGTCATCAATCAGCAAACATTGACCAATGCTTACCATTCCCTCAGTTACTATACTAAGGACCCAGACACGTCTCAGATAGTGGCCTTGCTCATTCACTGTATTTACAGTACTTTTTTCTAAATGTAACCAGAGCTCAGGTAAAGACAAGACATTGATTTGAGTCTGAAGTAAACAAAGCTGACTGGTCTGACCCCTTCAGTTTCCAGAATTCTTTTGTTTCAGGTAGTAATTTTCCCAGACCAATAGAACAAAGTCCTATCGTCTATTTATTTAATATTTTATCACAATAGTCCTTGCCCCTTTGACCTCTAGTGAGGAAACTTGCATAAGAAACTAAAATATGCTTAGGTTCTATGGGTAAGTGCAGATAATGATATGAATGAAATTGAAAATGAAAGCAAAGGTAGAAAAGCCAGTTCTGAATAGATGAAGTAAGACAGAGGTATTTGAAAAATCAAGTAGAAAAGATACAATAAGGAATGGAGAGCTTCTGGAAGTTTTCCAATAGGTGAGGGGTTGGTACATCATTTTCTTTTAATAACATGTCTGGCAGTTGTATGCCAGAGAAAGTTATAAGGGGGTTGACTATGTGCATGAAGTCCAGTGAGAACACTGTTTCTGTAGGCCACTGACGGTGTTCTGAGTGTACATTCTATAGTACTAGAAATTAAGTTAGGAAACAAAGGGTAATCTGATGTCATTTTAAATGACATTTCACAAATGATTAGAGAGCTAAAAGGTGTCTTTTTTCACTCAGCCAACACGTTGAGCACGTACTATGGGGCAAGCACTGTGCTTATGGGTAAGAGATAAAAGAAAAAATAAAGGCCAGAGGAACTCAAAAGAGAGTGTGAGAGATGCATAAACAACTCATTACAATCAAATAGGGAGAGGCTATTAAATAAATAGATCATAAAAATGTAACTTTGTAAAACAGAACTTAGAGTCACTAACCCTGCTAATAGGGGATATTAAAGAGAATGCCAACAATGAGGGGGTTTGGAATTAGGTTTTGAATGTCAGTAGGAATGTTCCACGTGGAGAGAAGGTCAGGGGCATACCAGGCAGAAGGAACATCCTGGACTTGAGAACCAACACAATATGTTTAAGTGATTGTAACTGAGATTTTTTTGACTAGAGCGTAGGGTATAAGTTGCCAAATGGTAGAAAATAGAGTATAAAAGTTAGGCTGGAATAAAAGTATAAAGTGTCATAATTCTTATGATGAAAGTTAGGTGTTTTCCTACAAAATGGGTTACTTATAAATATTTTAAAAATAGAGACTGCTGTGTAAGGCTTGAAAAAGCACTAAATCAAAGTTGTACAGAGCTCAGGCTTAGTGGTGAAAATTTCTGTATTTTGTTTTCCAGGTTGGATACTGTTACAATTCTTCAACCTTTCTTTTTCCTAAGTAAAGGCATCTGGTGAAAATATGGGATCCATTTTATCCTGGGGAAGTTTTGTCTTAACCTTTCTTCTATGTATTTTTCCTATTTAAAATGCTTTTGCAGAATCAAATCGTACGAAGTTCGGATACTTGAAGTACCTGCTCATATTCTCTCTTGGACATAATGGGAATAATTGGGAAGTCTTCTCTAATTTTGAGACTACCATGACTACTCTCTTATGTTGGTTATTCCTGTAGATGAACCAATTTTAGGTTCATCTGAGTGATTAGTTAAACTTACTCCTCACAGATTGATTCAGCAGGTCTGAGAAGATATCTCAGAATATGTATATAGAGAGATAAACAGTAAGAAATTACAGTAAGCACAAAAACAGATAAAGATCATTCATAATTCTTCATAAGATCTTATTTTCTCTCATTTCTCTCTTATTTTTTTCATAACTTTTCTTTAATCATATGAAAAAGAAGGGAATTTACATGGAATAACAAAAGATATGCAAAACTTAAGGAAACACAATTTTCTTAAATTTCTCAAACTTATTTGTATAGGATTCAGAATGCACTTAAAATGATTAAATGACTTAAGCTAAATCTTTTTTATTGCAAACTGTTTTAACCCAATTAACCAAGCAAGAAACTGAGAGTCATTCTTTACTCTTCTCCCCACCCTTAAACTCTGGAACAATCCCTAAGAATCGTCATAATTATACTATATATATATATATATGTGTGTGTATATATATATATATATATATATATATATATATATATACACATACATATATATATACACACACATATATATACACACATATATGTGTGTATATATGTATACACACACACACACACACACACACACACATATGTCCATTCTTCTCTATGTCCATTGTCATATCTTTTACATTTCTTACTCGGATGTAACATCCCAGTTCACTTTTTCCCTGACTCCAGTATTATTTCTGTCTTGTTTATTCTCTGCATTGCAACCTAAATTTCACTCAACGGCTTAGAGCTCTTTGATAGCTTCTCTTTAATTTTGGGGAAAAGGCTTCAAGCACTGTGCTCTTGCCTACTAGTCCACCCTCATCTGCTTTCTCTATCCTTACTTAGCATCTCCTTCTTCCATAAATTTTCAGCAATACTCAGTAGACTTCAGGGTTAGACTTCTCTTACTGATGAACTTTCTCCAGGTAATGTCATCAATTTGTATCATACTTTACTCATTCAATCCTTGGTTAATGCACTCTCATCATACAAGTTTCAAAATAAACATTGAATCTCTGGCTTTTCATGACTTCCATTAGAGATTAAATTCCCTTTCTACGTGTTCTTATAAAACTTGGCTGTCCAGTTACCTATGAGAGGTAAAGTTCTATTTTATAGTTCATTGCCCCTACTACATTGTAAACTGCATGTGAACAATGTCCTTATTTACCAGTGTTGTAGGTACTCAATGAATATTTATTCTGTTAAAAGATTTATTCTGTTAAAAGTTAAGAGACTGTTTATGTTCCATAAATAAGAGAAAATGTAGCTCAGAACCAAGTAGTGGCAAGAGGCTTGAATAAAAGTAGACAATATTGAGAGAGAGTAGGAATTTAGGTTAGAGAGTACTTGGTTACTGAATTAATTGTGAAGGTGAGGGATGATTATACAGCGTCCAGAGTTTTATTATTCCTTTAAATTAATTTTTATTAGAGTATAGTTGCTTTACAATGTTGTGGTAGTTTCTGCTATACAGCAAAGTGAATCAGTTATACCTATACATATATTTCCTCTTTTTAATATTTCTAACCATTTAGGTCACCAGAGAGCATTGAGTAGCGTTCCCTGTGCTGTACCATAGTTTATCATTAGTTATCTATTTTATACATACTGGTGTATATATGTCAAACCAAATCTCCAAATTGATCCCCCCCTTCCCCCCGCCTTGGTATCCATGTGTTTCTTCTCTACATCTGGGTCTCTATTTCTGCTTTGCGAATAAGTTCATCTGTACCATATTTCTAGGTTCCACATATAAGTGATATTATACGGTATTTGTTTTTTTTTGATATTGATCTGCATGAGTTGCTTATCTAGTTTACAAATTTATTTATGTTTATATTTTTTGGAGATGAATCCCTTGTCAGTTGCTTCGTTTGCAACTATTTTCTCCCATTCTGAGGGTTGTCAGAGTCCAGAGTCTTCAGTGTTCCCCCAGTATCCAACTTGGACAAGTGTACAAATAGTGGTGGTCTAAATGATGTAGAGAGATGAATAGTGGAAGTAAGTATTGAAGGTAAAATTAATCGTTCAGTAACATCACATAATTAATTTTAAGTGCCCATGTTATATTTGGGCAGAGTTGTTCAGTTGGCAATTAGTTAAGTTTGTAAGAGACTCAGGAGAGAGAGATGTACGTTTTAGGTCAAGATCTGTGATATATATGGTGGCTGGAATCACAAGAGTAGATGAGACCATCTATCAAGGGCAGAAGAGAGCTTCTGAGAAATACACATCTCTTGGCAGAGGGCAAAGTGAGAGTGCCCAGTGAAAGAGATAAGGATGTCCAGAGGCAGGAGGAAGAAGTAGCAGGTTAAGATGCTACTGTTGTTAAGGTGAAAGATTTTTCTGAGATGACAAGTTTGATCAACAAAATCAAATATTGCTGAAAGGTGACATAATGACCAAACAGCATTCACTCAATTTAATCACAAATTAAATGTTGGTGAATGCAATTCCAGTGCAGATAAGTAAGAAGAAAAGAGCAAAATTGTGTGAGTCACGAGGTACATAAAGATAAGAAAATACAGACAGTGAGAATAAATACAATTTTTGATAAACTGCACTGTGAAATTAGGAAGAGAGAAAAGGTAACTAGAGAATTACTTGGCATCAAGCAAGAGTAATTTTTAATGGGAGGAGGGCAGCTTTTTAATGGGAGGGGGCCAAAATAAAATCGCTAAAGAGGAAAACCTTAACAATCCCAGTGAGGTGGGAAAATGAATGGAAGATACTGAGAAAGTGAGAATAGGTATTGATAAACTATGTCGAAAAGCTATTCATGGACGTAAAGAGAAAAAGTTAGTTTGGGGTGTTTTTGCTTTATAGTCTGTGTTTTCTCTGTGAAATAAAAGTTTGATGGGAGGTGATGTCAGCTCGAGATAGCACTCATCAAATATCCTATGTGCTTATCTACATTTTTCATCCTCCTTTGTAGTTCAACTGTTTTCCTTTGATTCGTTGTGGCCAGTGGCAAAGAAGCAGAATCAAGTGTATCACTTCTGAGCTGAGGTCATTAGGAGCCAGTGTCCCTCTTGTCTGGTCCTCTGCTATTGTGACATGGGAGGTCAGATAGTCCAGATGACGTGGCTGCAAGATGGATCAGGACCATGTGATCTGTAAGGGCTTTACTCAGTAGAGAAATAACGTACTCGTATTTTCCACTGAGATTCCTGTGTTCAATAGATCTGCCTGTGAGAGCTCAGAGAGCATAGCGAAGGCTGAAATGACAAAGACAGAGGGAGAGATGTTGGTAACAGATGGAAGGCGCCTGGCAGATAATATATTAAATGGTAAACAAAGCTGCTGGAGTAAGAGAGAGAGTATATAAGAGATGAGAAGAAGGCCAACTGTCTGTAGTATCTAACGCTAAGGAGTGAGGAGAGAAACAACTGAAAAATAAAAATAAAAAGAATGATGAGAAAGAAGCTAGGTGGTATGCCAACAGAAATCATAAGATGGCTATAAAACATAAAGGAAGGTAGTTTTCAAAGAAGCGCCATTTAATGGAGTCAGTTGTTTCCCAAAGGCAAAATGCTATGGGAACTGAAAATAAAGCATCTGATTGGATGGCTAAACTTTTATGAACAAAAGTGGAACCATTTCAGGAAAGTCATGGGAGAAGATGCTGTGTTACAGTGGGGAGAGTAATCAATGTATTGTGAGGAAAGTTGCCTTCATTTGCAAGAAATGCCAATTAAGAAGTGAAGAGAGCCTTTAAAGGGAAGGGATAATGTAAGAAAATCAAAAAAAAATTTAAGGAAACTTGAATAATTCGTAGACAAAGAGGGAGGTATTAGTGAAAGACTGAAAATCAGAGAAAGCTATCTTAAGTTGTTGTTATGGACTGAATTGTGTCCCCCGAAAAATTATATGTTGAAGCCCCTCCTAATTTGACTGTAGAAGATAGGAGATAGGTCCTTTAGGGAGGTAACTGAAGTTAACTGAAGTCATAAGGGTGAGGAAATAATCTGACAGGGACTGATGATGCCTTTATAAGAAGGGGAATAGATTCCAGAGATCTCTCTCCCTCTGCTCGTAGAGGAAAGGCCGTGTGAGGACACTGCAAGAAGACAGCCATCAGCAAGCCAGGAAGATTGTTCTCACCAGGAACCAATTCTCATGGTATTCAATACCTTAATCTTGGACTTCCACCCTCCAGAACTGTGAGAAAATAAATTTCTGCTGTTGAAGTCATTCAGTCTATAGTATTTCACTATAACAGCCCAACCAGACTAATACAGACCTTCATGTACACTGCAATATACAGAAGCTAAACAATGATTGTGAGCCAGAGATTCCATCTTGAACAGAAGTGTAATGACGCTTGAGGTACTCACAACTTCACGAATTTTGTCAGAAAGATGTGAAAAAATGTCAGTCAACCAACGGTTCTGATAGTGGATATTTTCTTTATGTGTTTGACATAAAGCAGTGTCTGACAGCCTCCCTGATACCCATCAGTATCGCAGTTTTGATTCTGTGGCTCCAGTTCCACATGGCACCAAGGTGCTGTGTACTGTCCATTCTTGGGTTTTTGGGTGCTGTACCTATTGCCAATAGGTGGGTCAAACCACTGGGGCTCTTCTGAAGTCCTCCCTAAATTTGGACCCAGCTTCAGCTCCAAATCCGAGTCTTCAGAGAGCCCAGGCTGAGGCTCGCCTGCCACAGTAGACACGTTGGCTAACGGGTTGCACTGCAGCACCCGCTCAGACAAGGGCACCATCACGTTGCCACCGTTCTTCTTCTGCAGGGGTGGACCCGTGGACAGTCAGCTTGGCCCCCAGCACAGCCAGCTGCCTGTTCACTCTCTCGGCCCCTGTGAGGAAGGTGTTCAGCCCTGGCTTTGAGGTCAGAGTCGTCTCCTCTCTGGGTTTGTGTGAATGGAGGAGCCGCAGCCCTGGTCTGGGTGGTGTGTTGGCCCTGGGTTTCCGGGTTTGGAGGAGTATCTTACCACCTAGACCCCCACCTAGGGCTGAAGAGTTCAGGGGCTGTGGACCGTGGGTTTTGGGGGCAGAAGATATTTAACCTGGCGTTTGAGGAAATGGAGGGAGAAGAGGCTCAGGTTCAAGGGCTCCTGGTTTGAATCTCTTGCTTTAGGTTTGAGGGCCAGGGCAGTCTCTCACCAGAAGCTGCAGGATATCATCAGGAACATTGCGAGTGTTCTTGCACATACCCCGGGCAGCTGAGTGGGAGAAGATGACCGGTGCCTGTGACACTTGTAGGGCTCGCCGTGTCACAGCATCCGAGACATGGGCCAAGTCCACCATCATGCCCAGGCGGTTCATTTCTGCCACCACCTTCTGCCGGGACAGGATGGGGAGAGGGCATGAGGGCTGCATTTATCTTGTGTGTATTTATCTGTAGGGAACAGGCGGGGCTGTACATCCATGTGGGGCAGGGTATGGAAGCCGGGTCCTTACCTCGCCAAAGCCGGTGAGCCGACTGACATTGCTGTAGAAGGGGTGGATACCCTTTGCTGAGCTCTGTGCCCTGCAGGATGGCCAGGAGGCAGTCTAACTGGTGGCCATGACTTGGCTACAAGAGCGTAGAAAGAGGTTCTGTCGAACCGTCTACACCTGCAGCTCCCTGGTGCAAGAGGAGGGACCCAGACTGGACTGTGCCTGGCAGTAGGAGGGCCCTTCTGGGGATTCAGTCTTGTTCTGCAAACCTCCATTCCCCTCCCGACCCCAGGTTCAGGGCTGGATCCCAGGGGTAAACTTGCTTTGGGCCCAGCGTGATCTTGGGCAGATCCCTGCCTCACTGGGCCCTTACCACCTGCACTGTGCTCACCAGGGCGTGTTGCAGGTGTGGGTGAGTGTCACGTAGTGCACACCCAGCGCATAGAAGGTACGCAAGATGGAGAGGCTCCTGTCCAGTGAGTGGCCGCCCTCCACACCAATGAGGCTAGCCAACTTCCGGGTGTTGTTGAGAGCTGGGGGCAGGTAGGTCAGATGATCATTTTCAGAGGCAGGGGTAGCTAACTGAAGTCCCTAACACCTACCACCACCAGTCTCTTTACCATTTTTTTTTGTTTTTTTGGCCGTGCCGCGCAGCATGAGGGCTCTTAGTTCCCCCACCGGGGATCAAACCCGAGGCCCCTGCAGTGGAAGCGTGGAGTCTTCACCTCTGGACTACCAGGGAAGTCCCCCGTCTACCTTTAACTGAGGTCACAAGCTCCAGCTCAGAATAGGAGGCACACATGAGGCAGATGAGGTGAACTTGCTCCAGGGTGAGGCGCACAGCATCGCGTTCGTGGGTCCGGCATGGGACGTAGGCTCACCAGAAGTGAGGGAAGGCAAGGGCTTAGTTTGGGCTTTGGAGCTCCTTGGGCTTCTCATAGCCTCCTCAGCTGGCACAACACTCACTGTGCCCAGAAGTCACATGTAATGCGTTGCTTTTTCTGTGGTACTTGGATGCCCGTCAGGTTGGCTCACTGTGACCCCTGTTCCCCCAGCATCCATGGCATGGCACTTTCTAGGTCACTATGGTAACTTAGTTCCAATGTGACTAACCTGTGGTCTCTGAGGCCCCCAAACTGCCCCACATTCCCCAGCAGCCATGGTGGCACCTTGTGTGTCCCTTTGGTACATGGGCACCCACGAGATCATTTTTTCAGCCTGTCCAAGCTGGTCTGGCCATGGCTGAAATTGCACAGATTAACATCCTGTAGCCCGTGGTGGTAAAACTGCCTCAGGACCAGGGGCATGTCGTTGTGGCTGGAGGGAGGTCAAGGCAAATAGGTGGGCTCCTTAGGTCTTGGGATCAGGCAGGACACATTGCCTGGCCTGGGCCAGCCTGTGGGTCCCCCACCTCCCACTGTCACACAGACTATACTAGGAGCAGCTGAGGCCTGGGCTGAGGGGTTCCCACCAGGGAGGGGATGACAGAGAAGGGGAAGGGCATCCATAGATGATGGAGAGGACATCCAGGGGTGGTGTGAGGGAGCCTCCCCACTAGCTCTGCATGCTCCGGACCTCCTGCCCTCCCCGGGGCCAGGCTAGGCACCCAGCGGCCCCCAGCAGCCTGCACACACTGCAGCCACCCGTCCACAAGCGCGAAGTCCCGCATCAGGGCCCGCGTGCGCTCCCGCGGACTTGGGGTGCTGGAGGTGCCCGGCGTGGTCTTCACCGGTAACCGGCCGCAGCAGCAGACCCAGCAGGAGCAGCAGACACAGCAGAGGCCGCTGGCTGAGTGCGCGGGGACCATCGAGGCGGGCAGAGGCGGGTCTGAGGGGGCGGGCAGTGGGGTTCTGCCTGTCGACACAGGGCACCCAGCGGCGCGGCCTCGCGCGGGGGGCGGTTTGAGGGAGGGGATACAGAGTCACAGGACCCTGCAACCCCTGCGCAGAGAGCCGCGATCCGGGAAGCCCAGCAGCCACAGGGCGGCAGTGCCCTCCCGCCCCCTGCTCACAGGCAGCTCCTGCTGGCTAAGCTGGCCTCTGCGGAGAGCCCACTCACCTCCCATCGCGGGTTCCCTCCACCCCTGCCTCTCTTCCCACTCTCACTGCTCTGAGGGGGCGCCCTAGGTTGCTCTCCCCGGCCTGTAACCTTCCTGTCCAAGCTGGGGTGCTTCTCTCAGAGGGCCACCTTCAGCCCGAGGCCTCCCGGGAGCACACCTTGTCCCCATCTGCCTGCAGCCGGCCCCGCCCACCCTGAGGGCTGCGTGCCAGTGTCTCTGTGGCCACAGGTGCTCTGGGCTCCCGGTTTCCCGGGACTGGGCCATGAGGGCTTGTGTGGGGAAAGAGAGAGTTTCTGGAAATGGGGGGGTAACCATGTGAGCTGTGGATTCAGGAAGGGGCCCTCTGCCCCCGACCTTCTCTCTCCACCTACTTGACTCCCCAACCTGCATGACCATTCTCTGGGGACTTCAACCAGCACCTGGGAACTATCAGGAACCTCCCCCACTTCTGTCAGCCAGCCTCAGGAAAGAGCGCCCTCAGGAGCCGCTACACCTCCCCAGGGCCTGAATAGAGGGACTTTGGGGATGTGAACTGAACGACCTTCTGGGGAGAGTCAGCGACCCTTTTACTCAACAGAGCAGGAACCCAGTCAGCAGGCTATTTGACTGGAAGGAAATGAAGTGATTTCCATGGCAGCAGAGCCCCCACCGCAGCAACCTTCCTCCCAGAGCTGCTGGCTGACCTTCTGGCCAGGATCCCTCCTACCTCAGCGTGGAAGGCCCGGCCTCGTGGAGAAGTATAGGTTCTGAGGAAAGACCTGGCACCTGGGTTCTGCTGCTACACTTGCCTTATCTCGTGGCCCTTGTGGCTCTAGCTTTCCCAGAAAGCTCAAGGGCTTAAGTGCCTGTGCTTACTCAGAGGCCACACGCCATTCCCCATTTCCAGCCTCAGGCCCTCCCCCTAGCTGCCTCCTCTAGAGACCCCTTCTCCTCAACACACACACTCTCTCTCTCTCTCTCTCTCTCTCTCTCTCTCTCTCTCTCTTTCTCTCTCTCTCTCTGTCTCTGGGGATGTGCCTTCTCACAGAAGCTCAACCACAGAGATGCTTTAGGGACTGTGCCCAAACTCCTTCATCCCCAGCCTCTCAAGTTTTTGCTCTGATCCCTGGCACCCCCTGGAGCTGTTCCACCTTTGGAACCTTTCCCAGGTGGCAGGAGTGCCTAGCACAGGGGTAGTGACCTAAGTCTGAGCACTGGCGACCCTAGAAATCTGTAACACACAAACATTTTATTGAGCAGTAAGGGACCCCAGTGGGGACAGAAAGGGCTGGCAGTAAAGGAGCATGTGAACCTCGGGGCAGGGTGCATGCTGCTTGACTCTCCATCCTGTTCTTGCTTCAGGGAGCAGGTCCACCATGCTCCAATCGCCGGTTTTTGGGTCTGGAGCAGCCCAGCTCTTCGTCCGAACTTTCTGAAGAGTGCTTTCGTTTGGGAGCACGTCTGGGGACTGGCTTCACTGCTTCCACCTTTGCTGGTGGGGCCAAAGGGACATCCCCGTAGGCCCGGTAGCCACCAACCAGGCAGTATGTCTCCCCATGCCAGCCCAACTGCGTTTCTCCACACCCTCGGTAGAGGACATGGTAGTGCCCGGGTGTGGGAGGAGAAACGGGAGCCACTGCTGCTGCAAAGAAAATCAGAACTGATCAGTCACTTGTGCTGTGCACAGTCTCCTGCCACAGTTTCCCCCTCTCATGTCTCTCCCAGTTTCTGGCTGAAGACCTTTAATGTACTTGACATCCAAAACACAGCCTTGGCCCATCACCTCTATGAGTCCCTAGAGAAGGGACACTGGCTGCAAAAGCAATCCCTAGAGCCTACGGCTGCAGCAGATGAGGAAGTCTCTTCACCGTTTCCAGGGAAAACAGTAGAACCCGAAAGAAATTGCACTCATGATGCTCTCCATCTCTGCCTTCCACAACAGAGAAAACATTTCTTGCCGTCTGTCACTTCTGAGGCTTTAATGGAAATGTCTTTCAAGTTTTGGAAAGAAATAATCTAATACAAATCTGTTAAGAACCCCTCTCACCTTGGCAACCCCTCTTGGGCCCCAGTTATACTGCCTGTTTCAACCACACTGAACTCTAGCCCTCTGGTACTTTTATCTAGATGAGAACAAGGCTAAATACTGAGGCCGAGTGATCAGGAGACTCAGAACCGGGGTCTGGGTACCAAGTCTAGGCTCACATCAACGCAGCCTCCTGGGACACCATCTCCTCAGCCCTCCAGTCTCATTAGCACTTCACCACCCCCCCCTTCATTCTTCCGGTCTTCCCATCAATATGGCACCACCCTGTCCCCGAGTACTCAGCAACTCAGTACGGGATGTGTCTGAGGGGACCGCTAGAGATGTCTGCATGACAACACAGAGGTGCCTGGGTTTGAAGGTGTGCTTCTAATTGTGGCCCCTCTTCCTCAAACTGCTCCATTTACCGTCTGCCAACAAAAATGCACTTGTCTTTTGCTGAGAGGCCACTCAGGAGAGGGTCTGAACGGAAGCATCCTGTAGCCCAAAGGGGAAGGCTACATTATAAAGCTTAGAACCGTCCTGCACACTTGTCCAGGGATGACCTTTCACTTGTCCTCAGCAGTGAGCCCTGTGGGTCCCTGAAGGTGTCCCAGGTCACTGGTATTACTTACATGTGGGAGTGTGCTCAGTTGTACATAGTTGGCAGGCCCCACAAAAACATGTGCCAGCCAGGTGAGGTGGATTGTATCCCACACCTCCTGTGGAGGTGGCCGGTCCGGGTGTACCTGCTGCACTGCCCACCCAGGGAACAGAGCACAGGGTTGAGTATCTATAGCCTATGACGTCAGACATGGGCTCTGACCGTCAGAGAAACTTCCCACCAGTTCTCCACCAGGTACGAATCTGCTCGGTTGTCAGTTACCATGGAATCTGTTACCATGGAATCTGTGAGAAGGCCTGCGAGGGCATCACTACCCAGTGAGGTCATATATGGAACCTGTGACTTGAGGGGCAGGCTTCAGGAGGAGGGGCAGTTTTTTGGAGGAGAACAGGGTAGAGGCAGAGGTACTCTGCCTGGCCCCTCACAGCTGGGCCTCCCCACCAATGCCCTAGTCTAGTAGACACCCCAGGTGGGGCGTGCTGGTGGTCTGGCACAGCCCCAGGGGCCACAGGAGGGCAAGAGAGACCCGCATTCTGTGATTGGCTTGAGAGGCAAGATTAACGTAAGAGACAGCTAGGTTGTATGGCGCTTACCCTAAGAGGCAGAGATTTGTGTGGACTGGGGAATCAGGGGAGGCTCCTTTGCAGTGGGCCTGAAGGACAAGTGAGATTTGGACCCATGGGGAAGAGAGGGAAGACATTCCAGTTTGGAAGAATAAAAGCAAAGACACACTCTTCTCGACCTTGTCCTGCCCCCAATATAAATTCCTAGCACCCTGAAATTTTTACAACTGAGGACTTAAAAAAACCAAGAGGTTAAGGGGCCTTCGCAGTGGTACACAGGTAGTGGAGAGGTGTTCTGCTCAATGGTTAGGTTCATGTCGGGGCTCCAGGTTTACAGCTGATAGGAATGTGAGGACAAGCTCCTGCCATTTCAAACATTTCCAAGTGATACTGAGAGAGATGTTAAAGGTGCAAAATGCGGGTGCTGAATGACCTCACAGAGTGGGAATGGTGGGCCCATTTGAACATGAAATTGAAAACAAATTCATGACAAAAGGACATAATACAAAATGACAACATAATTACTACAGGCCCCTCCCCCCTAGAAGTAAAAGTCATTAGAATCCTCTCTCTCTCCACCATGAAAGAATGAGATAAAGACTCAGCAGCAGCCCCCATGAGAAACATGGTCAACAGTGTGAAGAGGTGTTACTAAGACGATTTGGTCCACCTCAGAGAAGGAAAGAGACAACTCTGCCCTTAGCCTGATCAGGCCCACAGGAAGCAAGCACATTTGGGGCAGCCTCTGATAGTGTGGCAATGAGAGAGAACCTTCTTTAGGAGGGGACTCCCTGTTGCCGACCCTGAAAAAGCAAAGATGGGACATTCGTTTAATGGGACTGTTGCAGAGGCATTGTTCCCAGGAGGTAGAGACTGCTTCGACTACCATTTCAGAGGTTGGGCCACCGTGGTTGAGAAGCACAGCACCTTCTCTTCCTAAACTGCTTGAATCAGCGGGTACACGTTAGGACAGACGAAGTCAGGCCTCATTGGAGCGGACTGCCTTTGGGAGTGGTAGAATGTAAGCTGTGAAGGGGCATGCTCTGGAGGAGGTTTGTCATGGCAGGTGGGCCAGCATGAGACCATTCAGATTCTCCACGGCTCCAGAGATCACTTGACTGGGAGCATCCCTGTGATGTGGCGGGGGGACTCCTACCTTAACAGGACCTGGCTGGGCATCTGGGGAAGGCGGAATAAATGGTTTTATTAATTTACGAGAGCGAGAGACTCACAAAAGCACTGAAAAAGACTTGTACCTGGATTCTTGAGCCAACCCTAAGAAAACTTATCTAGATCTGGAGTAGGGCTCTGGAGGCTGCACTTTTAAGCTTCCTGGGCAGTCCCACCACAGTGCTCCATGGATAGAGTGACCAAATTATTGTGTGTTCTCGGTTGCTTTGGGGAGTCAAAGTGGGCAATATTAAAAACTGCAGCAGGCATACGTATAAACGGAATATTCAAGGCAAACAGAGGTGTATAGTTATTCTATGCATGAATCAGGTTTGGGAAAAGCTAGCCTGGTGGTTAAAAAACACAACCCTTACGACAGGCAGACCAGATTCTGTCCTACTTGCTTGTGTGATTTTGACCCAGTTCTTTTATCTTTCTGACTGTTTCTTCATATGGAAAAGAGCTATGGCTGTACATTTAGCACAATATTCTCTTTTGGCAAAAGTTGCTCTGGGTCCATTTGTGTTCTCTGCAACTGAATCCTTTCCAGTGTGCAAGCATTTTTAAGTTGTTTGGTGAAGTATTACATTTGACTTTCAACTGTTCATTACTTTGGGCAAAGCTTATGTAGTGCTGCAGAGACTAGAACCTATGCAGAGATAGTGAGAGGATGTTATAAGCTTATTCTGCCGGTTGATACAAAAGTTTAACCTTTTCTCCTCTTCCTCCACCTGCCGCTAAGACATGAGAAAGAAGGCAGAGCCTGGAAATGCACACCAGGCAATACTTCTGTGTCAGTTTGCCTTTTATTCCTCTGCCAGTACTTCCCAGAGAGATTTCACCAAAAGTGCCTAAGCTTGCCATGGCCATTGTTGGGAAGAAAGTTTCTCTCTATTGCTAGTCACATCCCCTTTTCCTTCTTCTGGGGGCTTAATGGATGTTTGGGGGCAGGAACTAAAATTTAAACTAAACAGTAAAAAAACAAAGAAACAAAAAACAAAACAAAACAAAAAACATGTGTTCTTTTTTTTAACATCTTTATTGGAGTATAATGGCTTTACAATGGTGTGTTAGTTTCTGCTTTATACCAAAGTGAATCAGTTATACATAAGTTCCCATAACTCTTCCCTCTTGCGTCTCCCTCCCTCCCACCCTCCCTATCCCACCCCTCTAGGTGGTCACAAAGCACCGAGCTGATCTCTCTGTGCTATGCGGCTGCTTCCCACTAGCTACCTATTTTACGTTTGGTAGTGTGTATATGTCCATGCCACTCTCTCACTTTGTCATGGCTTACCCTTCGCCCTCCCCATATCCTCAAGTCCATTCTCTAGTAGGTCTGTGTCTTTATTCCTGTCTTACCCCTAGGTTCTTCATGACATTTTTTTCTTAAATTCCATATATATATATGTGTGTTAGCATACGGTATTTGTCTTTCTCTTTCTGACTTCCTTCACTCTGTATGACGGACTCTAGGTCCATCCACCTCATTACAAATAGCTCAATTTCGTTTCTTTTTATGGCTGAGTAATATTCCACTGTGTATCTGTGCCACATCTTCTTTATCCATTCATCCGACGATGGACACTGAGGTTGTTTCCATCTCCTGGCTATTGTAAATAGAGCTGCAATGAACATTTTGGTACATGACTCCTTTTGAATTACGGTTTTCTCAGCGTATAGGCCCAGTAGTGGGATTGCTGGGTCATATGGTAGTTCTATTTGTAGTTTTTTTTTAAGGAACCTCCATACTGCTCTCCCTAGTGGCTGTACCAATTTACACTCCCACTAACAGTATAGGAGCGTTCCGTTTTCTCCACATCCTCTCCAGCATTTATTGTTTGTAGATTTTTTGATGATGGCCATTCTGACCGGTGTGAGGTGATACCTCCTTGTAGTGTTGATTTGCATTTCTCTCATAATTCGTGCTGTTGAGCATCTTTTCATGTGTTTGTTGGCCATCTTTGGAGAAATGTCTATTTAGGTCTTCTGTCCATTGTTTCATTGGGTTGTTTTTTTTGATATTGATCTGCATGAGTTGCTTATCTAGTTTACAAATTTATTTATGTTTATATTTTTTGGAGATGAATCCCTTGTCAGTTGCTTCGTTTGCAACTATTTTCTCCCATTCTGAGGGTTGTCAGAGTCCAGAGTCTTCAGTGTTCCCCCAGTATCCAACTTGGACAAGTGTACAAATAGTGGTGGTCTAAATGATGTAGAGAGATGAATAGCGGAAGTAAGTATTGAAGGTAAAATTAATCGTTCAGTAACATCACATAATTAATTTTAAGTGTCCGTGTTATATTTGGGCAGAGTTGTTCAGTTGGCAATTAGTTAAGTTTGTAAGAGACTCAGGAGAGAGAGATGTACGTTTTAGGTCAAGATCTGTGATATATATGGTGGCTGGAATCACAAGAGTAGATGAGACCATCTATCAAGGGCAGAAGAGAGCTTCTGAGAAATACACATCTCTTGGCAGAGGGCAAAGTGAGAGTGCCCAATGAAAGAGATAAGGATGTCCAGAGGCAGGAGGAAGAAGTAGCAGGTTAAGATGCTACTGTTGTTAAGGTGAAAGATTTTTCTGAGATGACAAGTTTGATCAACAAAATCAAATATTGCTGAAAGGTGACAGAAGGACCAAACAACATTCACTCAATTTAATCACAAATTAAATGTTGGTGAATGCAATTCCAGTGCAGATAAGTAAGAAGAAAAGAGCAAAATTGTGTGAGTCACGAGGTACATAAAGATAAGAAAATACAGACAGTGAGAATAAATACAATTTTTGATAAACTGCACTGTGAAATTAGGAAGAGAGAAAAGGTAACTAGAGAATTACTTGGCATCAAGCAAGAGTAATTTTTAATGGGAGGGGGGCAGCTTTTTAATGGGAGGGGCCCAAAATAAAATCGCTAAAGAGGAAAACCTTAAGAATCCCAATGAGGTGGGAAAATGAATGGAAGATACTGAGGAAGTGAGAATAGGTATTTATAAACTATGTCGAAAAGCTATTCTTGGACGTAAAGAGAAGAAGGTAGTTTGGGGTGTTTTTGCTTTATAGTCTGTGTTTTCTCTGTGAAATAAAAGTTTGATGGGAGGTGATGTCACCTCGAGATAGCACTCATCAAATATCCTATGTGCTTATCTACATTTTTCATCCTCCTTTGTAGTTCAACTGTTTTCCTTTGATTCGTTGTGGCCAGTGGCAAAGAAGCAGAATCAAGTGTATCACTTCTGAGCTGAGGTCATTAGGAGCCAGTGTCCCTCTTGTCTGGTCCTCTGCTATTGTGACATGGGAGGTCAGATAGTCCAGATGACGTGGCTGCAAGATGGATCAGGACCATGTGATCTGTAAGGGCTTTACTCAGTAGAGAAATAACGTACTCGTATTTTCCACTGAGATTCCTGTGTTCAATAGATCTGCCTGTGAGAGCTCAGAGAGCATAGCGAAGGCTGAAATGACAAAGACAGAGGGAGAGATGTTGGTAACAGATGGAAGGCGCCTGGCAGATAATATATTAAATGGTAAACAAAGCTGCTGGAGTAAGAGAGAGAGTATATAAGAGATGAGAAGAAGGCCAACTGTCTGTAGTATCTAACGCTAAGGAGTGAGGAGAGAAACAACTGAAAAATAAAAATAAAAAGAATGATGAGAAAGGAGCTAGGTGGTATGCCAACAGAAATCATAAGATTGCTATAAAACATAAAGGAAGGTAGTTTTCAAAGAAGCACCATTTAACGGAGTCAGTTGTTTCCCAAAGGCAAAATGCTATGGGAACTGAAAATAAAGCATCTGATTGGATGGCTAAACTTTTATGAACAAAAGTGGAACCATTTCAGGAAAGTCATGGGAGAAGATGCTGTGTTACAGTGGGGAGAGTAATCAATGTATTGTGAGGAAAGTTGCCTTCATTTGCAAGAAATGCCAATTAAGAAGTGAAGAGAGCATTTAAAGGGAAGGGATAATGTAAGAAAATTAAAAAAAAATTAAGGAAACTTGAATAATTGGTAGACAAAGAGGGAGGTATTAGTGAAAGACTGAAAATCAGAGAAAGCTATCTTAAGTTGTTGTTATGGACTGAATTGTGTCCCCCGAAAAATTATATGTTGAAGCCCCTCCTAATTTGACTGTAGAAGATAGGAGATAGGTCCTTTAGGGAGGTAACTGAAGTTAACTGAAGTCATAAGGGTGAGGTAATAATCTGACAGGGACTGATGGTGTCCTTATAAGAAGGGGAATAGATTCCAGAGATCTCTCTCCCTCTGCTCGTAGAGGAAAGGCCGTGTGAGGACACTGCAAGAAGACGGCCGTCAGCACGCCAGGAAGATTGTTCTCACCAGAAACCAATTCTTATGGTATTCAATACCTTAATCTTGGACTTCCACCCTCCAGAACTGTGAGAAAATAAATTTCTGCTGTTTAAGTCATTCAGTCTATAGTATTTCACTATAACAGCCCAACCAGACTAATAGAGACCTTCATGTACACTGCAATATACAGAAGCTAAACAATGATTGTGAGCCTGAGATTCCATCTTGAACAGAAGTGTAATGACGCTTGTGGTACTCACAACTTCTCGAATTTTGTCAGAAAGATGTGAAAAAAGTCAGTCAACCAACGGTTCTGATAGTGGATATTTTCTTTATGTGTTTGACATAAAGCAGTGTCTGACAGCCTCCCTGATACCCATCAGTATCACAGTTTTGATTCTGTGGCTCCAGTTCCACATGGCACCAAGGTGCTGTGTACTGTCCATTCTTGGGTTTTTGGGTGCTGTACCTATTGCCAATAGGTGGGTCAAACCACTGGGGCTCTTCTGAAGTCCTCCCTAAATTTGGACCCAGCTTCAGCTCCAAATCCGAGTCTTCAGAGAGCCCAGGCTGAGGCTCGCCTGCCACAGTAGACACATTGGCTAATGGGTTGCACTGCAGCACCCACTCGGACAAGGGCACCATCAGGATGCCACCGTTCTTCTTCTGCAGGGGTGGACCCGTGGACAGTCAGCTTGGCCCCCAGCACAACCAGCTGCCTGTTCACTCTCTCGGCCCCTGTGAGGAAGGTGTTCAGCCCTGGCTTTGAGGTCAGAGTCATGTCCTCTCTGGGTTTGTGTGAATGGAGGAGCCGCAGCCCTGGTCTGGGTGGTGTGTTGGCCCTGGGTTTCCGGGTTTGGAGGAGTCTCTTACCACCTAGACCCCCACCTAGGGCTGAAGAGTTCAGGGGCTGTGGACCGTGGGTTTTGGGGGCAGAGGATATTTAACCTGGCGTTTGAGGAAATGGAGGGAGAAGAGGCTCAGGTTCAAGGGCTCCTGGTTTGAATCTCTTGCTTTAGGTTTGAGGGCCAGGGCAGTCTCTCACCAGAAGCTTCAGGATATCATCAGGAACATTGCGAGTGTTCTTGCACATACCCCGGGCAGCTGAGTGGGAGAAGATGACCGGTGCCTGTGACACTTGTAGGGCTCGCCGTGTCACAGCATCCGAGACATGGGCCAAGTCCACCATCATGCCCAGGCGGTTCATTTCTGCCACCACCTTCTGCCGGGACAGGATGGGGAGAGGGCATGAGGGCTGCTGCATTTATCTTGTGTGTATTTATCTGTAGGGAACAGGCGGGGCTGTACATCCATGTGGGGCAGGGTATGGAAGCCGGGTCCTTACCTCGCCAAAGCCGGTGAGCCGACTGACATTGCTGTAGAAGGGGTGGATACCTTTACTGAGCTCTGTGCCCTGCAGGATAGCCAGGATGCAGTCTGACTGGTGGCCATGACTTGGCTACAAGAGCCTAGAAAGTGGTTCTGTCGAACCGTCTACACCTGCAGCCGTCTACACCTACCACCCGCCCTGGTGGCCAGCAGGCCCGGGGAAGCGGCCCCGGCCCCCGCTCCCACTCCCGCCCCCGGCCATGGCGAAACGGCGGAGGGGGGCCTTCATCCGGAGGGAGCTGTGGAGAGCCACACCGGCGGACAGGTGGCGGCGCCGGGGCAGGGAGCCGGAGGGGGCGGCCAGGTGCAGGTCGAGGGGCTCGCGGGCCGCACGGACGGCACCCGGGCCCGCGGCGGAGTCTGGGTCCGGGTCAGCCACCCCGGGAGCGTCTGGGGTGCGGCCGCCTTTCAGGGCCGCCTTCTGGCCGCATAGAGCGCCCCCTCTGGCGCGCTGTGGTGGGAGGGGCCGGAGGAAGTGGGGCCTGCAGCGGTGCCCGTCGGGGGGGCGGAGCTGGCGGCCACCGCCACGGGCGACTAAAGGAGAAGGCGGAGCCGCAGCGGGAGGCAAAATGCCTATGGCACCCGGTGTTCCCAGGCGGTCTCCCATCCAAGTACTAACCGGGCCCGACCCTGCTTAGCTTCCGAGATCAGACGAGATCGGGCGCGTTCAGGGTGGTATGGCCGTAGACGGGGGCGGGGGATCATTTGAAGGGGGTCTTGAAAGGTAGGAGTTCCACAGTGGCGACAGGGCATTCTGTGCAGAGGAAACAAGACAGACAAAGATCTCTATCCATTGACCTTGCTCTATTTTCTTCCAGCATTTAGCACCATCTGAAATTATATTTTTGTCTAGCTTCTCGTTGTTTATTTTCTGTCTCCCCCATGCACTCTAATTCTCCGAGTGCAGGAAGCAGGTCTATCCTATGTGCCCAAAAGAATTCCTGGCACATGGTGGGTGCACAGTACATATTTGTAGCATGGATGAATCAGTAGGCAGTCCAAGCAAAAGGGAGAGAACGGGATTTGATGAGATCTATAAGTACTTATGTGGTTTCATTTCAACCTCACAATTCTCCTTCCTAAGAAAGATGTCATTATCTCCGTCTTACAAATAAGGAAACTGAGGTAAGACAAAGGCAAGCAACTTGACAAAGGTCACACACCCAGTAAAAGGTAAAGCTGGCATTGAAGCCTAAGCTAGCAGGTTCCAAAGTCTGGACTGTACCACAGGAAGAGGCTAACAAAGGCCTGAACTAAGTAAAGCCGTGGGAAGGGAGTCAGAGAGAAGAGTTCATGCTTAAGAGTTGCTGGGCTTAATAAAATGGACCAGACGTGGCCACAGACTGAAAGAATCCCCTGCAGATTCATCTCCATCTGAGCCGCTAGTCCTGACCTCCTTCTCAATCTCATGGGGATGACAGAAAAAACATGCAGCATTGGCCGCTAACTAGCTGTTTAACTTTGGAAGCCTTAGATATCTAATTTCTCCAAGCATGTTTCCCCCACATGAAAAAAATGGTGACAGATACTAGGTTTACGGTTGTTATGAGATGATGCAGATGAAGCACCCAGGACAGTTCCTGGCCCATAGTAGGTGTTCAATAAATATTAACTTACTTCTCTTTCCCCATGGCCTCCTGCTATCTTTTGGTCTGGGAAATACTATTCCCAAGAGGAGGACCAAAGAGGGAGGAAGTGTTAGGAGGGCATCTGCTCTGGGGCAGGTATGGAAATGGATAGTCTCAAGAAGGTAGTGAGTGACAAGCCAGGCCTGGAAGAGGTGGGTGGATAAGAGGCTAGGAAAGTACCCAGCAGTTTTCTCTATGAGGAAAACTCTGACCCCCCCCCCCCTATAATGAAGGTTCAGACAAGCAACCAGAATTCCAAGTCATGTGCCCAGTCTTTTCTCTGCACAAAAGGTGTAGCCAGAGCTTGGTGAAGGGGAAGCAGGGGACCATTTGACTTGGGCCTCATACGTACAAATTTGGTTGGATTCCCAAAGGAAGTTATTCATCAAGTTATTATAATTTGGGGTGTTTAAAATGTTAATTTTTAACAGTTATCTGTGAGTTTAATTATGGATTGCACCTAGTAGTGATTTTCCATTTCTTAAAACATAATGTACACTGCTCTATACAAACTGTTTCCTGAAATAAACATGTTATTTGTGGACTCATTTTTAAAAGGGGTTAACTTATAAACAATTAAATTATACCACAAGTTTTTGTAACTGTCTTTGAATTTTCACATTTCCTATGTGTTGGAATTGTTTCAAAAAGAAGAAGAAGAGAAAAAGAGGCTTGGGTTTCTGGGTCTCTTCAGCTCAAGAGGGCACAGGGCAGTGGCAGCCCAGAGGCAGCCAGAGGGGAGGTGAAGAGCCTGTTACTGAGCTTGTTTACAGCACCACCTGGTGTTTATAACTCATTAAAATGTCACACTTCCTTGTCCTTAAGCCCTGGAATTTGCTGAGTAAAATCCCCACAGCTATTTTCTGAAGCCCTCTCTCTCAAAATTTCTTTTTCACTCACTTAAAAAGAATAAGGCTTATAGACAAGAATAACCCAAAACAGAAGTTGATGCCCCACGACTTTCCTTTGTTTTCTTTTAGCTTTGTGCTGTGGGACGGAAGGTCTGTATGTAATACTAGTTCAGACTGACTGAGCAGTGACTATGTGCCAAGCAGTTCTAAGTACCCTGCATGGATTAAGTAACTTAATTATTATAACAACTCTAGAGACAGGTATTACTATTACCATAAGCCCATTTTACAGATGTGGCTGCTGAGACACAGAGAGTTAAAGGAATTTCATAAAAATCACTAGAAAGTAGCAAAGCAAAGATTTGAACCCAGGCCTGAAGCCTTGCTTCAGTGTCCATGATTTTAAACACTGTTATGCTGCTTTTCCGTGTAGGTGCATGTTTCAAGAAAAGGTATCTTCTTAATTTTTATTTGGCCTGATATTAAGAATTTAATTTCCCTGGGTAAAGCTCGATGGACCAAGGATAAACAGAGCAGCAAACAAGTTAAAAATATGCCTTCAATAATCATCTGCTATATGAGGCATTAAGCTTCTCAGAAGCCTAGACCGCCCTTTAGAATGTCATACAATCCAGAAGGATGGCATACAAAACAACTTAGTGTTTGTTTATAACAAGGCTACCACCACCAAGAAAGCATTATAATCCTCTGTCTTTTTAAGAGTTCAACAATTTCAGATCTCTCCTTTTAAAGGGGTAGTAATAATAATGGCTACAATCTATTGAGTGCTTTTTTGTTTTTGTTTTAGAGAAGCATCAACTAGTGAAAAACAATGTGGGTTTGGGGGAATCATACTACCTGGGTTCAGATCCTGTTATTTTTTTTAATGAATTTTTATTGGCATATAGTTGCTTTACAATGTTGTGTTAGTATCTGCTGTACAGCAAAGTGAATTGGCTATACATGTACATATATCTCCTTTTTTGGATTTTCTTCCCATTTAGGTCACCACACAGCAATGAGTAGAGTTCCTTGTGCTATACAGTATGTTCTCATTAGTTATCTATTTTATACATAGTATTAATAGTGTATATATGTCCAATGGAATATTACTCAGCCATAAAAAGAAACGAAACTGAGTTATTTGTAGTGAGGTGGATGGACCTAGAGACTCATACAGAGTGAAGTAAGTCAGAAAGAGTAAAACAAATACCGTATGCTAACACATATATATGGAATCTAGAAAAAAAATTTTTTTAAATGGTTCTGAAGAACCTAGGGGCAGGACAGGAATAAAGACACAGGCATAGAGAATGGACTTGAGGACATGGGGAGGGGGAAGGGTAAGCTGGGATGAAGTGAGAGAGTGGCATGGACATATATACACTACCAAGTGTAAAACAGATAGCTAGTGGGAAGCAGCCGCATAGCACAGGGACATCAGCTCGGTGCTTCGAGACCACCTAGAGGGGTGGGATAGGGAGGGTGGGAGGGAGACGCAAGAGGGAGGAGCTATGGGGATATATGTATACATACAGCTGATTCACTTTGTTATACAGCAGAAACTAACACACCATTGTAAAGCAATTATACTCCAATAAAGATGTTTAAAAAAGTATTAAAAAAATAGTGTATATATGTCAATCCCAATCTCCCAATTCATCCCACCACCACCCCTTCTCCCTTGGAACCATACATTTGTTCTCTACATCCGTGTCTCTATTTCTGCTTTGCACATAAGATCATCTATACCATTTTTCTAGATTCCACATATGTTAATATATATTTGTTTTTCTCTTTCTGACTTACTTCACTCTGTATGATAGTCCTGTTTTTATTTTTAACATCTTTATTGGAGTACAATTGCTTTACAATGTTGTTAGTTTCTGCTGTATGACAAAGTGAATTAGCTATTCATATACATATATCCCCATATCCCCTCCCTCTTGCTTCTCCCTCCCACCCCTCTAGGTGGTCACGACGCACTGAGCTGATCTCCCTCTCAGAGACAACCTATAGGCGACTCAGGGGTCAAGCAGCAGATTGGACCACAAGACCTCTAAGTTGCTGCCAAACTGGGGATCTGGACCCATTTCCTAGTTTTGCTTTGAAATACACCTGAAGAAATGAAAAACAGGTGGTCGCCAACTTTCAGAGAATTGAAGTCTGTTTTCTTGCCAGTTATTTTTCTGCCACCATCAGTTTCCATAAACCCTATGAGGAGACATATGTCCTCCCTCATTCTTACAGATCCAGTTGGGTTGGAGATGACGGAAGTGATGGCACAAAGCCAGACACGTCTTAGCGCTCACTCCGCACTGTCACCAAATGGCCAGGCGTCAACCTTGAAGCACAGTCTCTATGCTGGTTCCTGCAGAGACAAGAAGAAAGAAGAAAGAATAGGCAGAGCCTTTGGACTTCAGGACTTGTGATCCCATTTTTGTCCTCTGTAGCCGTTAGGACTTGGCAATACAGCCTGAGGCCAACAATACTGCCTGGCCTCAGTGGCTGAAACAAATGAGGGATTTAGGTTTTCACAGAAAAGTGTGAAGAGAGACCATGCAGAGCTGGGATGCAGCTTCAGGATATGACCTGAGAGCCAGGCTCCTTCTGCCCTTTGGCTCCACCATCACTTCTGTGTTGCAGGCAGGAAAAAGGGAAGAACAAGAGGAAAAAGTGGTGTTCCTACCAGTTTCAAAGAGCTCTCCTAAGAGTCTGCCCCAGGGTTAGTGCTCTTTTCCCTGGCCACACCCTACCGCAAGGGGGACTGGGCACTTTGTCACCCAATAAAATCCAGGGTCCTCTTACTAGGGAAGTAGGAGGCGAGTACAGGGCAAACAACAGCAGTCTCTTCTACTTTCTCTCATGTCCCTCTGTCAGGATAGTGGAGATTGTACCCCGCTTTCTAAAGATGAGAAAGCTGAGAGGTGGCCAGGAGGACCTGCACAGAGCCACAGTGGGTTGGTGGTAATGTTGGTGTCAGCACCCAGCTCAGGGCCGGTTTTGAAAAATGATGAACACAAAAGGCAGAAATCCATGAACCTCTGTGGGCAAACAGCAGCTGTGAGCCCAGGGCCATCTCTGTGGGGAGTCAAACTGACAGATGAGAGGGGCTGCAGGGTGCAGTGAGAATGAGGGCTGCAGGACACAGGGCTCCATGTCATTCCCTGGGTTGGCAAGAGCTAGACAGCTTTGGCCTTGGCTCAGTTGGGAGAACAGATGGGCAGGAATTCGGCACAGCTTCCAAATCAGCCAAGCAGCAAAGACTGCCTTCTTTGCCCTTGTCAGCTGAGGCTACAGCTCCCACCAGTCCCAGCCAGCTGCAGAGGCCCAAGCCTGAAGACCATGACAACTTGGCCCGGCCTGTGCCATGCCCCGCCCACTGTGGGAGCCAGGAGGACAAGCAAGTGCAGGTGTTCCACCCAGCAGTGAGGGTGACACCTAGGTGGAGCTGCCCACCAGGTTCAGATTTCTCTGTGCAGGGCGAGCAAGCCTTGTAGCAATCCAGTCTCAGCCCTGACTCCTTTGGCGCATAGGACTCTTAACTATTGAGACAGCCAGCCCGTTTGATTGACGTCCAGACCTCTGTTCTTTCTCATGCTCTCACCTCCCACAGGAATGGTGGCAACGTGGCCAGAGGTGAAAGGCAAATCCAGGAATTATACCGAAATGCAAGCAATGCAGAGAGAACTCCTTCCCACATCTGAAGAAAGGAGGGTCCTCACAGAAACAAGGCAATCGATGAGGGGATAGGAACGCGTGTTCAGCTCAGAAACAGGACATAAAATACATAGAATTTTACTGCAGCTCTGGCTAGAGCATATGGTATAAGAGGAAGAAATACAAGTCTTTAGAAAGAAATGCACCTTGTGCTGTCAGCTAGACGTGGTAGGTTCATTCTCTCTTTCTCCCTCCAAAGACTACATGAATCTTGGATTATCTGTGTATCTACTCCCAATTCACTGACTCTGGTATTAAAAGCAGACTGAAATTTGTTTAGAATTCTACTTAGCTAGAAAAGTTCTTTTTTTGAATGAGACTGAAATTTGTTTAGAATTGTTTAGCTAGAAAAGCCAGAAAAGCTTTTTGTGAATGGTGCAAGGATGACTACCATGACTCCTTTAAAGAGAGAAGCTGGGAAAGAGATGGGAAGGAGAGGCCGGGCCGGCTGTGAGGGCCCCACCCCCAGGAGGATGCTCCCTGAAAGCAGCAGTCTGTGCAGTGCCCACCACACCCCTCCTCCGTGAGGCTCTGGCGCCCTGCAGCCACCTGCAGGTTACACGATGAGGCTCTTCCAATGAGTATAAAGAACCCCCAACCCTGCTCCCTTACCCCAGGACTTCTATAATCTTGAGACCCTAGACTCATCAAAGCTACACTCTGCAGCCTGAAGATCTGTCCACACAGCCAAGGGAAGGCTGGGCAGGAGGCAGCCAGCAGGCTCTCACACCACCTGCCTCCCCTCCTTCCTCAGTGGCTCCCACGAGGGCACAATCAGGGCGGGGAGGCTTCATGAGCCCCCCTTGGCCCTCTGGGATGTGAGGAGTCAGCAGGGATTCATACCCATCCTGCCGGGACCATCTGCACTCAATTATAAGCCCTTTGGAAGCCAGCAGAGGGCTGTTAAGCTGCCGCTGGTTCTCTATGATTAGCTAGTTCTTGTCTTTTGAATACTGCATATGGTGCAGCCAGCTGCAGAAAGCATTCATGACTCAAAGCTTTTTTCCCCTCAAAGAGAAAAGTGCTAAGTTGTTATTACTATGGGAAGAAAAAAAAAAGTTTAAAACTCTTACTTTCTGGTTAAGTTCCTCTTCCTACCTTAAAATTCTACCTCTTCCCAGGATTGGGACCATTCCTTTGTCTGTTTTCTACCAGCACTATATAGGTACTTGCTTGCTGAAGATGAGCCTTGCTAAGAAATATCAAGATTGTGTATAATTCCAGCTCAGGTGTTGTTATCCGTGGTCCAGTAGACCCTCTTCTCTCCCTTATTTTGTGTGAGAGACCTGACGTTAAGGCATGCTTTTGATGAAACCACTCCAAAAAGTCAACTCTTTGCAATCAACTCAGGAGCCAGCGCCACTGCTGAGGCTTACCTTCTTTCCCAGGTGCTGAGCCAGGAACAGAAGCAATACTGCTTGGTTCGCACTTGAAACCCTCAGTGTTCTCTGTAGGCGAGAAGCAGTTAGCTGGCTACAAGCTAGCATTAAAATCAGTAGGGATGCTTAAAAAAAAAACATGTATTTCTGGGGCTATACATAGACTTGAAATCCAGGCTCACATGTGAGTGGAGGTCCAGAGAAGATGGAGATTTGAGAGTCTTGTGAATAGTGATAATGAAAGCCATGAATTAGCTACAATTCACAGGGAAAAGAATATGGAAATAGAAGATGGGGGTAATCAGAGTCCCTTCTTCCTCATATCTCTGAACTAGGCAAATAACTCGTTTCTTTTCTCATAATACACAGGCTCTATGGTAAACACAGCACAAATATGCCAATAACCACAGGGCACTCTATGGATAAGACAATTCTTTGTAGAGTGGATACATGTATAACTGATTTGCTTTGCTGTACACCTGAAACTAATGCAACATTGTAAATCAACTATACTCCATTTTAAAAATATATATTTAAGAAAATGTTCTTTGTACCATGAGTTTGGCTGGCTTAAGCCTATAAATTTGCAAAACTTTAGGAACCCATCTATATATGGAATGAATAGTTCTACTCTCCATGTTGAGAGACAAATAAAAATGCCTATTTAAATATCTAGCAGGAAAAGTACCCCAAAAGTGATTTCACTTTTTTTTTTTTTGATGAGCAATTTTAAGCATGTCCAAGAGGAAGAAAATCTGTACCAATATGGGTTGTTCCACTGAGCCTAATGGGAGCCACATGTCTATCTGACAAGGGAGTTACAAGTTTGGAAAGGGAGAAAACAAAAGGAACCCTGTGTTGTTAGTCTGAAATTGGAGGTAAGGTATAAATTCATGGTTTTCAATATATGGATACAGAAATAAATTTAGATGTCATGGGCACATAGGTATGTGTATACATATACACACATGCAGATATTCCCAAACTCTGACCACTGAGATGGCCTGGGACCAGTGGCTCCACAACAGTACTGGGTACACTTAGCACTCAAATCTTCGCTTTAAGATAATTTTCCACTAAAGCAAGCAGGGCTGGAATAGGGAAAGTACAAGACAAACTTGGAATGTCTTATAGTGTCAGAAAATAAAGAAATGCCCAAGTTAAAGGGGGATGTGTCAAGACGACACAGGAGCCAGCTTGAAGGTGTTCCTGCTGGCCACATCTGAGACCATTTAAGCATCTAAAGGAATAACGATAATAACCAATTACAACCCACTGAATAAAAACTGAAGAATCCATACTTGTAATATTAATATAAATTAATAAAGGGGGAATAAGTGATTCTATAGTGGAAAAGTCTGGCAAGCACCACCTTAAACAAGTGGTCAGTTAGTGTCATAACGATGGGACAGGTGGAAATCATGCACCGCTTGAAGAGATGCAGCGAGGAAGACGCAGCATTGCTTCTATGCTGCTCCTGCCAAAGATGCATAAACTAAACCTAACCTAACCTAATCTGACAGGAAACACCACCCAAAGTAACTGGCCTGTAATCTTCTAAAGTGTCAACGTCCATTACTCAGCCATGAAAAGAAATGAAATTGAATTATTTGTAGTGAGGTGGATGGACATAGAGACTGTCATACAGAGTGAAGTAAGTCAGAGAAAAATACCGTATGCTAATGCATATATATGGAATCTGAAAAAAAAAAGGTTCTGAAGAACCTAGGGGCAGGCTAGGTAGACGGAGGCATAGAGAATGGACTTGAGGACACGGGGAGGGGGAAGGATAAGCTGGGATGAAGTGAGAGAGTACCATGGATTTATAATACACTACCAAGTGTAAAATAGATAGCTAGTGGGAAGCAGCCGCATAGCACAGGGAGATCAGCTCGGTGCTTTGTGACCACCTAGACGGGTGGGATAGGGAAGGTGGGAGGGAGACGCAAGAGGGAGGAGATACGGGGATATATGTATAGCTGATTCACTTTGTTATAAAGCAGAAACACACCATTGTAAAGCCATTATACTCCAATAAAGATGTTTAAAAATTTTTTTTAATTTAAAAATTAAAAAAAAGGTCAAGAAAGCCAAGAAAAAGCTGAGGTACCATTCAGAATAAAGGCCACTACAGAGATATGACAACTCAAAGCAGTATGTAACTCTGAACTGCATCCTTTTGCTATAAAGGTTATTATTGGGACATTTGGCAAAATCTGAATGGGGCCCAAGGATTAGTGGCAATTTCCTGATTTGACGGTTGTTTTGAGGTTACATAGAAAAATGTCCTTGTTTACATGAAATACATACTAAATTCAGGAGTGATTTTTAGGAGTGACAGGCCCAGCAACTTGGCAATTTATTTTCAGATGATTCAGGTTCTGAATTGGTAATTTTTCTGTCTGAGAATAGTTCAATTTTTTTTTTTTTTTGGCCACGCTGTGCAGCTTGCAGGATCTTTGTTCCCTGACCAGGAACTGAAACTGGGCCTCGGCAGTGAAAGCGCCGAGCCCAAACCACTGGACCGCCAGGGAACTCCCTAAAAATGTTTTTAAAAGTGTAACTTCTTTTCCTTTTTATGTTATATGACTTAAAAAATGACTATAGCAATGAAGACAGTGGTGTTGACGATGAATTTGCGACATCAAGAATTTCATAAAATTATTTCTTGAAATAAGGTAGAAATTCATGTTATTTTATATAATGTGACTTTTAAGTATATATTTTCATTAAAACATTTAGGAGTTAAAAAAAGATCAGTGAACGAATGTGCTCTTCTAGGTTGAATTAAAATAGAATATTTAAGGTTTAAAAAAGTTTGGCTGGGGAAAAATAACAGTTTTGCAAAACCTTTGCGATCCAAAACTAAGATGATATTCAACAGCAAGAAGTATTCCAATTTCTCATAACCAGTTCTCACAAGCAAAGAAATGCATGCTTCACTTTAAGAAGGTGTCAAATAGAAACAGGCAAATCTGAAAGAGTTCACCAAGTGTAATAAATTAGAGGTGAAATCACAACAAAAGAATTTATGGTGTACAAAAAAATTCACAAGTAGAAGATTCCTTCTATCAACTTCTCAGAGTTCCATGAGCTCTCCCCTGACCTCTGAAAGATGGGTTTTACCAAAATCTGGTTTACACGGAACTTTTCAGGTATATATGGTCTGAAAAGAAAGGAGTATCTGCTAAGAACCTGCCTGGTGCTCCTTCCTTGTTGCAGCCCTTCTTTGTGTAAGTGATCAGAATCAGGTCCAAGAGACACAGAATCAAGCATGACATATCACACCAAACACCATTTCCTGTCCAACCAATTCTCATCTCTCTCCAGTAATGAAAAGGTGGACGTTCTTCTTGGACTGCAGCATCTGTGCAGCCTGCTCCACCCCGACCACAGCAGACAGCCTCTGGGCATCGTACTTGGAGTAGGGGACAGTGCAGGTCCAGGCAGCTTCCTCTCCTCTGGTGGTGGCTTGCAGCATGTTACAGACTTCACTGTAGAAGTGGGGATATGTTGGCAGTTCATAGAAAATTAGGTTCCTGATGCCTTTTATTGTGTATCTGTTAGAAGGAGAAAGAGAGGCTATGTCTACATGAGAAAGTTTATGGAAAAGCCACCGAAGAGTTTTACAGGGACATAGTCACTCTCGCTGTTTCATGCAAGGAGAAAGACCATGGCACAAATAACACACAGACCAAAAGTTACTCTAATTTGAGCTGGAGGGGCTCATTTTTTGTGACAGTGTATTTGAATTCCTAATGTTTGGCTTAAGATAATGATAAAATGAATTTGCACTTCTTGAGCCTAATCTGAGCAGACTGAGGTAGGGTGGGGAAGAATAGTAGACAAGGATTAGAAATCTGTCGCAGAAAATTTGAAAAGCAGGCATTTCCAATTTAACATTATCCTAATTATAATCAGGCAAAACAGTGTTCTGTAATGGAGCTGAGGTCAGACCAGACCCAGTACATAAAATAAACAGCATAAACTGTAAATGCACTCCCATTAGTCTTTTCTTGTCATTCTGTAGACATGTTAACTCCATGGCAGATGTCCCAAGTTCACCCATTTACAAAATCCTGCCCGAGGACCCATTAGGCATTATGGGAAGGCAATTAATTTCAACAGCTTCCTCGCTTCTTTCCCTGCTGCACAGGGCTGCATGGTGTGGGGGGTTGCAGACCCTAGGGACGCGCCTTACGGTTCGGGTTGAGGTCAATCATTCCCTCTTGGGCTCCATGACCAAAGATTTTATACGTTGACAAGTTTCTGATTTTTCCTGTTAAGACTCTCATACAGGGCTGATGTCAGACTCCCTCGGGAATTTTATTTTATTCATGGACGGTAAGTTTTCCTTGTCTTTTTATCCCTTGGCTCATCCTGATCTCTCTGGAGACCCTCCTCTCCCAAAATATAACTGCAGTCCATTACTTGGATCAGCTTTCCACATCCTCTTTCCATAAAGGAATTTTAATGGCTAATGATGTTGAAAAAACACAGTTCTGCCTCAGTAGTTATCAAAACAGACACAGAGTTCCATTTCTGCTTAGTATGTAGAAAACTCAAGAGAATACTGCTCCCATGCTAACAAGAAAAAGATAATCTACAACAGTGTTCCTTTTCCTGAGCCTAGACAGCTGATGTCACAGGGCAACCAAGTGAACTGATTCAACGGTGCCCTGGTGTGTGTTTAACAACTGATTCTCAGTGGGGGAGGATAGGTGCTGATTTGAAGCATTTGCCAATTTCTGTGGTGTAAATACTCCATTTCAAGCTACCAGTGTCATGTTGCTGAACTTGGAACTGGGAAGAGATGTGCAACCATACCTTAAGAGCTGGTATGAGCCAGCTTCAGCCCATCACTGACTGAATTCCAAAGAGTGACACGATGGTCTGAAGAAAGACAGGACATATGAACCACTTCACCTTCGGCAGAGCACAGTGGGGAAGAGGGCAGCTGCTAAGAAAGTGGGTAGGAAGAAAAAAGCTACACTTTTAACAAGTTCTTAAAGGGCAATTATGGGCTTGCATGACAGTTCAGAATCCCTGGGATTCCCGGACACTCCTTTACTTCACAGTCATGATGGCTTTTCCAAAGGTCTCCACTGGGAGCCCTGGAAAGACTGGACGCAAGGCAGAAGACCTGAGAGACCCCGATGGTGGTGCAGACATGAAAACTCACTCTCTTCCCAGAGCCATGTTGTATATGAAGCTAAAGCCTGAAGCCAGTGAGGGGGCAAAGGTCAACTGCCAGGGTGGAGTCAGAAGCAGCAAAACTGTGTGCCCTAAGGGAGGAGCATTAACCCCTCACCCCATCCCTCCCCACCACAGGACTTACATCCAGTAGAAAGAGCAGTCTGGGGAAAGGGGAAAGGGCATGAAGACTGGGGAAAGGGCGTGAAGCCTGTTCAGCCCAAGATCCTGCACTGATGTAAGCAGATGTTTGCCACCACTGCAGAGATGCAGGGAACTCTTTCCCACCAAGACCCCTCGTAGAACAAGGCAGAGGCTGGCCACCATGGAGGGTGGTGCAGAAGCCCTGAGAAAGCGCCAGCTCCAAAGCCCAGGATGGACAGAACCTGCCTGCATCTGAGCTGGACCAGGAGGAGAACAACTGCCCCACTTCAAGCCTTAGGGGAGGAGCGAGCAGGAGCAGCCTGCTACTGGGGGAGGGGCCGGAGCATGGGAGAGGCTCTCCCTCGGCACAGGGGTGCAGGGCATGGTGAAAGCTGAGAGGGGAGCAGGACACTGAGACAAGGCCCTCCAGCACTGGGCCCCACAGTGGGCCACTGTCTGCTGGAGGAACTGGCAGTTTGTGGTAACTAGAAGGCAACGACGGTAACAACCAAATCCTAACTAGATTCACAACTGCCACGCTAGTGGCCTGACAGAAGAGGCGTCCAGGCCAGCTACTTACTCAGGCACTACGTTCAACTGACAATTACAAAAAACACAGAAAAGCAAGAAGAAGACATTAAAACCATGAGGTATCATTTTGACTATCAAGTCACTGGAAAAAAGGAGAATTTACAGAAATATTTACAGAATTTACAGAAATAGGCTAATGGAGTATAAATTATTGTGAGTGTGTATTTCACCGGGGAGGGGAGAAGATGGGAGTGGCAACACACAGCAAATTTTAAACTGGGTACAGCTTTTGAACAAATAAGTTTTCCTTTCCAAATTTATCCTAAGGAAATGCCTAGGCAACTATGCCATCAACTACGCATATGGATGCTCTTGGCATTATTGTATATAATAACAGAAAACAACAAATCAATATGCCCATTAAAAGGAAACTGGGTTAATTATATACCCATACAATGTAACACTATGCAACCATTAAAAAGGATGCTATACACACCTTAAAAGATTACTTATAATTACACAGAAAAGGTATTTTTACAATGTAAAATGTAATGTACAATGTACAATGTAAAGATTTAGCAGACCTACCTTGACCTACCTTACATTTAGTATCACCAAAAACGGGACAAACTGACACCCTGGGCCTCTTGAGGAGATGCAGGGGGAAGTACACAATATCCTCTATGTAGAATTCTTACTAAAATAATGTTTAAATCTTTGGTCCCCGAACTCTAATGCTCACTGAATCACCTATTTGTTTTTTAAACATACCTGTAATTGGTCCCCATCCCCAAACACCATGATTTAATTGATACTGGGGTATGACCAGGGCATTCAGATTTTTAAAAGCTCCCCAAGGGGATTCTAATATGTAGCAAAGTTTGGGAACACTGATCTAAATAATAAGAAAACAGCCAAATCCAGATGTGGGACATTCTACAGGAAACTGGACTGGACTCTTCAAAACATATCAGTATCACAGCAAGAAACAAAGGCAGAGACTTATTCTAGATCAGGGTTTCTTAACCCTGGCACTACTGCCATTTTAAGCCAGGTAATTCTTTGTTGTAAGGGCTGTCCTGTGCACTGTAGGACGTCTAGCAGCACCCAGGCCTTGACCCGCTTGAACCACTAGACCACTAGAATAACCCTCCAACTGTACCAACCAAAAATGTCTCCAGATATTTCCAAATGTCCCTTGGGGAGCAAAACTGCTCCTGCTTGAGAACTGCTAAAATAGACTAAAGAAACATGTCACGCAAATGCAATGTAGGATTCTTAACTAAATCCTGGATTGGGGTGGGGGGGGTGGTGAGAAACAGCTGTAATAGTCATTTTGGGAACAACTAGGAAAATTTGCATACAGACTAAATACTAGATGGTATTACTGCAGTAATGTCAAGTGGTATGTTAATGGTGTTGTGGTTAGATAAAAGAATGTTGTTTTTAAGCTCTACAGGCTGAAAGATTTAGGAGTTAAGTGTCATGAAGCCTCCCATAATTTACTCTCAAATGGTTCAGGAAGAAAAAATAAGAGATGTGAGTGGAAAGAGAGAAGGAGAGACAGAGAATGTGGGTGCATGAGAATGTGGCAAAATGCTAACAGCTGGTGAAGCCTAAGTGGAAGGAGTTAGAGATGTTCACTGGGATAGTCTTACAATGTCTTTTGAAATGAAATCTTCCCAAATAGAAAGTTGGAGCGGGGGCAGGATATAGTAGAACTATATATATATATAAACTAAAAAATACATCCATAACATACAAGTATATACCAAAATGCTAACTTATTTAAGCTTTTTTTCAATAAGCACATAAAACATTCAAGATAAAAGAAAAAAAAATCCAAATGTGTACACTGTGATCCCAATGTTGGTGTCGTTTTTAAAATGCCTGTGTCTGTGTGTGTGTGCACGTGCACATGTTTTTTACATCAAAGAGACAGGAAAGAAATACACCAAAATGGGTGTTTATATCAGTAAGATGACAGGTGATCCCATTTTTTTAACCTAGATTTTCTAGGTTCTCTACAATAATTGTGTAATACTCTTATAATGAGAGTATTTTTAAAGCAAAATAAAACAACAAAACCAATTCCAATAGGTATTATATTTAAAACCCAAGAAAATCTCTCTTAGTACCAATTCGTGCACAGTAGAGACTAGGCATCTCCTGGAAATAAGAGCACGTGACCAGAACCTCTTCAGAGGGGCAGTTAGTAACAATTCCCATGGTCTTCTGCACCTCTTCCCCTGCCTTCCTCCTCTCCTGTATGTGCTTTGGGTCTTCGGTGACCCCTACAAATATGGCGTAACACTGTGACAGGACCCAAAACTAAGGACATTCCCGATGTCTATGTTACCTGACAACTGTTAAAGATAAATGAGGCAACCACAACTGACTTGCAAGGCTGGCTCCTGCATACAGTCTATAAAGACGAGGTCTGTTACTTCTATAACTGGGGTTCTCCCTGGGGCAGGGAGCACTCAGAAACACCCCACTAGCGTTTCCCACCTCCAGAAATCCTACCTCCAGAGTTTCTGATTGCCCCCTGCTTAAGAATCCTTCCTGTGCTAACCCACTGATGATGCTCAGAGAAAGAACTGTGAACTGTCCTCCCCTCAGGAGGGCCATCATGACCAAATGCCCATCCCATCCTAAGATTCTACTGGTTTCATCCCCCCAAAGAAAACAAATCCTCAGGATGAAAGTTTTTTGCTAGCTCACAAATGAACTGCAATATGTCTAACACGGCCTACTTCCATAGAGAATATAAATACAGAATTTTAAAGCTGGATACTAAAGTGTAAAATACATGTACTTTTCCCAAGGTCAAATGAAAAAATCAAATCACAAAGACACTGCAGATCAAAATACCCATCATCACCTTGGTGACCTCTCAAGCAAAAAAATCTATAGCTGGGAACCTTGAGATAATTGGCAGTTGCAGATTATCTCCATTCAACTTAAACACCCACTAACCTGGTCCAGGGTACAAAGCTAATGGCACGTGTTCGGTTTGTCTTTATAGTGACTTTGGGGACAAAACAGTTTGGTCAATAAATGAACAGTGTAAGACAGAAGACTGTCCTGCCTACTTAAGAGAAAGGGCTCCTTTGACATCATGCCCTCTCCTTGAAAAGCTGCTACTTGAGAGCAGTCCTCATCCCAGCTTAGTTCACACTTGCTACAGACAATCACGCTGGGAAGTTTTCCAATCCATCCACTTCATTTAAAGGACTTGCTTTGACGTATCAAGCTTTTGGAAAACTAAGGGCTCTTTAGACCTGCTGAGTGCAAACTCCCCCAAAATACCATTTCCAACATGAATGAAAACAACAACTCACTGGAACAAAGCAAATAATGATGCCAGCAAGAAGCAAACCCTGAAGCCCTTAAATATTCACCTCTAAGCCCCTCACCTTTTGCTTCTCCTAAACTTCAAGGAGCCCCTTAGTCCTGGTTCTCCTTGGTGCAGAAGTGTGTGTGCACTGCCTCAGGACAAATGAGAGCTTTCTGAACACTGACCCTGTACTCAACTTCCATCTCCACAGACCACACAGTCCCCAGGTGTTTCATCTGTGCTTCTACGACAGGTTCCTCCCTTTCCTGTATTCAGTTGAGAGCTGCTCAGCTCTGTAATGTCCTTCTTGAGGGGTATACCCACAGCTACAGGAGGTACCCTAAGTATGGACCCACTCCAGATCTATGTACAGGTTATGCTGTAGTCACTCATTCGTTTCTACCACCTTTTCCAACAATGCCCATTTTGAAAGAAAACCAACCAACCAATCAACAAAAGTCTGTCCAGCCCCCCAAACTCTGGCTTGTCTGCAGGAGGTGAAGCAAGGGAGGACCTTATAACACAGCAAAGCCCACCATGCACTTGGAAGCAGACCCTCCAGAGAGGACACTTGAAACCTGGCCCTATTTTACCTTTTGTAGAAATGGAAGCGCTCTGTGAGGAGCAGGAACTGCTTCTCTCCTTGAAGGAAGAAGCGTCTGGCCCTGGAGACACCAGACTTCTGGGTGTACTCGCAGATATGAGTGAAGTTCAGTTCCTCCTTCTTGAGGTAATTTCGGAGACGCACGAAGTCAAAGTAGGAGGGGACATAGATAAGCGTGTGAGACATGACTGCATCACGATACTGAGGCAAAATCTTGTTGACGAAAAAGTCAAACCTGATTCGGAAAGGCGAAGGGCAGAGTCAGTGGTCTAGAGGTGAGCCATAGTGTCACTGCCAACTGCATGACCCTGGGCAAGTCACAATCTCCTTCTACCTCCCCTAAGAGGCCAATTTGGCCTACCTCATTGCAAAGAGATTCTGTAGGGATAAAACTTGTTAAGCGCATCAAAAAGTAAGTGCCAACACTATTCATCATAAAGAATAGATGTGATGCTGGTATATCCCAGAGAATTATTCTAGGAAGTACGTAACTGTATCATTCATTCATTCAGTTGTCAGTCAGTCAGTCAACAAATAATTACTGAACACCTACCACGTGTTAAGCACCATTCTGCTACCATGGGTCCCCTGACTAAACACAAGGAGAAGACGGGGAAATTACATAGAGAATTAGGAAAACAGTTCTTGCCCTGAAGGGCTTAGAATTAAGTTGTTGACATGAGGCATTAAAAAATTAATGTAATTAAAAAATGCCACAGTCTAGGGGAAAGTACCCTTGATTTACTAACCCTGGCACTATTGGAACTAGGACAACACACCATTTCTCTGGCCTTCAGTGTCCTCCTCTGTCAATGGCATGATTGGATTCAGTTATCTCATTTCATTTCGTAAATGGTAACTAAGAAAGCCAACGTGGAATACAATTCTAAATTTGAATGCCCAAGTAAAATCCCTCTCTGTGACCCCCAGGGATCCAATGGGACAGGGGAGGGTACCTGGCATCAATCACTGAAGCTAGGTTTTCAGGTTCCATCCTCGGGAAGACATGTGGGAGCTGCACCAGGACATGACTGATGCAGCCTGTCATCGGGACGTTCCTCACAGCCACCTGCCAGGTGTCAGTGAGAACATTAGGAAGTGAGCTATCCCCATTGTTGACCAAATGCTGTCCTCTCCTTCTGCCTCATGACCCAAACAATACACAATACTTCATGAAAATTCAGAGAAAGAAGGAGAGAACCCACCTGGCCTTGCACATTGACGCAGTACTTGTTGAACACAGAGTTGATCTGGGCATCCTGCAGGGCCCCAAACAGCAGCGTCTGACGATAGTACTTGGACCGATTATTGAGGTTCCACATGCGCACTCGAGAAAAGTCCACCCCATGTGAGTCCAAGGGCAGTAGGTTCATGTGGCTCATCAAATGCTTTGAGCAGAAGTAATACTCCATTAATACTTATTGAACACTTACCTGCTGGGCGTTGCTAACCTCTCTATAAGCCCATCATCTTATTTAACCCCATGAAGTAGATACTATCATCTCCCAAATTACAGCAAGAAAACAGGCTCAGATGGGTGAGTGACTTGCCCAGAGTCAAGCGAACAAGAAGAAAAGCTCAAACTGGCCACCTTGTGGATCTCTCAAAAAGGATCAAGATGCGACCTATACAGAGTATTTCTTTTCAAGGAAATTCTGAAATGCCACTCTGGTCACTCTGTAAGCAACTCAGTTCCAGACTTGGACAAGAAGGGAAATGACACGGAAAACAGAGCTGCTGTCCTTCCATGACTTGGTTCCCAAAACGTTAGAAAATTCCCTGAGTGACTACATGTGCCTTTTGCTCAAAATAAAGATGACTCAACCATCGACATGCCTGTTCTATTTTAATCATATTTTTACCTTGTAATGTATATTGAAGGGTCACAAGTACCATAAGTTTATTCCCTACTTTATAAATAAGTACTCCCCTTTATCTGTCCCAAACTTACTCCAAGTCCTGGGGTTGTAGAAAAGGTAAATGCTCACATGCCTTATAAAAATAAACCTATAGTTCTGTGATGAGGATTGTTCCAAAGCACAATCCTAAACCCCAAAACATTGCAGAGTATGTTGAGAGGGAGAAAAAAAATTATAGTACAAATTACAGTAGGGGGACAAAAACATCTTACGTTTCTCTGTAAAACATCACAAATTAAGAAATCATGAGCAATGTTTTCCCATCTCCACTGAAGACCAAACAAAAGAGAACGAGCATAAATAGGAGGAACTATTTTAGATAAAAACATTCCTGGTGAGGAGGGATTTCAGTCAGTCAACCAACCAACCAACCAACCAACCAACCAACCACACTAAACTGGTCTATTACTAGAAGCAACTTTTAAGGGGAAGAAATCTTTTCTGGAGATTTGAAAATGTTGACAAGAATTTTAATCTTTCTGGATACTTTACTGACCAACTTGTGGGTAGAAGAGGGGACAACATTTCCCGTTTTCAAATTGGAAAATGTGGAATATTTCCATTTCCAAGCTGAGTTTTAATCTGGACTTTAATAACCATTTCAGACTCAAACCACTGAGCTTCTTGTCTCTAAATGTTAATGACCAGCATTACCAAGACATGCTCCCAGTTCTGCATCAGGTAAATGTCAGCTTGATCAATGATGAGAAGCTCAATACAAGACAAAAAGTCAAAATCTCTCTTCTTCTCTCCTTCTCCACCAATGATGGTCCTCAAGCCCAGGGGGGAGGCAATGAGGATGTCTGACGAATAGAAGGGGGCATAAAGTCAGATGCTTCTCTGCAGTATTGCCACCCCTATACACAAAACAGCCAAGCACACATCAGTTCATGAGTCACCACCAAGCCATTAGCTTCCACCCTCTCCAACTGCAGCCTCCCCTTGTACCTTCCACATCTTCCCCTTTGCATGTAATTGTGCTCAAACTGCTTTAATTATTAAAATCATCATCGTCATCATCATCATCCCTCCTTTGCATCTACGGTCCCTTCTAGCTCCCACCCTCTTCTTTTCCTTCACTGGCAAACCTTCCAAAAAATTATCTCTACTTTAAAATCCCCCACTGACTCCTTAATGTACTGCAATCTGCCTCTGAGTCTCAGGACACCACTGAAATGACTCTTGCCAAGGTCACCAACAGCTCTCAGTTACCAATTCAATGGCACTTTAGTGTTTCTTGTCACGAATGCATAAGCACACCCTCCTTGAAATGTTCTTTTCCTTACTGGTGGTTTCTATCACTTTAACACTTACTTCTATTACTGACCTGGTTCTTATCTATTTTTCCATATTCAAAGAGCTCTTCAACAAATCCCTGGATTCACCCACAAGTTCTCTTTCACTCTACATAAAGCTTTGGATAAATATATTCACTAATTATGGCTTTAACATTATCATCACAAAAATTTATATTTCCTGCCCACATCTCTTTCCTAAGCAACAAGTAGCAGTCTGTAAAGAGCCCAGATCATATGTGAAGGAGATTCACTTGCTAATCTTAAAGCATCTACCAGAGGGGCAGAAGTTGGCTGGGACTCTCTCTGGGGACAGAATGCTGGCAGATGCCATTTTTACAAATTCCCTCTACCTTGATGGCACTGGTGGGTGCCACTTTTTTGCACTCTCACTCTAAGTTGCTAACAGTGGTGGTGGGTGAGTACCCCCTACCCCACGGCCCTGCACTGCCTGTGTGCAGCACTGACAAACATGGACAACGAGCAGCCACGCCTACCCCATCTCATGCCACTCGCGGGACATGACCTGAGGCAACAATCGCATGTAGCCCACACAGGGGACACTCCTTGAGCACCAGGCTCAGGCAGATGGGGGTGGGACTGCATTTCTAGACTCCATGGGAGTGAAACAAACAGAGAGAGTTTATAAGATGACCAAGAACTAGGAAAAAGTTAAAAATACAGTTCATCTCCCACACAGGGCCACTCCTTCAAGACGGGGCAGTAACTGTTTTGCATAATACACAGAAACAAAGACGGAGAGTCAAGCAAAATGAGGAAGCAGAGGAACATGTTCCAAATGAAGGAACAAGATAAAACCCCAGAAAAAATATTTAATGAAACAGATGTAAGTGATTTATCCGATAAAGAATTCAAAGTCATAGTCCTAAAGATGCTCACCAAACTTGGAAGATGAATGAACGAACACAGTGAGAAACTCAAGAAAGAGACAGAATATAAGCAAGTTCTAAACAGAACTCACACAGCTGAAGATTATAATAATTGAACTGAAAAATACACTAGAGGGAATCAACAGCAGACTAGATGGTAGAAAAGAACAGATCAGTGACCTGGCAGACAAGGTAGCAGAAATCACCCCAACAGAACAGCAAAGAGAAAAAATATTTTTAAAATATGAGGACAGTTTAAGGGAACTGTGGGACAACATCAAGTGTACTATCATCGGTGTTAAGGGGTCGCAGAAGAAGAGAGAGAAAGGGGCACTAACACCCACATTATAGGGGTCCCAGAAGGAGGACAGAGAAAGAAAGGGGCAGAAAACTTATCTGAAGAAATAATGGCTAAAAATGTCCCTAACCTGGTGAAGGAAACAGACATTCAGGTCCAGCAAGAACCAAGAGTCCCAAACAAAATGAACCCAAGGAGATTCATACCAAGACACATTATAATTAATACGTTAAAAGTCAAAGGTAAAGAGGGAATCTTAAGCAGCAAGAGAAAAACAACTAATTACAGACAAGGGAATCCCCATAAGAATATCAGCTGATTTTTCATCAGAAACTTTGTGGTCCAGAAGGAGATGGCATGATATGTTCAAATATGCTGAAAGGAAAAAACTTCCAACAAAGAAGGAAGGAAATAATAGAAGTCAGATGAGAAATACTGAATAAATGAAATGGAGACAAAAAAAAAGATCAATGAAACTAAGAGCTGGTTCTGTGAAAAGATAAACAAAATTAACAAACCTTTAGTCAGACTCAATAAGAAAAAAAGAGAAGGGGCCCAAATAAAATCAGAAATGAAAGAGAACCTATAACTGACACTACAGAAATACAAAGTATCATAAGAGACTACTACGAACAATTATACACCAACAAGTCAGATAACCTAGAAGAAATACATAAATTCCGAGAAACACACAATCTTCTAAAACTGAATCATGAAGAAAAAATGTGAATAGATCAATTACTAGTAATGTGATTGAATCAGTAATCAAAAAGCTCCCCAAAAACAAAAGACCAGGACCAGAGAGCTTCATGGTGAATTCTACGAAATACTTAAAGAAGATTTAATACCTATCCTTCTCAAACATATTTCAAAAAACTGAAGAGGCGGAAACACTTCCAAACTCATTTTATGAGGCCAACATAACCCTGATACTGAAACACCACAAAAAAAGAAATGTACAGGCTACTATGCCTGATAAACACAGATGCAAAAATCCTTGACAAATTATTAGCAAACTGAATCCAACAATACATTAAAAGGACCATACACTATAATCAAGTAGAATTTATTCCAGGGATGCAAGGATGGGTTGACAAAGTGGGTATAGAGGGAACGTATCTCAACCTAGCAAAGGCATATACGATAAACCCACAGCTAACATCATATTCAGTGGTGAAAAGCTGAAAGCATTTCCTCTAAAATCAGGAAGAAGACAAGGATGCACACTTCTGCCACTTTTATTCAACATATTATTGGAAATCCTAGCCACAGCAACTAGGCAAGAAAAAGAAATAAAGGATACCCAAATTGGAAAGGAGGAAGTAAAACTGACTATTTGCAGATGACATGATACTTTATGGAGAAAACCCTAAAGACTCCACCAAAAAACTGTCAGAACTAATAAATAAATTTAGTAATGTTGCAGGATACAAAATTAACAAAAATCTGTTGTGTTTATATACATTAATAAGGAACTATTAGAAATTAAGAAAACAATCCATTTACAATAGCATCAAAAAGAATAAACTACCTAGAAAAAATCTAACCAAGAAGGTAAAAAACTTGTACTTGGAAAACTACAAGGTATTGATGAAAGAAATTAAAGATGACAGAAACATGAAAAAATACACCATGCTCATAGATGGGAAGACTTAGTACTGTTAAAATGTCCATACTGGACACCAAGGGGGGAAAGTGGGGGTGGGGGTGGGGGTGTGATGAATTGGGAGATTGGGACTGACATGTATATACTAATATGTATTAAATGGATAACTAATAAGAACCTGCTGTATAAAGAAATAAATAAAATTCAAAAACAAAGTCCATACTACCCAAAGAAATCTACAGATTTAATGCAATCCTTATCAAAATACCCATGACATTTTTCATAAAACTAGAATAATCCTAAAATTTGTACAGAGGATCCTGGGGATTTGTGCAAAGGATCCTGAATAGCCAAACTGATTATGAGAAAGAAGAACAAAGCTGAAGGTATAACACTCCCTGATTTTAAACTACACTACAAGTCTACAGTAATCAAAATTGTACGGTAATAGCACAAAAACAGACACAGATCAACAGAACAGAGAGCCCAGAAATAAATCCATATTTATATGGTCACTTCATCTATGACAAAGGAGACAAGAATATACAATGCAGAAAAGACAGTCTCATCAACAAATGGTGATGGGAAAACTAGACAGCTACATGCAAAAGAATGAAACTGGACCACTAGCTTACACCATCTACAAAAATCAACTCAAAATGGATTAAAGACTTGAACATAAGACCTGAAAACCACAGAACTCCCAGAAGAAAACATAGGCAGTAACTTCCCTGACAACAGTCTCAGCAATATTTTTTTGGATCTGACTCCACAGGCAAGGGCAATGAAACCAAAAATAAACAAATGGGACTACATCAAACTAAAAAGCTTGTGCACAGCGATGGAAACCATCAATGAAACAAAAAGGCAATCTACTGAATGGGAGAGGATATTTGCAAATCTAGTAAGGGGTTAAGATCCAAAATATATAAAGAACTCATGTAACTCATTATCAAAAAACCCCAAACAGGGCTTCCCTGGTGGCACAGTGGTTGAGAGTCCGCCTGCCGATGCAGGGGATATGGGTTCGTGCCCTGGTCCGGAAAGATCCCACGTGCCGCGGAGCGGCTAGGCCCATGAGCCATGGCCGCTGAGCCTGCGTGTCCGGAGCCTGCGCTCCGCAATGGGAGAGGCCAAAACAGTGAGAGGCCCGCGTACTGCAAAAAAAAAAAGAAAAACCGCAAAAAAAAACCCCCAAACAATCCAATTAAAAAATAGCAGAGGGGGCTTCCCTGGTGGCGCAGTGGTTGAGAATCCACCTGCCGATGCAGGAGACACGGGGTCGTGCCCCGGTCCGGGGGGATCCCACATGCCGTGGAGTGGCTGGGCACATGAGCCATGGCCGCTGAGCCTGCGCGTCCAGAGCCCGTGCTCTGCAACGGGAGAGGCCACAACAGTGAGAGGCCCGCGTACAGCAAAAAAAAAAAAAAAAAAGCAGAGGACCTGAATAGACATTTTTCCAAAGAAGTCGTACTGATAGCCAACAGTCAAATGTAGAGATGCTCAACATCAGTCATCAGGAAAATGCAAATCAAAATCACAATGAGAAATCAAAACTACAATGAGGTACCATCTCACACTGGTCAGAATGGCCATCATTAAAATGTCTACAAATAACAAATGCTGGAGAGGGTGTGGAGAGAAGGGAACCCTCCTACACTGTTGGTGGGAATGTAAGTTGGTGCAGTCACTATGGAAAACAGTATGGAGTTTCCTTGGAAAACTAAAAATATAATTACCATATGATCCAGCAATCCCACTCCTGGGCATATATCTGGACAAAACTATAATTCAAAAAGATACATGCACCCCTATGTTCACAGAAGCACTATTCACAATAGCCAAGACATGGAAACAACCTAAATGTCCATTGACAGATGAATGGATAAAGATGTGATACATATATACAATGGAATACTACTCAGTCATAAACATGAACAAAATAATGCCATTTGGCAGCAACATGGATGCAACTACAGATTATCATACTAAGAGGAGTCTGTCAAAGAGAAAGACAAATACCATATGATATCACGTATATATGAAATCTAAAATATGGCACAAATGAACCTATCTACAAAACAGAAACAGACTCACAGACCTGTGGTTGCCAAGGTCAGGGGTGGGGAAAGGGATGGACTGAGAGTCTGGGGTTAGTTGATGCAAACTATTACCTTTAGAATGGGTAAACAACAAGGTCCTACTGTATAGCACAGGGAACTATATCCAATCTCCTGGGATATGCCGTAATGCAAAAGAATATAAAAAAGGATGTATATATGTGTATAACTGAGTCACTGCCATACAGCAGAAATGAGCACAACATTGTAAATCAACTATACCTACTCCAATTAAAAAAAAAAAGAAGAATGTATCAGGTGGCTAGTAAGTGCTGTGATCAAAATGAAATAATATAAAATGATAGGCTGTGATTTTGGAGTTATAAATTCTTACAGCCACCATGTATTATAAGTTGCTATTAACCAAAGCACAGAGAGAAAAAAAACCACAATGAGATATCACCTCAAACCTGTCAGAATAGGTCTTATCCAAAAGACAAGAAATAACAAATGCTGGCAAAGATGTGGAGAAAAGGGAACCCGTGTGCATTGTTAGTGGAAATGTAAATTGGTGCGGCCACTATGGAAAACAGTATGGATGTTCTTCAAAAATTAAAAATAGAATCACCATACAATTGAGCAATTCAACTTCTGGGTGTTTATCCAAAGAAAAAACCCACTAATTCAAAAAGATATATGCACTCCTACGTTCAATGCAACATTTATAATAGCCAAAATATGGAATATGGAAGCAGCCTAAGTGTCCACAGATGACAAATGGATAAAGATGTGGTGGGTACACACACACACACACACACACACACACACACACACACACACACACACACACACACACACACACACACACACACACACACACACACACACACACACACACACACACACACACACACACACACACACACACACACACACACACACACACACACACACACACACACACACACACACACACACACACACACGAATATTACTCAGCCATAAATGAATGAAATCTTGCCATCTGCGACAACAAGGATAGACCTTGAGGGTATCACAGTAAGTGAAATAAGTCAGACAAAGACAAATATCCACAGCATGTGACTTCACTTATATGTGGAATCTAAAAAACAAAAAACCAGACGGATAGATACAGAGAACAGACTGGTGGTTGCCAGCAGGGAGGGCGGGGTTGGAGGGTGGGCAAAATGGATGGGGGAGATCAGGAGGTATAAAACTTCCAGTTATAAAGTGAACAGGTCACAGGGATCCAATGTATGCCATGGGGAATATAGTCAATAATATTGCATTAACTTTGTATGGTGACAAACGGTAACTTTACTTATTGTTGTGATAAGTTTGTAAGGTATATAGACATTGAATCACTATGTTGTACACCTGAAACTAATATGTCAATTATATATCAATTAAACAAAAGACTGATTTATCAGCTCCTTGTTGGCCGCCTGCATGTTTAAAACTAACCACAAGCTCTAATCCCCTTGCACTGCACACTCTGGCCATGCTAAAGCCTCTGAATCCTAAGTCATGCCGGTTTATTCACCCTGATGCCTCCACACTTGCCATTTCCTGTCTGAAACTTTTTCTTCCACTCTCATCGCTCCACTTTGTACCTGGCTAAATCTGACTCAGGTTTCAACTTAGTATGGATGGTACCTCCAACAGAAGGCCTTCCCTAACAGTCCTGAGCCCATTTTGAGTAAGGATATTTGCTTTAAATACTTTTAACTAGAACACCCACTATCCTCTAACAGTAAGACATCTCATCCCATACTGTCTGATTTGTCTTAAGGCTGGACTTGCTTAACAGTAACTTTTAATTCCATATCTCCAGCTTAACAGTGCCTGGCACATAGTAGATGCTTAATAAGTGGTAAATGGGCATACGTGACTAATAAATATTTTCCAGGAACTTTTTCAATGAACAAGCAACCAAGTACATGGGAGCTGAATGACAAACAAGCAAAAATGTGCAAAGCTGGGTGGGAGTCAGTAAGTCCAGAGTGGAGATAATTCAGGTGTGGGCACTCCACATGGCAGGCAGGAGGGAAGTCCATTACGTACAGATGCTCTAGTTTATTCATCTTCCCCAGACTGACCCACCCAGCCCCATCAGCTCCAACTCCCCCAAGAAGCCCTGTAGCATTGACTGTGAGCTACCAGCTATAGGCATGCTGAGACATTTGTTATAAACATGCAGGTGCCTTTCATACATGCCTTCACAGACACTCCATCCCATTAGCCAAGTATGTACCCCATTAGCCAAGGCAAGACTCTCCCCTGGCAGACGAGTGGTCTCAAATGCGTCCTGGTTCTGCTAGGAGGCTGAGACAGTGACCCTCTGAAAGAATGCCTAATTCCAGGCTTCTAGCTTCCAGCTATGTGCACCTCACACCTCAGGTCCCTCAGGGTCTCAGTTTTGACAAGGAGGAATTACCAGTCCTGAAGTGGTCATCGATGTTGCCGACAAATACAGCTTCATAATCCTCAGGCCTCTTCAGGTTGGGTGGTCTCTCCTTGGGATCTGAGCCATACTCTCCATTAAACCTCTTTTTGTTGCTTACAATTATTTTCTTCTTGCTGTCGCCCTCAAGAAGACTGATGAAGAGCTGTACCACCCGCAAAGCAGCTTCCTGGAATGGCACCACTATCGGCACCTGTGGAGGGAGTGATGGGCAGCCTTGGAGGGGCAAGGGGAAGGAAGGACAGCTCGAGGTGAGCCTGCTGGGGACCTAAGGAGCCCTCCGTTCCACAGCCCCTGGCCAAGGACCACATCCGTGTCACCCCCTTTACATAGGACCTGGCTCAGTACTGAAGGCTGAGCATCTTTCCGACCCACAGCACCATGTCCTATGGACTTCAATCTCATGGCTCCTTGGGGTGGGGGGGGTTAATTCTTAAGCAGAATGTAGAATTTTTTTTTTTTTTTGCGGTACGCGGGCCTCTCACTGTTGTGGCCTCTCCCGCTGCGGAGCACAGGCTCCGGACGCGCAGGCTCAGCGGCCATGGCTCACGGGCCCAGCCGCTCCGCGGCATGTGGGATCTTCCTGGACCGGGGCACGAACCCGTGTCCCCTGCATCGGCAGGCGGACTCTCAACCACTGCGCCACCAGGGAAGCCCAGAAATACTCTTTGAGGTAAGTCAATGCCGTTAACAGAGGTGTCCATTAGCAAAAACCCAAGGGCATAAACACACAAAGCTCTTTGAGGACAAGAAATGTTACTCATTTCTGTCTCCCACAGAACTTAGTTCAGTATTTTGATCCGTAAGACCCAAGGAATATGCTGAACAAATGAATTAGATGTATTAAGTAGAGAATAAAGTTAGTAAGGAAAGGACTAAAGCATCATTACTTTTCTAGTACATTTCCTAGTACATTTTTCAGAAATGATGATAAAGGATTTCTGAAATAAGATGATATTTCAATGGGAAATACAGGATTCAGTTTTCCAAACATTTCCAAAAGTGCTCAATTTTAACTGTTGAGGAAAAAAACAGAAGATGCTTAACAAATGATTACCTTCTAACTACCCTTGTGTAAACAATACAGTCAATGGATATAACCCCAGTCAGATCAGGCAGTTCACCAAATTCTGAATGTGATTCATGGGTAATCTACCTCATATTCTATTTTGCAATTCTAAATGGAAACAGATAATCTTATTATCCTGATGTTCAAGATTCTGAGATAGTTTCTCAGAAAGGCAACCAGCACAGCCAGAGGGGTGTAGTGATTCAGTTTGGTACAGTGCAGGGATGATGGATCAGTTTTGAAGAGGGCCAAGTTACTGTCCCGGCTGTCACACTAAGTAAGTGTCTAGGCTTTGGTTTCCCCAACTATCAAACAAGAGGGTTGGACTAAGAAATCTCTAAGAGCCATATCAGTATCAAAATCCTAAAATCCTATTAAGCCCAATGAGAAGAATCTAAGAAGATGAGGCTTCTTCAATATAGACACAGAGGCTAAGGGGTAAGGGGGTATGGGTGGCACAGTATCTAGCTCCAGCACATCATGAAAAATGTAGACAGAATTCAACGACGTAAGCTCCCAGTCCACTGGAGCTTAGGCTTATGAGCCACATAAATGTAATCATCACTTTAAGCAGTAATAAGGATACAATGCCAAAACAGGGATTTTGTTTTCCAAGGTTTACATATTTATGTGGCTTAGTGAAGAGAATCCTTGGTTCTAGTCCTGTCTCTGCTACTTTTTCTCTGGTTCTCTTTAGCAAGGTCCTCTACGAATCTGGGTCTCTGTCCACAGGTGTAATATGTAGGGATTGAATAAAAGGCTCCTTAAGGTCCCATCCAGCTCTGACAATCACAAAGAAGACATTTATAGTGGAGTGTTACTTATGTAGGATCAGGGTTTATCTTTAAGGAGAGAATTATCATGGAGGTACCTCCTACTCCACTTTCCAGTTACATCTGCTGTTAGAGACGGTCCACTGAGCTGTCTGCAGCACTGCTGTGACATTACCTGGCCCATCTAATATGCTCATTCTTGGACTCATTCATGATTCCAATCATTAAACCGTCTGAGAACCTGCTAAGTGCCAGGACCCATATGTTAGAGCCTTACAGCCTCCTTGAGGGCAAAGTTCTGCTGCTGCCACTCACCTTGGGCCTCGTTAGCCCTTGGTCCCTGAAGTCATCATCATCACCCAACCCAAGTTTCTGGCTTCGGCATCTGCTGTTGTTGGCAAGCACCTGGGCATTGGCTTTGAGAACGTGATTTATCACATGCAGGCAGTACACGTGGCGGATCTCTTCCCCTTTCTTCAGGGCAGTCCTTTCTGGGTAGAACAGGTCCCGGTAAGAATTCATAATTAAGAAGAGCTCTTTCTGGAGGGGTGTGAAGGGGCTACTTGAATTTGGGGGACCAGAGAGGAACTGGCTGTTGGTCTTGATCCAGGTGGATTCCAGAGGCTTCTGGAGATGAAGTGACTTTAAGTCAATGTCCTTTGGGGGTTTAAAGGTTTCCAACTGTTGAAACCTGGATGAAAAGGCAAGCTGGCCCAGGATGGGCCACTGTGGGAGAAATGATCAAGAACTAAGTTAGAAATGAATTATACTACCTTACATTCATATAGTGCTTTATAATTTACCAAGGCCTTTCACAGATCCTTTTACAGATCCTCTCACTTTATCCTCACAACAACCTTACAAGCTAAACACTATAATGCTCTTCTTGCAGTTTAGGAAATGCTGAGGTTCAGAGGTTATAGGATTCAGACAAACAGGAGAACAGAACTAAGGGTTAGACCCCAAGGTTTCTGACTTTAGAAACCTTGTGAGCTCTTCACTAGATCAGTGGGTCACAAACTGTCCTGTGGACCACACTGTAGGAAGTCAAAATTTACTCTAGACAAAAGAAAAGGGGGCCCAACGGTCAAATAACTTCGGTAACCACCACAAAACCTAATCCCCCTCAGGGAGAGTCACATGCAGATCGGACACTAAAGGTTCTGCTGAGTCCTGTAACAAGGACTCCGTTCCACTTCGTTTGACCCAGAGTTTTCCAAATTTACTTGGACGTGGAACAAGGTTTTTGTTGTTGTTTTGGATTTTTTTTTGGGGGGGAGACATATATTAGAATTGAAAAGAATAGTATTTTGTGGAATACCAGTTTGGGAATTTTTGCACTGTAACAAAACTGCTGATCTTAGCAATAAAGAAAGGATGACCTCTGCAATAAAAAAGAATTAACTATTGATATATGCCAACAACTGGGATGAATCTCCAAGGAATTATGCTGCGTGAAAAAAGCCAACCTGTATGATTTTATTTATATAACGCTTTTGAAATAACAAAATTATAGAAATGGAGAACAGATTAGCAGTTACCAAGGGTTAGGAATGGGGGAAGGGAGGTGGGTGTGGTTATAAAATGGCACCAGGGAAGAGGAGGGATCTTGATGGTGCTGGAAATGCTCTGTATGTTGACTGTGGTGGTGGCCAGGGCAACCTACACGTGATAAAACAGTATAGAACTAAATAACACAAAGGAGCAGGAGCAAAAGTGAGGAAATCTGAATAAGACAGGTAGGTTGTATCAGTGGAAATTTCCTACTTGTGATATTGTACTACAGTTTTGTAAGATGCTACCATTGGGGGAAACCGGGCAAAGGGCACATGGGATACCCTTGTATTATTTCTTACAACTGCATCTATAATTATTACCTCAATAAAAATTTCAATGAAACAAGGATGACCCATTCTTATGAATAGCATCAGTGGTGAAAAAAAAATCACCGAAAAAAGAAGCAAAAACTGCTCCATACTGAATAATTTAGGTGTGAACTTATCTCAGATATTTCAAACAAATGAACAGCAGTAGCTACTGTCTGACTGAACACTTTGTACATGTCTTCCAGTAAACTAAATTACTTTATTTTGATGCAGGCATTACTGTCCCCCTCTAACAGATGAGAACAGTGAAGATTAAAAAGGTAGATTAACTTGCCTTAGGTCATGAGATAGCCCCTTGCAGACGTTGGTCTAAACCCTGGTGTACCTGTCTCCAAAGCATTCTTATCTTATTGGTCCCCACCTTCCAGCTTCCCAGTGCCTTTTCTAGCTATGCCTGTGCCTTACTGGGCTCTTCCAGTCTTCCTCTATCTTGCTCCCTATCAAGCCATCTGCCACGGGTGTGTATCATACATTCAGGGAGACCACTAAAACCCAAGACCACTGCTTACTTTTAGCTGGTGGGTAGTTTTGGGATTTGTGGCAACAGCCTGGATTTCTTTTTCTTTCAGTTCTTTGTTTACATGTTGTGCAAATGGATCTAATTCAGAAATAAAGAATATTAGAACACTTAGGGCAAATGACAGGGATTTTCCAGTCTTCCCCTATGAATGACATCCTGTTTTCATGATGTTAACTCATCTTTTTCCCCATCAACTTTCCCCATCATTTATCCCAGTCCAGAGCTTAAAAGTTTCTGACAGGTTCATCTCCCTAAAGCATTTCTTTAATCACATTATTCCCCACCTCAAAAACCTTTGAAGAAACTTCTTGGACTGAAATTCAACATACACCTCTAACCTACCTCTCTAATGTAATTTTTGAATTACATGGCTCTCAAATTCTTCTGCCACTGTGGCTTTCCTTCCTTTAACTGAAAATTCTATCCTCTTGTTCACCGCATTTCTATATATCCAAATAGTATCTGTTGAATGTTACCCCCTGACTCACAATAAATAACTATTTCCCAAGAGCCTACTGTGTCAGGCACAGTTCTGGCTCCAAAGAAGCCATCTCTGGTCCCCTATAGACAGTCATCACTTTCTCTCAAGCGCCCCACCCTGCCCTCAGTTATCCACACCAACACATATATGTGCATGTACTACCTCACCTAACTAGACTGCAAGATCCCTGAGGGCAGGTACCACGTCTGATTTAACCTGCACTGGAAGACAAATGTAAATGCTCAACACTCAACTGAGGTGAACAAATGATCAAAATGGCAGGGTCAGTGCTCTGCACTGGCCACCCAACCTTCTCTTCCAGCCCCACTCATGTAAGAAGCAAAGTTAAATGACCCATTCAGGGACCCAGGTAGTAAAACTTCAAATGCAGTGCACCTTATATTAAGACCTAAGATAAAGGTGAACAATAGGAAATAAGAATTCTAGGTGATAATATATCAGTACAGACCAAACAACCAGAGAAACTTTAGGATAGTCAAGCCTCCTAATGTTTCCTCCAGGGTTTTTTTTAACTTTTTTTGAGTTCAGAACGTGGTTTTTGCCCAAATTCTACCTGCTACTTCTTCCTCTTGTCTAGAATAGCTAACAGAACCAAATGAGGATTAAAATTTCAACTTCAGTGGCACCGCTGGTTGAAGAATGGCACTGGGACCAAAAAAGGCAGTCAGGACCCAGAATGAGACCAACCTGACGTGCCCACCCAGGCACAGGCTAAGACACAGGACCTGAGAGACAGCAGAGCCCTGCCTCAGCCTACCACAGGCTTGTCTAAGTAACAGTCATGGGGACAGAGGCATGGCCCAGTGTTCTGTATCTTGACTTTGGCGATGACAATATAAATATACACATTTGTCAAAACTTATCGAATTATATACTTAAAATGGGTACACCTTGTTGAATGTAATTCATACCTCAATAAAGTTGATTTTAAAGTTAAATTAAACAGTCGCCTATGGGGACTTCCCCAGTGGCACAGTGGTTAAGAATCCGCCTGCCGGGCTTCCCTGGTGGTGCAGTGGTTGAGAGTCCGCCTGCCGATGCAGGGGACACGGGTTCGTGCCCCGGTCCGGGGAAGATCCCACATGCCGCAGAGCGGCTGGGCCTGTGAGCCATGGCCACTGAGCCTGCGTGTCCAGAGCCTGTGCTCCACAACGGAAGAGGCCACAACAGTGGGAGGCCCGCGTACCGCAAAAAAAAAAAAAAAAAAAAAGAATCCGCCTGCCAATGCCGTGGAGCAACTAAGCCCATGCACCACAACTACAGAGCCTGAGCTCTAGAGCCAGTGAGCCACAACTACTGAGCCCATGTGTCACAACTGCTGAGCCTGCGTGTCACAACTGCTGAAGCCCGCGTGCCTAGAGCCTGCGCTCCACAACAAGAGAAGCCACCACCGTGAGAAGCCCACACACTGCCACAAAGACCCAATGCAGCCAAAAATAAAGAGAGAGACTGGGGAGACAGGGTGGAGCTTTCTGGCTTCTGAGGTGCTTCCTAGTAATAAGGACCAATCAGATTAGCCACTGCCAGGTCTCACAAATCTGTAAAATTACCGCTCCAGTAAGGAAGAGCAAGTGAAGGATAGACAGAAAAATGCAAAGTACTTTTCTCCTCTTTCTCTTCCTTCCCTGCTTGGGGAAAAAAATCAGAAGTCTTCCCCTGACCCCAGCTGTGGATCGTGAGCTTTGAGGAACTGGCCTTCCCTGCTATCATTGTTCAACTGTTTGTCCTCATGAACAGCCGCGCCCACTCGCAACACTGCCTAACCCTGAAAAACACAAAAGATCTCGGAGAAGCATTTCTTTCCAGCTCTACATCTAGCTGCTAAACTATCTGTTTCTATTACTGCTCATTCCAATAACAAGAGATTTAACAGGTATTAGACCACAACCACCCATACTAAGCACCAGCTGAATTCAAACAACATGAGCTGTGCTCTGACCTTGTGATGCTTTCAGAGAACAGTTGCCTCCTCTTTCCTCTTCGAGAAACTTGGTTTCTAGGCTAAAGAGTGACTCATGTTTTGCATCTGTAAACTCCTCTGGGGATTCCTCTGCTGTGCCAGGTGGCCCGTGCCCATCTTTTCCCTTAGGGTCAGCAGGTAAGGCCGCATCTGCAGTTTTGATAAAACATTTTGTGAAATTATTTACTACTCATAAATATAATTACACTTCTGTTGACAAATGAAATCTAATTCCTTAGGCTATCATTTACTTTTAAGCAAATTCAGGTAGAAGACATAAGTTTCAAAACTGAGCTTGACTGCTGACCTAGTACATGTAAAGATGTTCAAATCAGCGTTGATATAACAAATAACTAGAAAAAATGATTTCGTCATTTCTATCGAAGGGGTACTAATTAAATTACCACATATTATTTACAATGGAATACTATGTGATTAAGCTAATGTGAACCCACAGTTACACACGTTATATCATTAAAGAAAAAAGTAACTTACAGAAATGTATGAGGCCATTATGCACATACACACAAATATATATTCACTCATATATCCATAAAAAAGTAGCCTGGAAGGTTCTATAAAATGTTAAAGGTGTTCATCCCAGGGTGGAGGAGATATACGTTAACTATATTACCCTCTTAAATTTTTACAGTAAATATATATTACTTTTATAATTTAAAAAACCAAACTTTTCATTTTTAAAAACCTAAAACATGAAAGAAAAATGGAAAACCAACAAAATTTAAAAAGTCCCTAAGTCTGAGGCAACGATTTTTTTTATCCGAGTACAAGTGATGAATGAAAATACTAAGAATGGTGTGTGACACCTTAAAGTAGAGACAAAAATACAGTAAGGCAAATAGGCATTAAGATAACAGAATATAAAAAGTTACCCAGATATATTCAGACAATGGACTACTATTCCAGTAATAAAAAGAAATGAATTACTAATATGAACTACACGGATGAGTCACAACAACATGAGGAGCCAAAGAAGCCACATGCAAAAGGGTACTTATTGTGTGCTTCCATTCAAATGAATTTCTAGAATAGAAAACACTAATACATAGTGAAAGAAAGCATGTCAGTGGTTGCCTGATGCCAGGCCTGGGAAACTGACTGTAAAAGGACAAGAAGGAACTTTTTGCAGGTATTGGAAGTGTTCTGTATCTTGACTTTGGCGATGACAATATAGACAGACACATCTGTCAAAACTCATCAAATTACATACTTAAAATGGGTACACCTTGTTGAATGTAATTCATACTTCAATAAAGTTGATTTTAAAGTTAAATTAAAAAGTCACCTATGGGGACTTCCCTGGTGGCACAGTGGTTAAGAATTCGCCTGCTAATGCAGGGGACGTGGTTTCAAGCCCTAGTCTGGGAAGATCCCACATGCCGCAGAGCAACTAAGCTCGTGCGCCACAACAAGAGAAGCCACCACAGTGAGAAGCCGGCGCACCGCAACAAAGACACAATGCAGCCAAAAATAAATGAATTAATAATAATTTTTTAAAAAATAGTCACCTAGGGGCTTCCCTGGTGGCGCAGTGGTTGAGAGTCCGCCTGCCGATGCAGGGGACACGGGTTCGTGCCCCGGTCCGGGAAGATCCCACATGCCGCGGAGCGGCTGGGCCTGTGAGCCATGGCCGCTGAGCCTGCGTGTCCGGAGCCTGTGCTCCGCAACGGGAGAGGCCGCAGAGGTGAGAGGCCCGCATACCGCAAAAAAAAAAAAAAAAAAAAAAAAAGTCACCTAGATGTTCGAGTGAGACAGAGTTCCTTTAAGCTTTCAATCCCAGCTCTTCTCTGAAGCCTCCCCTCATGTACCCTGGCAGCATGTGACCACTTTGCACCTCTTTAACACCTTATATTTATCGGTTCCATTCAGATTTGATGCTTGAAAAGTTTTGTATATTTTATGTCTATCTTCCACTAAACTTGGTTCCTCTAAGGCAGGAACAATCATCTCTTTCATAAATTGAGACCATTACAAAAACAGAATTATGTTCCCTTTCCTCTCAATCAGGGGAATTTGAAGTAGGATTGATGAAATCCTGGAAATCATAAGCAAAAACGTCATTTCTGCATTTTTATGGCCAGAGGGTCCTGTGTTTTCATCAGATTCTTGAAGATATCACAGAGCCCAACAATGTTAAGAATCTCTGCTTTGAATCCATGTGCTTTCACCCAGCTCTATGGTACAAGGCACCCTGCCCCTGGGGCAATCTGTCTGTGGTCCCTGCAAAGATGATAAACCCACATCAAAGACACTTACTCTTCCGCATGTCAGTAGACTCTACTGCCGTCTCTTCCTCCACAACGATGTCACTATCGCCGTCTTCAAGATTCATTTCTGTCTCATCTATAACACTGTCTTCTTCCTCTTCTTCCTCCTCATCTTCCTTGGAAACATCCTTTAACGTGGCAAGTAGTCTGTTGTAACCAGAAACTTGTTCTGGTTCACTCTATGCTTCACTTTCAGAACTTGGAAGTATCTAAACCCTCTGACTAAAAGGAAAATGGGGATTTTAAAAACAAAAATTATATTGTTCTTGTTGCTACCCCACGACTATCATCAGGCCCACAGTGGAACCAAGTTCAGACTTTTCTAAATAAAAACCAGCTTTTCTGCAAATATGCAATCCTATCTATTCAACCAAACCTAGCACCAAATTTGTTTAAAACAGCTAATCTAGCTATGATTCTAGAAGCTCTTCCTCTTCTTTGAACTGCTAATGTTCTACGTGGGAAGACAGCAAACTAAACACATGGAGCTTTAGGTTATAAGGCGATCTAACCTATGTGTCAGCCACTTGGCACCTTTAAAGGAGCAACAGGAAAACTTACAACAAAAAAGTGTACTTTATTTCTGAGTCCGTGGTAATGAAATAAGACCTTTGATGATTTTGCACTCTATTTTATGTTAAGCAAACATAACATTCCCTCTTAGGATTCACCAAGAGCCCTCTGGTAAGCCTCCTTAACAGGTTCTAACAGGCTACTCTCTCAGGACAGTTTCCTACTCTATACTATATTAGTTATCACAATGGCATCTTAACAGACATCTGCACTTAAAACTAAGCAATATTACTAAAATATAGCTTACATCTAAAATCAGAAAGAGTGGAAATGTAGCCAAACATTATTACCATATATAATCTTAAAAGTAACCGTCCAGAATCTACTATCATAAAGAAGGTATAAAGCATTACCAGTTGACAAGTCTGTGGTTTTGCTTCCTTTCTGGAAACCCTGAGAAGAAACAGGCAATGTTAAACTTTAACTGCTAGTATGTAGCAATTAGGAAAAGCCTAATGATACAACTTTAAATGAACACGGCAGACTATACCGTTATAAATACATTATATCTATTGTCAAGTTAAAAACTCCATATGCATTTGGACAGGTTTTGTAAGGATATGCCAAATAGATAATAATAGACGAATGAAAAGGTCTAACAAGACCACATGACAAATACTACAGTCACACAGTAACAGGCTCTCATCCAAAAGATGGGAAATTTTGGCAAATACAAGCCCTCGGGGTTCACCTTTTCTAGCAAATTTCTTAAGTAGATTATCCCTCTAACTGTTGATAAAGCAGCCCAAAGGGGTGGGATGAGCACTAAGATCATAACTGAGAGTCTGGACACTTATAGAGGAACCCACAACTACCCAAACATTAGTTTCCTCATGGTCACTGAATACATAGGTGATGTCGAGGGTCCCAAGCAATTCTATTTTTTTTAACTTATTTAATTAATTTATTTTTGCCTGCTATGGCTCTTCGTTGCTGCGCCCGGGCTTTCTCTAGTTGCGGCGAGCGGTGGCTTCTCTTGTTGCAAAGCAGGGGCTCTAGGCTCGCGGGCATCAGTAGTTGCACCACCCTGGCTCAGCTGCTGTGGCTCGCGGGCTCTGGAGTGCAGGCTCAATAGTTGTGGCGCATGGGCTTACTTGCACCGCGGCATGTGGGATCTTCCTGGACCAGGGCTCGAACCCCTGTCCCCTCCGTTGCCAGGCGGATTCTTAACCACTGCGCCACCAGGGAAGCCCCCCAAGCAATTCTTTAAAAGCATATAAAACGAAAACAAGCTTATAAAATCTCCGCCCAGTCGCCACACGGGAGGCGTGCCGTCTAGCATAAAACTACAGGCTCAACAAAGGGTAGGAAGTCCGGTGAAGAACCCCATCTCAGGCGGGAAGCCGTCAGGATCCCCGGGCGAGCTAGGCCGGCGCCGGGGCAGCGTGGGACGCGGCGGGAGCTGCCCTGTCACTACCCCCGGGGCACCGGTGGACCAAACGCGGGGACACGCGGGCTCCCACCGGGAAAGGACGCCGGCAGCGCCGGTCCCAGCCTTGCCTCTCCATACGTGTCATAGAAGGGATGCTCCTCGCCGAAATCCCTTAGATGCTTCTTCTGCTTTTTAGTTAGGGAGCTGAGCAGCTGGCTCTGGCTCCGGCTCCGGCTCCCGCGTTTGCCCATGGGGAAGACGGCAATTCAGCCAACCTCCAAGAATCGCGTTTTGCACCCGGAAGTAGTCTCGTCAACCCACTCACGCGGGCTTGCCAACGGCGCTTTACGGCGGAAGCAGGGTGCCATAAAGCAGACCCGCTTTACGTCGCGCTTGTACGACAGACGTTAGAACTTCCTGTTTCCCATTCCGCCCCCTAGCGAGGCTCTTTGGAAGCACGTGCACGCATGCGCAGCTTTTCTCTGAGCCCCGTAAGGAAGGCAGGCAGGCAGGCAGGCAGGGAGGCTTCGGGCTTCCCCAGGTGGGTAAATGGGTGGGTGTACTTTGTGCGTCTGTTTTGGCTGTGAGAATCAGCCTGCATAAACGTGTAGTGACTGAGATGGTTGAATGCAGTGCCTTTATATTATGCCATAATACAAATACCAACTAACATTTAAGGCTGCCGGTGCATCTCAGTTCATCCTCACAACAACAGTAAACAAATAGGCCTTGTTAATAAGCCTGATATTGGAGATGAGAAAGCTGATGCTTACAAAAGGTTACATACACACTAGCAAGAGAGGAGATGGAAACCTAATTCTCTCTGATGCGAGCACAGGCTTTTCCCACTAGGATCTGCCACATGCGTGTGCCATGTGAAGAATGAGGACGCAAGGCTGAGATTCCCGCCCTTTACCCTACCCCCTCACTTTCTGAAAGGATTGCAAGGGCCCTTGGTAACAAATTTGTTCTGGCACTTTTCATGTTATAAAAGCAAAAACACATCCAGAGAGGTAAAGTGACTTTCCTAAATCACCTGGAGAGTCGATGTTACAGAAAGCAGTAAAACTCAATAAAGTGTCTCAAAACTGAATTGGGGCAAATTGGGATGGAAAACTTTTAAAGGGTAAGTAACTTTTCTATATCTGGGTCGTGGTGGTGGTTACACCTTGTATACAATTACCGAAATTAATCAAACTGTACCTTTAAAATTGGTACATTTTAATGCAAGTAAATAATAACCTCAATAAACAAAAGAGGGAAAAAACAGCGCAACTGGACTTAATACTCTAGAGACAGGCAGAGTGTGCAGGGATACTTAAAAACCACAGGATAGGGCTTCCCTGGTGGCGCAGTGGTTGAGAGTCCGCCTGCCGATGCAGGGGACCCGGGTTCGTGCCCCAGGTCTGGGAAGATCCCACATGCCGCGGAGCGGCTAAGCCCGTGAGCCATGGCCGCTGAGCCTGTGCGTCCGGAGCCTGGGCTCCGCAAGGCTCCGCAACTGGAGAGGCCACAACAGTGAGAGGCCCGCGTACCGAAAAAACAAAACAAAACAAAAACCACAGCATAAACACAGAGGCACTTTGTTTCTAATAGTAACTTACAATGTCAATCATAAACCACAGAATTCACCTGAATATTTAAGGTAAAATAGGAGCCATCAAAGATAGTGTTCACTGCCTCTGCTATTAGACGAGCGTCTGTGAGAGAACTGGACCTTTGTCCAATACCATGTCACACCTATACAAGTCACACTACAACTATTCAAATCCTAGTTTTCTCCTTCTGGGGACCATCTACTCCTAATTAGATTCTGGGAGCTTAGGGTGGGGGAGGGAGGCAAGGGGGAGGGAGGATCAAGAAAATATGCAAACAGCAGGTAGTGCCAGCTGATGGCCCAGCCAAGGAACCCAGAAACAAACACACATCTGTCTTCTGTCTCATTTCAACATAAAAAGTACAGTCACTTACGTAAACAAAAGGCTGCTTGCAAATCTCATCATACATACTAAGGCACTAACCACAGTATAACCTGGCTATGACAATAAAGTCCTACAATGTTTTTTCTCCTCCCACCCTATTCCAAGTGCCCCAGCTTCCCTCCCCAGAGGCAACCAGTTTCTTGGTGTTCTTCCAGAGATCTGCTATAAAAAGCTATACTCATGAGCACTTGATGTGACTCTTTACTCTCTCCTGCTTTCCATGTCATTGTAGTCCTATGGACAGGTCTAGACTGTTCCCAGGTTCAGACACAACTGTGCCCTAGCTCCACCCAAGTGGTCTCATCATTGGCTCACTGAGCCCGCTTCTGAAAATATTTATATTAGCCTTTGACAACATAAAAGGGGATGCTTTGTGAAATTTTAACCTGAGACTTCGCAATTTAAACATATTTTTCATGCCTCCAGTGAAAGTTCTCTTAGTAAAACCCACACAAAGAAGATGCATGTGCCAACTAGTGAAGGCCCTGGGAAAATTGTAATAAAGGCAAAATTTGTTCTTCCCTTTCTTCTTCCCATGCTCAGCCCTTCCTTTTCCATCCTGCAGGGTTTTCTTTGCCCTTTGCCCTCAGGGACTCAGTATTTTCAGGGGTAAAAACAATACAGGAAATAATCTTTTATACTAGTTTGTAAAGAGAGGCTGATGAATTAATGTTACTTGGGTATTTCAATTCAGGGAGACTCCCTAGGATAACGATCTCAAGGGGTGGGAGGGCGGTGGCTGTCCCTTAAGACAAGATGGTCAGAATATTCAGAAAAGTGTTAGTTTTTCTTTATTAAAAACTTTTTCTTTGGAAAATTTCAAGTATATACAAAAGTAGACAAAAGAGTATAATGCACTCCCATGTTCCCATCCCTTGGCTTCAATGCAAGGCCATCTTGTTTCATTTATATGCCCACCCACTACCCCTAACTCCCGCCCCTGTATTATTTTTGAAGCAAATCCCAGACATTGTATTATTTTATCTGTAAATACTTATTTCTAAATATCTAAAAGATAAGGGTTCTTTCTTTAACATAGCTACAATGGCACTATTTCACCTAAAAAAAAGATGATAACAATTATTTAATATCATCATGTAACCAGTCAGTATTCAGATTTCTGATTGTCTCATAAATGTCGTCTTTTTTTTTTTACACTGTTAGTTGAACATGTTCTGCTATTCTCTGTGTTTCTCGCGAATACATTGTGGGATTTAGAACTTTGATCAGATTTCATGATAGCTGATATTTTATACTTCCATCAGGAGGCGTATACCATCTGGTTGCCTTTCATTTTGTGATGTTACCAGTCATTGGTAGTCAATGTCTAAATTCGTTAATTCATTAGAGGTCACATTCTAATTCTATCATGAGGTGATATTCTAATTCTATCATTTCTTCTTCACTTACTTGCTGGACTATTTCTATGAAAGCAAGCTTTTCCTTCCCCTAAATTTTGCTTACCCAGTGGTACTGTTTGTATAGGAAAAGCAGAAGAAATGCTTGATTCTCTCCCTTCATTTACTAATTTTCAACACAAGGAGTCAATTCACTGGATCTTCTAATGTTGACCAATCAACTTTTTTTAAATTTTTAGTATCATTATGAACTCATGGAATTACACAAATTGATGTGTTTTAATCCCTTGCAAATATTATGGTGTACATGATTGGAAAGAGCTTATTTGACATATAGTGATGTATTTGAAAAGACAAACTATGTCCTAATACAAACCACAGAAAGTAAACGGGAGTCTATCTGAGATTCTCAACAGAGCAGGAATGGGAAGGTGGGGAAGGAGCACAATTTGAGGATACAGATCAGATGCTGGGGAAGTTTGAGTTTTGAAATTTATGTGATAATATACGTGGTAACAAGGGCACATGTATTCAAGATATGTTGACAGGGAGCCATAAATAATCCAAAGGTATGACTCTCTAATTATGAAAGCTCCGACACCTCAGCTACTGATTTGGGAAGATTCTGGGGAAGGTGTGTGTGCACCCACACATCTGTCTCCTCCTAGATGCCTCAAATCAGACAGTCTCCTCCACCACATGTATGCATACATGTCTGTATACACCCCAAAGCCATCCAGCCTCTTCCTGAGAGTGCTGGCAGAAATCCATAAATGAATCTATCTCACTTTCCAACCCAGACAATGAAACAGACTTTGGCTTGGGACTTTAGGAGAATTCTCCACTAACATGTTCAGAATTACTTGTTTCTGACTCTCTTCTTATCCTTGGACCAAGCTGAGCACTGGTAAGTGTTCTCAGAGAAGCAGCTTTCTTTATTCCAAACTTGGATCTGTATAAGAGGAGGAGGAGGAAAAAGAAGGCTCAGTAACTCCCTTGGAAGTACGCTGCCCACCTGGGGCCCTCCCTCCAAACTTCTTCCCTTCAGCACCAATCTAACAGCCCACTTCCATCTCCCCTGGCAAAGAAAGTTGTCACTGGACCTGCAGATAAAAGAGACAAACAAGAAGTTACAAGTACCATGAGCGTGAGGGTTCATAGTCCTGATTTCAAATATGTTTCCCTGTTGGGACAGAGCAGTGTCCTGATTTTGACTTTGGTCAGCACCAAACTACCTATCCTTTGATTATCTATGGCTATGATATGAGATCGTGGATATGAAAGCTCTCTGAAATTGGACAAGTGCTGTGTGGATGGGAGGGCTTCTCACTGCTATTATCGGCTTTTTGTTTCCTCCTGTAAATCATTCTCTCCAGGCCTCAGTCAAGTCCTTGAGGGCAGCAAGGCGCAGGCCAGACAGGAACTCCTGTAAGTCAGGAGCTCCTGGCACAGGGCTAGGGGCAGGGCGATCTCCACGAGCAATGGAGAATGTGTTGACTTCAGAAAAATGAGTTATCTGGGGATACAGGATCATTGGGTGTCAGTGAGACGAAAAACTGGACTTCTGTTCAGTAAGACTGATTGACCAAATGTGTTTTATCGTGTCTCCCTCCCCAGGCCATTCACGGGCCTAGCCGCTCCGCGGCACGTGGGATCTTTCCGGACCAGGGCACGAACCCATATCCCCTGCATCGGCAGGCGGACTCTCAACCACTGTGCCACCAGGGAAGCCCTGTTTGGGGTTTTTTGATAATGAGTTACATGAGTTCTTTATATATTTTGGATCTTAACCCCTTACTAGATTTGCAAATATCCTCTCCCATTCAGTAGATTGCCTTTTTGTTTCATTGATGGTTTCCATCGCTGTGCACAAGCTTTTTAGTTTGATGTAGTCCCATTTGTTTATTTTTGGTTTCATTGCCCTTGCCTGTGGAGTCAGATCCAAAAAAATATTGCTGAGACTGTTGTCAGGGAAGTTACTGCCTATGTTTTCTTCTGGGAGTTCTGTGGTTTTCAGGTCTTATGTTCAAGTCTTTAATCCATTTTGAGTTGATTTTTGTAGATGGTGTAAGCTAGTGGTCCAGTTTCATTCTTTTGCATGTAGCTGTCTAGTTTTCCCATCACCATTTGTTGATGAGACTGTCTTTTCTGCATTGTATATTCTTGTCTCCTTTGTCATAGATGAAGTGACCATATAAATATGGATTTATTTCTGGGCTCTCTGTTCTGTTGATCTGTGTCTGTTTTTGTGCTATTACCGTACAATTTTGATTACTGTAGACTTGTAGTGTAGTTTAAAATCAGGGAGTGTTATACCTTCAGCTTTGTTCTTCTTTCTCATAATCAGTTTGGCTATTCAGGATCCTTTGCACAAATCCCCAGGATCCTCTGTACAAATTTTAGGATTATTCTAGTTTTATGAAAAATGTCATGGGTATTTTGATAAGGATTGCATTAAATCTGTAGATTTCTTTGGGTAGTATGGACTTTGTTTTTGAATTTTATTTATTTCTTTATACAGCAGGTTCTTATTAGTTATCCATTTAATACATATTAGTATATACATGTCAGTCCCAATCTCCCAATTCATCACACCCCCACCCCCACCCCCACTTTCCCCCCTTGGTGTCCAGTATGGACATTTTAACAGTACTAAGTCTTCCCATCTATGAGCATGGTGTATTTTTTCATGTTTCTGTCATCTTTAATTTCTTTCATCAATACCTTGTAGTTTTCCAAGTACAAGTTTTTTACCTTCTTGGTTAGATTTTTTCTAGGTAGTTTATTCTTTTTGATGCTATTGTAAATGGATTGTTTTCTTAATTTCTAATAGTTCCTTATTAATGTATATAAACACAACAGATTTTTGTTAATTTTGTATCCTGCAACATTACTAAATTTATTTATTAGTTCTGACAGTTTTTTGGTGGAGTCTTTAGGGTTTTCTCCATAAAGTATCATGTCATCTGCAAATAGTCAGTTTTACTTCCTCCTTTCCAATTTGGGTATCCTTTATTTCTTTTTCTTGCCTAGTTGCTGTGGCTAGGATTTCCAATAATATGTTGAATAAAAGTGGCAGAAGTGTGCATCCTTGTCTTCTTCCTGATTTTAGAGGAAATGCTTTCAGCTTTTCACCACTGAATATGATGTTAGCTGTGGGTTTATCGTATATGCCTTTGCTAGGTTGAGATACGTTCCCTCTATACCCACTTTGTCAACCCATCCTTGCATCCCTGGAATAAATTCTACTTGATTATAGTGTATGGTCCTTTTAATGTATTGTTGGATTCAGTTTGCTAATAATTTGTCAAGGATTTTTGCATCTGTGTTTATCAGGCATAGTAGCCTGTACATTTCTTTTTTTGTGGTGTTTCAGTATCAGGGTTATGTTGGCCTCATAAAATGAGTTTGGAAGTGTTTCCGCCTCTTCAGTTTTTTGAAATATGTTTGAGAAGGATAGGTATTAAATCTTCTTTAAGTATTTCGTAGAATTCACCATGAAGCTCTCTGGTCCTGGTCTTTTGTTTTTGGGGAGCTTTTTGATTACTGATTCAATCACATTACTAGTAATTGATCTATTCACATTTTTTCTTCATGATTCAGTTTTAGAAGATTGTGTGTTTCTCGGAATTTATGTATTTCTTCTAGGTTATCTGACTTGTTGGTGTATAATTGTTCGTAGTAGTCTCTTATGATACTTTGTATTTCTGTAGTGTCAGTTATAGGTTCTCTTTCATTTCTGATTTTATTTGGGCCCCTTCTCTTTTTTTCTTATTGAGTCTGACTAAAGGTTTGTTAATTTTGTTTATCTTTTCACAGAACCAGCTCTTAGTTTCATTGATCTTTTTTTTTGTCTCCATTTCATTTATTCAGTATTTCTCATCTGACTTCTATTATTTCCTTCCTTCTTTGTTGGAAGTTTTTTCCTTTCAGCATATTTGAACATATCATGCCATCTCCTTCTGGACCACAAAGTTTCTGATGAAAAATCAGCTGATATTCTTATGGGGATTCCCTTGTCTGTAATTAGTTGTTTTTCTCTTGCTGCTTAAGATTCCCTCTTTACCTTTGACTTTTAACGTATTAATTATAATGTGTCTTGGTATGAATCTCCTTGGGTTCATTTTGTTTGGGACTCTTGGTTCTTGCTGGACCTGAATGTCTGTTTCCTTCACCAGGTTAGGGACATTTTTAGCCATTATTTCTTCAGATAAGTTTTCTGCCCCTTTCTTTCTCTGTCCTCCTTCTGGGACCCCTATAATGTGGGTGTTAGTGCCCCTTTCTCTCTCTTCTTCTGCGACCCCTTAACACCGATGATAGTACACTTGATGTTGTCCCACAGTTCCCTTAAACTGTCCTCATATTTTAAAAATATTTTTTCTCTTTGCTGTTCTGTTGGGGTGATTTCTGCTACCTTGTCTGCCAGGTCACTGATCTGTTCTTTTCTACCATCTAGTCTGCTGTTGATTCCCTCTAGTGTATTTTTCAGTTCAATTATTATAATCTTCAGCTGTGTGAGTTCTGTTTAGAACTTGCTTATATTCTGTCTCTTTCTTGAGTTTCTCACTGTGTTCGTTCATTCATCTTCCAAGTTTGGTGAGCATCTTTAGGACTATGACTTTGAATTCTTTATCGGATAAATCACTTACATCTGTTTCATTAAATATTTTTTCTGGGGTTTTATCTTGTTCCTTCATTTGGAACATGTTCCTCTGCTTCCTCATTTTGCTTGACTCTCCGTCTTTGTTTCTGTGTATTATGCAAAACAGTTACTGCCCCGTCTTGAAGGAGTGGCCCTGTGTGGGAGATGAACTGTATTTTTAACTTTTTCCTAGTTCTTGGTCATCTTATAAACTCTCTCTGTTTGTTTCACTCCCATGGAGTCTAGAAATGCAGTCCCACCCCCATCTGCCTGAGCCTGGTGCTCAAGGAGTGTCCCCTGTGTGGGCTACATGCGATTGTTGCCTCAGGTCATGTCCCGCGAGTGGCATGAGATGGGGTAGGCGTGGCTGCTCGTTGTCCATGTTTGTCAGTGCTGCACACAGGCAGTGCAGGGCCGTGGGGTAGGGGGTACTCACCCACCACCACTGTTAGCAACTTAGAGTGAGAGTGCAAAAAAGTGGCACCCACCAGTGCCATCAAGGTAGAGGGAATTTGTAAAAATGGCATCTGCCAGCATTCTGTCCCCAGAGAGAGTCCCAGCCAACTTCTGCCCCTCTGGTAGATGCTTTAAGATTAGCAAGTGAATCTCCTTCACATATGATCTGGGCTCTTTACAGACTGCTACTTGTTGCTTAGGAAAGAGATGTGGGCAGGAAATATAAATTTTTGTGATGATAATGTTAAAGCCATAATTAGTGAATATATTTATCCAAAGCTTTATGTAGAGTGAAAGAGAACTTGTGGGTGAATCCAGGGATTTGTTGAAGAGCTCTTTGAATATGGAAAAATAGATAAGAACCAGGTCAGTAATAGAAGTAAGTGTTAAAGTGATAGAAACCACCAGTAAGGAAAAGAACATTTCAAGGAGGGTGTGCTTATGCATTCGTGACAAGAAACACTAAAGTGCCATTGAATTGGTAACTGAGAGCTGTTGGTGACCTTGGCAAGAGTCATTTCAGTGGTGTCCTGAGACTCAGAGGCAGATTGCAGTACATTAAGGAGTCAGTGGGGGATTTTAAAGTAGAGATAATTTTTTGGAAGGTTTGCCAGTGAAGGAAAAGAAGAGGGTGGGAGCTAGAAGGGACCGTAGATGCAAAGGAGGGATGATGATGATGACGATGATGATTTTAATAATTAAAGCAGTTTGAGCACAATTACATGCAAAGGGGAAGATGTGGAAGGTACAAGGGGAGGCTGCAGTTGGAGAGGGTGGAAGCTAATGGCTTGGTGGTGACTCATGAACTGATGTGTGCTTGGCTGTTTTGTGTATAGGGGTGGCAATACTGCAGAGAAGCATCTGACTTTATGCCCCCTTCTATTCGTCAGACATCCTCATTGCCTCCCCCCTGGGCTTGAGGACCATCATTGGTGGAGAAGGAGAGAAGAAGAGAGATTTTGACTTTTTGTCTTGTATTGAGCTTCTCATCATTGATCAAGCTGACATTTACCTGATGCAGAACTGGGAGCATGTCTTGGTAATGCTGGTCATTAACATTTAGAGACAAGAAGCTCAGTGGTTTGAGTCTGAAATGGTTATTAAAGTCCAGATTAAAACTCAGCTTGGAAATGGAAATATTCCACATTTTCCAATTTGAAAACGGGAAATGTTGTCCCCTCTTCTACCCACAAGTTGGTCAGTAAAGTATCCAGAAAGATTAAAATTCTTGTCAACATTTTCAAATCTCCAGAAAAGATTTCTTCCCCTTAAAAGTTGCTTCTAGTAATAGACCAGTTTAGTGTGGTTGGTTGGTTGGTTGGTTGGTTGGTTGGTTGACTGATTGAAATCCCTCCTCACCAGGAATGTTTTTATCTAAAATAGTTCCTCCTATTTATGCTCGTTCTCTTTTGTTTGGTCTTCAGTGGAGATGGGAAAACATTGCTCATGATTTCTTAATTTGTGATGTTTTACAGAGAAACGTAAGATGTTTTTGTCCCCCTACTGTAATTTGTACTATAATTTTTTTTCTCCCTCTCAACATACTCTGCAATGTTTTGGGGTTTAGGATTGTGCTTTGGAACAATCCTCATCACAGAACTATAGGTTTATTTTTATAAGGCATGTGAGCATTTACCTTTTCTACAACCCCAGGACTTGGAGTAAGTTTGGGACAGATAAAGGGGAGTACTTATTTATAAAGTAGGGAATAAACTTATGGTACTTGTGACCCTTCAATATACATTACAAGGTAAAAATATGATTAAAATAGAACAGGCATGTCGATGGTTGAGTCATCTTTATTTTGAGCAAAAGGCACATGTAGTCACTCAGGGAATTTTCTAACGTTTTGGGAACCAAGTCATGGAAGGACAGCAGCTCTGTTTTCCGTGTCATTTCCCTTCTTGTCCAAGTCTGGAACTGAGTTGCTTACAGAGTGACCAGAGTGGCATTTCAGAATTTCCTTGAAAAGAAATACTCTGTATAGGTCGCATCTTGATCCTTTTTGAGAGATCCACAAGGTGGCCAGTTTGAGCTTTTCTTCTTGTTCGCTTGACTCTGGGCAAGTCACTCACCCATCTGAGCCTGTTTTCTTGCTGTAATTTGGGAGATGATAGTATCTACTTCATGGGGTTAAATAAGATGATGGGCTTATAGAGAGGTTAGCAACGCCCAGCAGGTAAGTGTTCAATAAGTATTAATGGAGTATTACTTCTGCTCAAAGCATTTGATGAGCCACATGAACCTACTGCCCTTGGACTCACATGGGGTGGACTTTTCTCGAGTGCGCATGTGGAACCTCAATAATCGGTCCAAGTACTATCGTCAGACGCTGCTGTTTGGGGCCCTGCAGGATGCCCAGATCAACTCTGTGTTCAACAAGTACTGCGTCAATGTGCAAGGCCAGGTGGGTTCTCTCCTTCTTTCTCTGAATTTTCATGAAGTATTGTGTATTGTTTGGGTCATGAGGCAGAAGGAGAGGACAGCATTTGGTCAACAATGGGGATAGCTCACTTCCTAATGTTCTCACTGACACCTGGCAGGTGGCTGTGAGGAACGTCCCGATGACAGGCTGCATCAGTCATGTCCTGGTGCAGCTCCCACATGTCTTCCCGAGGATGGAACCTGAAAACCTAGCTTCAGTGATTGATGCCAGGTACCCTCCCCTGTCCCATTGGATCCCTGGGGGTCACAGAGAGGGATTTTACTTGGGCATTCAAATTTAGAATTGTATTCCACGTTGGCTTTCTTAGTTACCATTTACGAAATGAAATGAGATAACTGAATCCAATCATGCCATTGACAGAGGAGGACACTGAAGGCCAGAGAAATGGTGTGTTGTCCTAGTTCCAATAGTGCCAGGGTTAGTAAATCAAGGGTACTTTCCCCTAGACTGTGGCATTTTTTAATTACATTAATTTTTTAATGCCTCATGTCAACAACTTAATTCTAAGCCCTTCAGGGCAAGAACTGTTTTCCTAATTCTCTATGTAATTTCCCCGTCTTCTCCTTGTGTTTAGTCAGGGGACCCATGGTAGCAGAATGGTGCTTAACACGTGGTAGGTGTTCAGTAATTATTTGTTGACTGACTGACTGACAACTGAATGAATGAATGATACAGTTACGTACTTCCTAGAATAATTCTCTGGGATATACCAGCATCACATCTATTCTTTATGATGAATAGTGTTGGCACTTACTTTTTGATGCGCTTAACAAGTTTTATCCCTACAGAATCTCTTTGCAATGAGGTAGGCCAAATTGGCCTCTTAGGGGAGGTAGAAGGAGATTGTGACTTGCCCAGGGTCATGCAGTTGGCAGTGACACTATGGCTCACCTCTAGACCACTGACTCTGCCCTTCGCCTTTCCGAATCAGGTTTGACTTTTTCGTCAACAAGATTTTGCCTCAGTATCGTGATGCAGTCATGTCTCACACGCTTATCTATGTCCCCTCCTACTTTGACTTCGTGCGTCTCCGAAATTACCTCAAGAAGGAGGAACTGAACTTCACTCATATCTGCGAGTACACCCAGAAGTCTGGTGTCTCCAGGGCCAGACGCTTCTTCCTTCAAGGAGAGAAGCAGTTCCTGCTCCTCACAGAGCGCTTCCATTTCTACAAAAGGTAAAATAGGGCCAGGTTTCAAGTGTCCTCTCTGGAGGGTCTGCTTCCAAGTGCATGGTGGGCTTTGCTGTGTTATAAGGTCCTCCCTTGCTTCACCTCCTGCAGACAAGCCAGAGTTTGGGGGGCTGGACAGACTTTTGTTGATTGGTTGGTTGGTTTTCTTTCAAAATGGGCATTGTTGGAAAAGGTGGTAGAAACGAATGAGTGACTACAGCATAACCTGTATATAGATCTGGAGTGGGTCCATACTTAGGGTACCTCCTGTAGCTGTGGGTATACCCCTCAAGAAGGACATTACAGAGCTGAGCAGCTCTCAACTGAATACAGGAAAGGGAGGAACCTGTCGTAGAAGCACAGATGAAACACCTGGGGACTGTGTGGTCTGTGGAGATGGAAGTTGAGTACAGGGTCAGTGTTCAGAAAGCTCTCATTTGTCCTGAGGCAGTGCACACACACTTCTGCACCAAGGAGAACCAGGACTAAGGGGCTCCTTGAAGTTTAGGAGAAGCAAAAGGTGAGGGGCTTAGAGGTGAATATTTAAGGGCTTCAGGGTTTGCTTCTTGCTGGCATCATTATTTGCTTTGTTCCAGTGAGTTGTTGTTTTCATTCATGTTGGAAATGGTATTTTGGGGGAGTTTGCACTCAGCAGGTCTAAAGAGCCCTTAGTTTTCCAAAAGCTTGATACGTCAAAGCAAGTCCTTTAAATGAAGTGGATGGATTGGAAAACTTCCCAGCGTGATTGTCTGTAGCAAGTGTGAACTAAGCTGGGATGAGGACTGCTCTCAAGTAGCAGCTTTTCAAGGAGAGGGCATGATGTCAAAGGAGCCCTTTCTCTTAAGTAGGCAGGACAGTCTTCTGTCTTACACTGTTCATTTATTGACCAAACTGTTTTGTCCCCAAAGTCACTATAAAGACAAACCGAACACGTGCCATTAGCTTTGTACCCTGGACCAGGTTAGTGGGTGTTTAAGTTGAATGGAGATAATCTGCAACTGCCAATTATCTCAAGGTTCCCAGCTATAGATTTTTTTGCTTGAGAGGTCACCAAGGTGATGATGGGTATTTTGATCTGCAGTGTCTTTGTGATTTGATTTTTTCATTTGACCTTGGGAAAAGTACATGTATTTTACACTTTAGTATCCAGCTTTAAAATTCTGTATTTATATTCTCTATGGAAGTAGGCCGTGTTAGACATATTGCAGTTCATTTGTGAGCTAGCAAAAAACTTTCATCCTGAGGATTTGTTTTCTTTGGGGGGATGAAACCAGTAGAATCTTAGGATGGGATGGGCATTTGGTCATGATGGCCCTCCTGAGGGGAGGACAGTTCACAGTTCTTTCTCTGAGCATCATCAGTGGGTTAGCACAGGAAGGATTCTTAAGCAGGGGGCAATCAGAAACTCTGGAGGTAGGATTTCTGGAGGTGGGAAACGCTAGTGGGGTGTTTCTGAGTGCTCCCTGCCCCAGGGAGAACCCCAGTTATAGAAGTAACAGACCTCGTCTTTATAGACTGTATGCAGGAGCCAGCCTTGCAAGTCAGTTGTGGTTGCCTCATTTATCTTTAACAGTTGTCAGGTAACATAGACATCGGGAATGTCCTTAGTTTTGGGTCCTGTCACAGTGTTACGCCATATTTGTAGGGGTCACCGAAGACCCAAAGCACATACAGGAGAGGAGGAAGGCAGGGGAAGAGGTGCAGAAGACCATGGGAATTGTTACTAACTGCCCCTCTGAAGAGGTTCTGGTCACGTGCTCTTATTTCCAGGAGATGCCTAGTCTCTACTGTGCACGAATTGGTACTAAGAGAGATTTTCTTGGGTTTTAAATATAATACCTATTGGAATTGGTTTTGTTGTTTTATTTTGCTTTAAAAATACTCTCATTATAAGAGTATTACACAATTATTGTAGAGAACCTAGAAAATCTAGGTTAAAAAAATGGGATCACCTGTCATCTTACTGATATAAACACCCATTTTGGTGTATTTCTTTCCTGTCTCTTTGATGTAAAAAACATGTGCACGTGCACACACACACAGACACAGGCATTTTAAAAACGACACCAACATTGGGATCACAGTGTACACATTTGGATTTTTTTTTCTTTTATCTTGAATGTTTTATGTGCTTATTGAAAAAAAGCTTAAATAAGTTAGCATTTTGGTATATACTTGTATGTTATGGATGTATTTTTTAGTTTATATATATATATAGTTCTACTATATCCTGCCCCCGCTCCAACTTTCTATTTGGGAAGATTTCATTTCAAAAGACATTGTAAGACTATCCCAGTGAACATCTCTAACTCCTTCCACTTAGGCTTCACCAGCTGTTAGCATTTTGCCACATTCTCATGCACCCACATTCTCTGTCTCTCCTTCTCTCTTTCCACTCACATCTCTTATTTTTTCTTCCTGAACCATTTGAGAGTAAATTATGGGAGGCTTCATGACACTTAACTCCTAAATCTTTCAGCCTGTAGAGCTTAAAAACAACATTCTTTTATCTAACCACAACACCATTAACATACCACTTGACATTACTGCAGTAATACCATCTAGTATTTAGTCTGTATGCAAATTTTCCTAGTTGTTCCCAAAATGACTATTACAGCTGTTTCTCACCACCCCCCCCACCCCAATCCAGGATTTAGTTAAGAATCCTACATTGCATTTGCGTGACATGTTTCTTTAGTCTATTTTAGCAGTTCTCAAGCAGGAGCAGTTTTGCTCCCCAAGGGACATTTGGAAATATCTGGAGACATTTTTGGTTGGTACAGTTGGAGGGTTATTCTAGTGGTCTAGTGGTTCAAGCGGGTCAAGGCCTGGGTGCTGCTAGACGTCCTACAGTGCACAGGACAGCCCTTACAACAAAGAATTACCTGGCTTAAAATGGCAGTAGTGCCAGGGTTAAGAAACCCTGATCTAGAATAAGTCTCTGCCTTTGTTTCTTGCTGTGATACTGATATGTTTTGAAGAGTCCAGTCCAGTTTCCTGTAGAATGTCCCACATCTGGATTTGGCTGTTTTCTTATTATTTAGATCAGTGTTCCCAAACTTTGCTACATATTAGAATCCCCTTGGGGAGCTTTTAAAAATCTGAATGCCCTGGTCATACCCCAGTATCAATTAAATCATGGTGTTTGGGGATGGGGACCAATTACAGGTATGTTTAAAAAACAAATAGGTGATTCAGTGAGCATTAGAGTTCGGGGACCAAAGATTTAAACATTATTTTAGTAAGAATTCTACATAGAGGATATTGTGTACTTCCCCCTGCATCTCCCCAAGAGGCCCAGGGTGTCAGTTTGTCCCGTTTTTGGTGATACTAAATGTAATCACTTGGTCAAGGTAGGTCTGCTAAATCTTTACATTGTAAAAATACCTTTTCTGTGTAATTATAAGTAATCTTTTAAGGTGTGTATAGCATCCTTTTTAATGGTTGCATAGTGTTACATTGTATGGGTATATAATTAACCCAGTTTCCTTTTAATGGGCATATTGATTTGTTGTTTTCTGTTATTATATACAATAATGCCAAGAGCATCCATATGCGTAGTTGATGGCATAGTTGCCTAGGCATTTCCTTAGGATAAATTTGGAAAGGAAAACTTATTTGTTCAAAAGCTGTACCCAGTTTAAAATTTGCTGTGTGTTGCCACTCCCATCTTCTCCCCTCCCCGGTGAAATACACACTCACAATAATTTATACTCCATTAGCCTATTTCTGTAAATTCTGTAAATATTTCTGTAAATTCTCCTTTTTTCCAGTGACTTGATAGTCAAAATGATACCTCATGGTTTTAATGTCTTCTTCTTGCTTTTCTGTGTTTTTTGTAATTGTCAGTTGAACGTAGTGCCTGAGTAAGTAGCTGGCCTGGACGCCTCTTCTGTCAGGCCACTAGCGTGGCAGTTGTGAATCTAGTTAGGATTTGGTTGTTACCGTCGTTGCCTTCTAGTTACCACAAACTGCCAGTTCCTCCAGCAGACAGTGGCCCACTGTGGGGCCCAGTGCTGGAGGGCCTTGTCTCAGTGTCCTGCTCCCCTCTCAGCTTTCACCATGCCCTGCACCCCTGTGCCGAGGGAGAGCCTCTCCCACGCTCCGGCCCCTCCCCCAGTAGCAGGCTGCTCCTGCTCGCTCCTCCCCTAAGGCTTGAAGTGGGGCAGTTGTTCTCCTCCTGGTCCAGCTCAGATGCAGGCAGGTTCTGTCCATCCTGGGCTTTGGAGCTGGCGCTTTCTCAGGGCTTCTGCACCACCCTCCATGGTGGCCAGCCTCTGCCTTGTTCTACGAGGGGTCTTGGTGGGAAAGAGTTCCCTGCATCTCTGCAGTGGTGGCAAACATCTGCTTACATCAGTGCAGGATCTTGGGCTGAACAGGCTTCACGCCCTTTCCCCAGTCTTCATGCCCTTTCCCCTTTCCCCAGACTGCTCTTTCTACTGGATGTAAGTCCTGTGGTGGGGAGGGATGGGGTGAGGGGTTAATGCTCCTCCCTTAGGGCACACAGTTTTGCTGCTTCTGACTCCACCCTGGCAGTTGACCTTTGCCCCCTCACTGGCTTCAGGCTTTAGCTTCATATACAACATGGCTCTGGGAAGAGAGTGAGTTTTCATGTCTGCACCACCATCGGGGTCTCTCAGGTCTTCTGCCTTGCGTCCAGTCTTTCCAGGGCTCCCAGTGGAGACCTTTGGAAAAGCCATCATGACTGTGAAGTAAAGGAGTGTCCGGGAATCCCAGGGATTCTGAACTGTCATGCAAGCCCATAATTGCCCTTTAAGAACTTGTTAAAAGTGTAGCTTTTTTCTTCCTACCCACTTTCTTAGCAGCTGCCCTCTTCCCCACTGTGCTCTGCCGAAGGTGAAGTGGTTCATATGTCCTGTCTTTCTTCAGACCATCGTGTCACTCTTTGGAATTCAGTCAGTGATGGGCTGAAGCTGGCTCATACCAGCTCTTAAGGTATGGTTGCACATCTCTTCCCAGTTCCAAGTTCAGCAACATGACACTGGTAGCTTGAAATGGAGTATTTACACCACAGAAATTGGCAAATGCTTCAAATCAGCACCTATCCTCCCCCACTGAGAATCAGTTGTTAAACACACACCAGGGCACCGTTGAATCAGTTCACTTGGTTGCCCTGTGACATCAGCTGTCTAGGCTCAGGAAAAGGAACACTGTTGTAGATTATCTTTTTCTTGTTAGCATGGGAGCAGTATTCTCTTGAGTTTTCTACATACTAAGCAGAAATGGAACTCTGTGTCTGTTTTGATAACTACTGAGGCAGAACTGTGTTTTTTCAACATCATTAGCCATTAAAATTCCTTTATGGAAAGAGGATGTGGAAAGCTGATCCAAGTAATGGACTGCAGTTATATTTTGGGAGAGGAGGGTCTCCAGAGAGATCAGGATGAGCCAAGGGATAAAAAGACAAGGAAAACTTACCGTCCATGAATAAAATAAAATTCCCGAGGGAGTCTGACATCAGCCCTGTATGAGAGTCTTAACAGGAAAAATCAGAAACTTGTCAACGTATAAAATCTTTGGTCATGGAGCCCAAGAGGGAATGATTGACCTCAACCCGAACCGTAAGGCGCGTCCCTAGGGTCTGCAACCCCCCACACCATGCAGCCCTGTGCAGCAGGGAAAGAAGCGAGGAAGCTGTTGAAATTAATTGCCTTCCCATAATGCCTAATGGGTCCTCGGGCAGGATTTTGTAAATGGGTGAACTTGGGACATCTGCCATGGAGTTAACATGTCTACAGAATGACAAGAAAAGACTAATGGGAGTGCATTTACAGTTTATGCTGTTTATTTTATGTACTGGGTCTGGTCTGACCTCAGCTCCATTACAGAACACTGTTTTGCCTGATTATAATTAGGATAATGTTAAATTGGAAATGCCTGCTTTTCAAATTTTCTGCGACAGATTTCTAATCCTTGTCTACTATTCTTCCCCACCCTACCTCAGTCTGCTCAGATTAGGCTCAAGAAGTGCAAATTCATTTTATCATTATCTTAAGCCAAACATTAGGAATTCAAATACACTGTCACAAAAAATGAGCCCCTCCAGCTCAAATTAGAGTAACTTTTGGTCTGTGTGTTATTTGTGCCATGGTCTTTCTCCTTGCATGAAACAGCGAGAGTGACTATGTCCCTGTAAAACTCTTCGGTGGCTTTTCCATAAACTTTCTCATGTAGACATAGCCTCTCTTTCTCCTTCTAACAGATACACAATAAAAGGCATCAGGAACCTAATTTTCTATGAACTGCCAACATATCCCCACTTCTACAGTGAAGTCTGTAACATGCTGCAAGCCACCACCAGAGGAGAGGAAGCTGCCTGGACCTGCACTGTCCCCTACTCCAAGTACGATGCCCAGAGGCTGTCTGCTGTGGTCGGGGTGGAGCAGGCTGCACAGATGCTGCAGTCCAAGAAGAACGTCCACCTTTTCATTACTGGAGAGAGATGAGAATTGGTTGGACAGGAAATGGTGTTTGGTGTGATATGTCATGCTTGATTCTGTGTCTCTTGGACCTGATTCTGATCACTTACACAAAGAAGGGCTGCAACAAGGAAGGAGCACCAGGCAGGTTCTTAGCAGATACTCCTTTCTTTTCAGACCATATATACCTGAAAAGTTCCGTGTAAACCAGATTTTGGTAAAACCCATCTTTCAGAGGTCAGGGGAGAGCTCATGGAACTCTGAGAAGTTGATAGAAGGAATCTTCTACTTGTGAATTTTTTTGTACACCATAAATTCTTTTGTTGTGATTTCACCTCTAATTTATTACACTTGGTGAACTCTTTCAGATTTGCCTGTTTCTATTTGACACCTTCTTAAAGTGAAGCATGCATTTCTTTGCTTGTGAGAACTGGTTATGAGAAATTGGAATACTTCTTGCTGTTGAATATCATCTTAGTTTTGGATCGCAAAGGTTTTGCAAAACTGTTATTTTTCCCCAGCCAAACTTTTTTAAACCTTAAATATTCTATTTTTTTTTTTTTTTTTTTTTTTTTTTTTTTTTTTTTTTTTTCTTTTTTTGCAGTATGCGGGCCTCTCACTGTTGTGGCCTCTCCCGTTGCGGAGCACAGGCTCCGGATGCGCAGGCCCAGCGGCCATGGCTCACGGGCCCAGCCGCTCCGCGGCATATGGGATCCTCCCAGACCGGGGCACGAACCCGTATCCCCTGCATCGGCAGGCGGACTCTCAACCACTGCGCCACCAGGGAGGCCCCTAAATATTCTATTTTAATTCAACCTAGAAGAGCACATTCGTTCACTGATCTTTTTTTAACTCCTAAATGTTTTAATGAAAATATATACTTAAAAGTCACATTATATAAAATAACATGAATTTCTACCTTATTTCAAGAAATAATTTTATGAAATTCTTGATGTCGCAAATTCATCGTCAACACCACTGTCTTCATTGCTATAGTCATTTTTTAAGTCATATAACATAAAAAGGAAAAGAAGTTACACTTTTAAAAACATTTTTAGGGAGTTCCCTGGCGGTCCAGTGGTTTGGGCTCGGCGCTTTCACTGCCGAGGCCCAGTTTCAGTTCCTGGTCAGGGAACAAAGATCCTGCAAGCTGCACAGCGTGGCCAAAAAAAAAAAAAAAATTGAACTATTCTCAGACAGAAAAATTACCAATTCAGAACCTGAATCATCTGAAAATAAATTGCCAAGTTGCTGGGCCTGTCACTCCTAAAAATCACTCCTGGGGCCTCCCTGGTGGCGCAGTGGTTGAGAGTCCGCCTGCCGATGCAGGGGATGCGGGTTCGTGCCCCGGTCTGGGAGGGTCCCATGTGCCGCGGAGCGGCTGGGCCCGTGAGCCATGGCCTCTGGGCCTGCGCGTCCGGAGCCTGTGCTCCGCAGCGGGAGAGGCCACAACAGTGAGAGGCCCGCATACCGCAAAAAGAAAAAAAAAAAAAAAAAAAAAAAAAAAAAAAAAAAAAAATCACTCCTGAATTTAGTATGTATTTCATGTAAACAAGGACATTTTTCTATGTAACCTCAAAACAACCGTCAAATCAGGAAATTGCCACTAATCCTTGGGCCCCATTCAGATTTTGCCAAATGTCCCAATAATAACCTTTATAGCAAAAGGATGCAGTTCAGAGTTACATACTGCTTTGAGTTGTCATATCTCTGTAGTGGCCTTTATTCTGAATGGTACCTCAGCTTTTTCTTGGCTTTCTTGACCTTTTTTTTAATTTTTAAATTAAAAAAAATTTTTAAACATCTTTATTGGAGTATAATGGCTTTACAATGGTGTGTTTCTGCTTTATAACAAAGTGAATCAGCTATACATATATCCCCGTATCTCCTCCCTCTTGCGTCTCCCTCCCACCTTCCCTATCCCACCCGTCTAGGTGGTCACAAAGCACCGAGCTGATCTCCCTGTGCTATGCGGCTGCTTCCCACTAGCTATCTATTTTACACTTGGTAGTGTATTATAAATCCACGGTACTCTCTCACTTCGTCCCAGCTTATCCTTCCCCCTCCCCGTGTCCTCAAGTCCATTCTCTATGCCTCCGTCTACCTAGCCTGCCCCTAGGTTCTTCAGAACCTTTTTTTTTTCAGATTCCATATATATGCATTAGCATACGGTATTTTTCTCTGACTTACTTCACTCTGTATGACAGTCTCTATGTCCATCCACCTCACTACAAATAATTCAATTTCATTTCTTTTCATGGCTGAGTAATGGACGTTGACACTTTAGAAGATTACAGGCCAGTTACTTTGGGTGGTGTTTCCTGTCAGATTAGGTTAGGTTAGGTTTAGTTTATGCATCTTTGGCAGGAGCAGCATAGAAGCAATGCTGCGTCTTCCTCGCTGCATCTCTTCAAGCGGTGCATGATTTCCACCTGTCCCATCATTATGACACTAACTGACCACTTGTTTAAGGTGGTGCTTGCCAGACTTTTCCACTATAGAATCACTTATTCCCCCTTTATTAATTTATATTAATATTACAAGTATGGATTCTTCAGTTTTTATTCAGTGGGTTGTAATTGGTTATTATCGTTATTCCTTTAGATGCTTAAATGGTCTCAGATGTGGCCAGCAGGAACACCTTCAAGCTGGCTCCTGTGTCGTCTTGACACATCCCCCTTTAACTTGGGCATTTCTTTATTTTCTGACACTATAAGACATTCCAAGTTTGTCTTGTACTTTCCCTATTCCAGCCCTGCTTGCTTTAGTGGAAAATTATCTTAAAGCGAAGATTTGAGTGCTAAGTGTACCCAGTACTGTTGTGGAGCCACTGGTCCCAGGCCATCTCAGTGGTCAGAGTTTGGGAATATCTGCATGTGTGTATATGTATACACATACCTATGTGCCCATGACATCTAAATTTATTTCTGTATCCATATATTGAAAACCATGAATTTATACCTTACCTCCAATTTCAGACTAACAACACAGGGTTCCTTTTGTTTTCTCCCTTTCCAAACTTGTAACTCCCTTGTCAGATAGACATGTGGCTCCCATTAGGCTCAGTGGAACAACCCATATTGGTACAGATTTTCTTCCTCTTGGACATGCTTAAAATTGCTCATCAAAAAAAAAAAAAGTGAAATCACTTTTGGGGTACTTTTCCTGCTAGATATTTAAATAGGCATTTTTATTTGTCTCTCAACATGGAGAGTAGAACTATTCATTCCATATATAGATGGGTTCCTAAAGTTTTGCAAATTTATAGGCTTAAGCCAGCCAAACTCATGGTACAAAGAACATTTTCTTAAATATATATTTTTAAAATGGAGTATAGTTGATTTACAATGTTGCATTAGTTTCAGGTGTACAGCAAAGCAAATCAGTTATACATGTATCCACTCTACAAAGAATTGTCTTATCCATAGAGTGCCCTGTGGTTATTGGCATATTTGTGCTGTGTTTACCATAGAGCCTGTGTATTATGAGAAAAGAAACGAGTTATTTGCCTAGTTCAGAGATATGAGGAAGAAGGGACTCTGATTACCCCCATCTTCTATTTCCATATTCTTTTCCCTGTGAATTGTAGCTAATTCATGGCTTTCATTATCACTATTCACAAGACTCTCAAATCTCCATCTTCTCTGGACCTCCACTCACATGTGAGCCTGGATTTCAAGTCTATGTATAGCCCCAGAAATACATGGTTTTTTTTAAGCATCCCTACTGATTTTAATGCTAGCTTGTAGCCAGCTAACTGCTTCTCGCCTACAGAGAACACTGAGGGTTTCAAGTGCGAACCAAGCAGTATTGCTTCTGTTCCTGGCTCAGCACCTGGGAAAGCAGGTAAGCCTCAGCAGTGGCGCTGGCTCCTGAGTTGATTGCAAAGAGTTGACTTTTTGGAGTGGTTTCATCAAAAGCATGCCTTAACGTCAGGTCTCTCACACAAAATAAGGGAGAGAAGAGGGTCTACTGGACCACGGATAACAACACCTGAGCTGGAATTATACACAATCTTGATATTTCTTAGCAAGGCTCATCTTCAGCAAGCAAGTACCTATATAGTGCTGGTAGAAAACAGACAAAGGAATGGTCCCAATCCTGGGAAGAGGTAGAATTTTAAGGTAGGAAGAGGAACTTAACCAGAAAGTTAAGAGTTTTAAACTTTTTTTTTTCTTCCCATAGTAATAACAACTTAGCACTTTTCTCTTTGAGGGGAAAAAAGCTTTGAGTCATGAATGCTTTCTGCAGCTGGCTGCACCATATGCAGTATTCAAAAGACAAGAACTAGCTAATCATAGAGAACCAGCGGCAGCTTAACAGCCCTCTGCTGGCTTCCAAAGGGCTTATAATTGAGTGCAGATGGTCCCGGCAGGATGGGTATGAATCCCTGCTGACTCCTCACATCCCAGAGGGCCAAGGGGGGCTCATGAAGCCTCCCCGCCCTGATTGTGCCCTCGTGGGAGCCACTGAGGAAGGAGGGGAGGCAGGTGGTGTGAGAGCCTGCTGGCTGCCTCCTGCCCAGCCTTCCCTTGGCTGTGTGGACAGATCTTCAGGCTGCAGAGTGTAGCTTTGATGAGTCTAGGGTCTCAAGATTATAGAAGTCCTGGGGTAAGGGAGCAGGGTTGGGGGTTCTTTATACTCATTGGAAGAGCCTCATCGTGTAACCTGCAGGTGGCTGCAGGGCGCCAGAGCCTCACGGAGGAGGGGTGTGGTGGGCACTGCACAGACTGCTGCTTTCAGGGAGCATCCTCCTGGGGGTGGGGCCCTCACAGCCGGCCCGGCCTCTCCTTCCCATCTCTTTCCCAGCTTCTCTCTTTAAAGGAGTCATGGTAGTCATCCTTGCACCATTCACAAAAAGCTTTTCTGGCTTTTCTAGCTAAACAATTCTAAACAAATTTCAGTCTCATTCAAAAAAAGAACTTTTCTAGCTAAGTAGAATTCTAAACAAATTTCAGTCTGCTTTTAATACCAGAGTCAGTGAATTGGGAGTAGATACACAGATAATCCAAGATTCATGTAGTCTTTGGAGGGAGAAAGAGAGAATGAACCTACCACGTCTAGCTGACAGCACAAGGTGCATTTCTTTCTAAAGACTTGTATTTCTTCCTCTTATACCATATGCTCTAGCCAGAGCTGCAGTAAAATTCTATGTATTTTATGTCCTGTTTCTGAGCTGAACACGCGTTCCTATCCCCTCATCGATTGCCTTGTTTCTGTGAGGACCCTCCTTTCTTCAGATGTGGGAAGGAGTTCTCTCTGCATTGCTTGCATTTCGGTATAATTCCTGGATTTGCCTTTCACCTCTGGCCACGTTGCCACCATTCCTGTGGGAGGTGAGAGCATGAGAAAGAACAGAGGTCTGGACGTCAATCAAACGGGCTGGCTGTCTCAATAGTTAAGAGTCCTATGCGCCAAAGGAGTCAGGGCTGAGACTGGATTGCTACAAGGCTTGCTCGCCCTGCACAGAGAAATCTGAACCTGGTGGGCAGCTCCACCTAGGTGTCACCCTCACTGCTGGGCGGAACACCTGCACTTGCTTGTCCTCCTGGCTCCCACAGTGGGCGGGGCATGGCACAGGCCGGGCCAAGTTGTCATGGTCTTCAGGCTTGGGCCTCTGCAGCTGGCTGGGACTGGTGGGAGATGTAGCCTCAGCTGACAAGGGCAAAGAAGGCAGTCTTTGCTGCTTGGCTGATTTGGAAGCTGTGCCGAATTCCTGCCCATCTGTTCTCCCAACTGAGCCAAGGCCAAAGCTGTCTAGCTCTTGCCAACCCAGGGAATGACATGGAGCCCTGTGTCCTGCAGCCCTCATTCTCACTGCACCCTGCAGCCCCTCTCATCTGTCAGTTTGACTCCCCACAGAGATGGCCCTGGGCTCACAGCTGCTGTTTGCCCACAGATGTTCATGGATTTCTGCCTTTTGTGTTCATCATTTTTCAAAACCGGCCCTGAGCTGGGTGCTGACACCAACATTACCACCAACCCACTGTGGCTCTGTGCAGGTCCTCCTGGCCACCTCTCAGCTTTCTCATCTTTAGAAAGCGGGGTACAATCTCCACTATCCTGACAGAGGGACATGAGAGAAAGTAGAAGAGACTGCTGTTGTTTGCCCTGTACTCGCCTCCTACTTCCCTAGTAAGAGGACCCTGGATTTTATTGGGTGACAAAGTGCCCAGTCCCCCTTGCGGTAGGGTGTGGCCAGGGAAAAGAGCACTAACCCTGGGGCAGACTCTTAGGAGAGCTCTTTGAAACTGGTAGGAACACCACTTTTTCCTCTTGTTCTTCCCTTTTTCCTGCCTGCAACACAGAAGTGATGGTGGAGCCAAAGGGCAGAAGGAGCCTGGCTCTCAGGTCATATCCTGAAGCTGCATCCCAGCTCTGCATGGTCTCTCTTCACACTTTTCTGTGAAAACCTAAATCCCTCATTTGTTTCAGCCACTGAGGCCAGGCAGTATTGTTGGCCTCAGGCTGTATTGCCAAGTCCTAACGGCTACAGAGGACAAAAATGGGATCACAAGTCCTGAAGTCCAAAGGCTCTGCCTATTCTTTCTTCTTTCTTCTTGTCTCTGCAGGAACCAGCATAGAGACTGTGCTTCAAGGTTGACGCCTGGCCATTTGGTGACAGTGCGGAGTGAGCGCTAAGACGTGTCTGGCTTTGTGCCATCACTTCCGTCATCTCCAACCCAACTGGATCTGTAAGAATGAGGGAGGACATATGTCTCCTCATAGGGTTTATGGAAACTGATGGTGGCAGAAAAATAACTGGCAAGAAAACAGACTTCAATTCTCTGAAAGTTGGCGACCACCTGTTTTTCATTTCTTCAGGTGTATTTCAAAGCAAAACTAGGAAATGGGTCCAGATCCCCAGTTTGGCAGCAACTTAGAGGTCTTGTGGTCCAATCTGCTGCTTGACCCCTGAGTCGCCTATAGGTTGTCTCTGAGAGGGAGATCAGCTCAGTGCGTCGTGACCACCTAGAGGGGTGGGAGGGAGAAGCAAGAGGGAGGGGATATGGGGATATATGTATATGAATAGCTAATTCACTTTGTCATACAGCAGAAACTAACACAACATTGTAAAGCAATTGTACTCCAATAAAGATGTTAAAAATAAAAACAGGACTATCATACAGAGTGAAGTAAGTCAGAAAGAGAAAAACAAATATATATTAACATATGTGGAATCTAGAAAAATGGTATAGATGATCTTATGTGCAAAGCAGAAATAGAGACACGGATGTAGAGAACAAATGTATGGTTCCAAGGGAGAAGGGGTGGTGGTGGGATGAATTGGGAGATTGGGATTGACATATATACACTATTTTTTTAATACTTTTTTAAACATCTTTATTGGAGTATAATTGCTTTACAATGGTGTGTTAGTTTCTGCTGTATAACAAAGTGAATCAGCTGTATGTATACATATATCCCCATAGCTCCTCCCTCTTGCGTCTCCCTCCCACCCTCCCTATCCCACCCCTCTAGGTGGTCTCGAAGCACCGAGCTGATGTCCCTGTGCTATGCGGCTGCTTCCCACTAGCTATCTGTTTTACACTTGGTAGTGTATATATGTCCATGCCACTCTCTCACTTCATCCCAGCTTACCCTTCCCCCTCCCCATGTCCTCAAGTCCATTCTCTATGCCTGTGTCTTTATTCCTGTCCTGCCCCTAGGTTCTTCAGAACCATTTAAAAAAATTTTTTTTCTAGATTCCATATATATGTGTTAGCATACGGTATTTGTTTTACTCTTTCTGACTTACTTCACTCTGTATGAGTCTCTAGGTCCATCCACCTCACTACAAATAACTCAGTTTCGTTTCTTTTTATGGCTGAGTAATATTCCATTGGACATATATACACTATTAATACTATGTATAAAATAGATAACTAATGAGAACATACTGTATAGCACAAGGAACTCTACTCATTGCTGTGTGGTGACCTAAATGGGAAGAAAATCCAAAAAAGGAGATATATGTACATGTATAGCCGATTCACTTTGCTGTACAGCAGATACTAACACAACATTGTAAAGCAACTATATGCCAATAAAAATTCATTAAAAAAAATGACAGGATCTGAACCCAGGTAGTATGATTCCCCCAAACCCACATTGTTTTTCACTAGTTGATGCTTCTCTAAAACAAAAACAAAAAAGCACTCAATAGATTGTAGCCATTATTATTACTACCCCTTTAAAAGGAGAGATCTGAAATTGTTGAACTCTTAAAAAGACAGAGGATTATAATGCTTTCTTGGTGGTGGTAGCCTTGTTATAAACAAACACTAAGTTGTTTTGTATGCCATCCTTCTGGATTGTATGACATTCTAAAGGGCGGTCTAGGCTTCTGAGAAGCTTAATGCCTCATATAGCAGATGATTATTGAAGGCATATTTTTAACTTGTTTGCTGCTCTGTTTATCCTTGGTCCATCGAGCTTTACCCAGGGAAATTAAATTCTTAATATCAGGCCAAATAAAAATTAAGAAGATACCTTTTCTTGAAACATGCACCTACACGGAAAAGCAGCATAACAGTGTTTAAAATCATGGACACTGAAGCAAGGCTTCAGGCCTGGGTTCAAATCTTTGCTTTGCTACTTTCTAGTGATTTTTATGAAATTCCTTTAACTCTCTGTGTCTCAGCAGCCACATCTGTAAAATGGGCTTATGGTAATAGTAATACCTGTCTCTAGAGTTGTTATAATAATTAAGTTACTTAATCCATGCAGGGTACTTAGAACTGCTTGGCACATAGTCACTGCTCAGTCAGTCTGAACTAGTATTACATACAGACCTTCCGTCCCACAGCACAAAGCTAAAAGAAAACAAAGGAAAGTCGTGGGGCATCAACTTCTGTTTTGGGTTATTCTTGTCTATAAGCCTTATTCTTTTTAAGTGAGTGAAAAAGAAATTTTGAGAGAGAGGGCTTCAGAAAATAGCTGTGGGGATTTTACTCAGCAAATTCCAGGGCTTAAGGACAAGGAAGTGTGACATTTTAATGAGTTATAAACACCAGGTGGTGCTGTAAACAAGCTCAGTAACAGGCTCTTCACCTCCCCTCTGGCTGCCTCTGGGCTGCCACTGCCCTGTGCCCTCTTGAGCTGAAGAGACCCAGAAACCCAAGCCTCTTTTTCTCTTCTTCTTCTTTTTGAAACAATTCCAACACATAGGAAATGTGAAAATTCAAAGACAGTTACAAAAACTTGTGGTATAATTTAATTGTTTATAAGTTAACCCCTTTTAAAAATGAGTCCACAAATAACATGTTTATTTCAGGAAACAGTTTGTATAGAGCAGTGTACATTATGTTTTAAGAAATGGAAAATCACTACTAGGTGCAATCCATAATTAAACTCACAGATAACTGTTAAAAATTAACATTTTAAACACCCCAAATTATAATAACTTGATGAATAACTTCCTTTGGGAATCCAACCAAATTTGTACGTATGAGGCCCAAGTCAAATGGTCCCCTGCTTCCCCTTCACCAAGCTCTGGCTACACCTTTTGTGCAGAGAAAAGACTGGGCACATGACTTGGAATTCTGGTTGCTTGTCTGAACCTTCATTATGGGGGGGGGGTCAGAGTTTTCCTCATAGAGAAAACTGCTGGGTACTTTCCTAGCCTCTTATCCACCCACCTCTTCCAGGCCTGGCTTGTCACTCACTACCTTCTTGAGACTATCCATTTCCATACCTGCCCCAGAGCAGATGCCCTCCTAACACTTCCTCCCTCTTTGGTCCTCCTCCTGGGAATAGTATTTCCCAGACCAAAAGATAGCAGGAGGCCATGGGGAAAGAGAAGTAAGTTAATATTTATTGAACACCTACTATGGGCCAGGAACTGTCCTGGGTGCTTCATCTGCATCATCTCATAACAACCGTAAACCTAGTATCTGTCACCATTTTTTTCATGTGGGGGAAACATGCTTGGAGAAATTAGATATCTAAGGCTTCCAAAGTTAAACAGCTAGTTAGCGGCCAATGCTGCATGTTTTTTCTGTCATCCCCATGAGATTGAGAAGGAGGTCAGGACTAGCGGCTCAGATGGAGATGAATCTGCAGGGGATTCTTTCAGTCTGTGGCCACGTCTGGTCCATTTTATTAAGCCCAGCAACTCTTAAGCATGAACTCTTCTCTCTGACTCCCTTCCCACGGCTTTACTTAGTTCAGGCCTTTGTTAGCCTCTTCCTGTGGTACAGTCCAGACTTTGGAACCTGCTAGCTTAGGCTTCAATGCCAGCTTTACCTTTTACTGGGTGTGTGACCTTTGTCAAGTTGCTTGCCTTTGTCTTACCTCAGTTTCCTTATTTGTAAGACGGAGATAATGACATCTTTCTTAGGAAGGAGAATTGTGAGGTTGAAATGAAACCACATAAGTACTTATAGATCTCATCAAATCCCGTTCTCTCCCTTTTGCTTGGACTGCCTACTGATTCATCCATGCTACAAATATGTACTGTGCACCCACCATGTGCCAGGAATTCTTTTGGGCACATAGGATAGACCTGCTTCCTGCACTCGGAGAATTAGAGTGCATGGGGGAGACAGAAAATAAACAACGAGAAGCTAGACAAAAATATAATTTCAGATGGTGCTAAATGCTGGAAGAAAATAGAGCAAGGTCAATGGATAGAGATCTTTGTCTGTCTTGTTTCCTCTGCACAGAATGCCCTGTCGCCACTGTGGAACTCTTACCTTTCAAGACCCCCTTCAAATGATCCCCCGCCCCCGTCTACGGCCATACCACCCTGAACGCGCCCGATCTCGTCTGATCTCGGAAGCTAAGCAGGGTCGGGCCCGGTTAGTACTTGGATGGGAGACCGCCTGGGAACACCGGGTGCCATAGGCATTTTGCCTCCCGCTGCGGCTCCGCCTTCTCCTTTAGTCGCCCGTGGCGGTGGCCGCCAGCTCCGCCCCCCCGACGGGCACCGCTGCAGGCCCCACCTCCTCCGGCCCCTCCCACCACAGCGCGCCAGAGGGGGCGCTCTATGCGGCCAGAAGGCGGCCCTGAAAGGCGGCCGCACCCCAGACGCTCCCGGGGTGGCTGACCCGGACCCAGACTCCGCCGCGGGCCCGGGTGCCGTCCGTGCGGCCCGCGAGCCCCTCGACCTGCACCTGGCCGCCCCCTCCGGCTCCCTGCCCCGGCGCCGCCACCTGTCCGCCGGTGTGGCTCTCCACAGCTCCCTCCGGATGAAGGCCCCCCTCCGCCGTTTCGCCATGGCCGGGGGCGGGAGTGGGAGCGGGGGCCGGGGCCGCTTCCCCGGGCCTGCTGGCCACCAGGGCGGGTGGTAGGTGTAGACGGCTGCAGGTGTAGACGGTTCGACAGAACCACTTTCTAGGCTCTTGTAGCCAAGTCATGGCCACCAGTCAGACTGCATCCTGGCTATCCTGCAGGGCACAGAGCTCAGTAAAGGTATCCACCCCTTCTACAGCAATGTCAGTCGGCTCACCGGCTTTGGCGAGGTAAGGACCCGGCTTCCATACCCTGCCCCACATGGATGTACAGCCCCGCCTGTTCCCTACAGATAAATACACACAAGATAAATGCAGCAGCCCTCATGCCCTCTCCCCATCCTGTCCCGGCAGAAGGTGGTGGCAGAAATGAACCGCCTGGGCATGATGGTGGACTTGGCCCATGTCTCGGATGCTGTGACACGGCGAGCCCTACAAGTGTCACAGGCACCGGTCATCTTCTCCCACTCAGCTGCCCGGGGTATGTGCAAGAACACTCGCAATGTTCCTGATGATATCCTGAAGCTTCTGGTGAGAGACTGCCCTGGCCCTCAAACCTAAAGCAAGAGATTCAAACCAGGAGCCCTTGAACCTGAGCCTCTTCTCCCTCCATTTCCTCAAACGCCAGGTTAAATATCCTCTGCCCCCAAAACCCACGGTCCACAGCCCCTGAACTCTTCAGCCCTAGGTGGGGGTCTAGGTGGTAAGAGACTCCTCCAAACCCGGAAACCCAGGGCCAACACACCACCCAGACCAGGGCTGCGGCTCCTCCATTCACACAAACCCAGAGAGGACATGACTCTGACCTCAAAGCCAGGGCTGAACACCTTCCTCACAGGGGCCGAGAGAGTGAACAGGCAGCTGGTTGTGCTGGGGGCCAAGCTGACTGTCCACGGGTCCACCCCTGCAGAAGAAGAACGGTGGCATCCTGATGGTGCCCTTGTCCGAGTGGGTGCTGCAGTGCAACCCATTAGCCAATGTGTCTACTGTGGCAGGCGAGCCTCAGCCTGGGCTCTCTGAAGACTCGGATTTGGAGCTGAAGCTGGGTCCAAATTTAGGGAGGACTTCAGAAGAGCCCCAGTGGTTTGACCCACCTATTGGCAATAGGTACAGCACCCAAAAACCCAAGAATGGACAGTACACAGCACCTTGGTGCCATGTGGAACTGGAGCCACAGAATCAAAACTGTGATACTGATGGGTATCAGGGAGGCTGTCAGACACTGCTTTATGTCAAACACATAAAGAAAATATCCACTATCAGAACCGTTGGTTGACTGACTTTTTTCACATCTTTCTGACAAAATTCGAGAAGTTGTGAGTACCACAAGCGTCATTACACTTCTGTTCAAGATGGAATCTCAGGCTCACAATCATTGTTTAGCTTCTGTATATTGCAGTGTACATGAAGGTCTCTATTAGTCTGGTTGGGCTGTTATAGTGAAATACTATAGACTGAATGACTTAAACAGCAGAAATTTATTTTCTCACAGTTCTGGAGGGTGGAAGTCCAAGATTAAGGTATTGAATACCATAAGAATTGGTTTCTGGTGAGAACAATCTTCCTGGCGTGCTGACGGCTGTCTTCTTGCAGTGTCCTCACACGGCCTTTCCTCTACGAGCAGAGGGAGAGAGATCTCTGGAATCTATTCCCCTTCTTATAAGGACACCATCAGTCCCTGTCAGATTATTACCTCACCCTTATGACTTCAGTTAACTTCAGTTACCTCCCTAAAGGACCTATCTCCTATCTTCTACAGTCAACTTAGGAGGGGCTTCAACATATAATTTTTCGGGGGACACAATTCAGTCCATAACAACAACTTAAGATAGCTTTCTCTGATTTTCAGTCTTTCACTAATACCTCCCTCTTTGTCTACCAATTATTCAAGTTTCCTTAATTTTTTTTTAATTTTCTTACATTATCCCTTCCCTTTAAATGCTCTCTTCACTTCTTAATTGGCATTTCTTGCAAATGAAGGCAACTTTCCTCACAATACATTGATTACTCTCCCCACTGTAACACAGCATCTTCTCCCATGACTTTCCTGAAATGGTTCCACTTTTGTTCATAAAAGTTTAGCCATCCAATCAGATGCTTTATTTTCAGTTCCCATAGCATTTTGCCTTTGGGAAACAACTGACTCCGTTAAGTGGTGCTTCTTTGAAAACTACCTTCCTTTATGTTTTATAGCAATCTTATGATTTCTGTTGGCATACCACCTAGCTTCTTTCTCATCATTCTTTTTATTTTTATTTTTCAGTTGTTTCTCTCCTCACTCCTTAGCGTTAGATACTACAGACAGTTGGCCTTCTTCTCATCTCTTATATACTCTCTCTCTTACTCCAGCAGCTTTGTTTACCATTTAATATATTATCTGCCAGGCGCCTTCCATCTGTTACCAACATCTCTCCCTCTGTCTTTGTCATTTCAGCCTTCGCTATGCTCTCTGAGCTCTCACAGGCAGATCTATTGAACACAGGAATCTCAGTGGAAAATACGAGTACGTTATTTCTCTACTGAGTAAAGCCCTTACAGATCACATGGTCCTGATCCATCTTGCAGCCACGTCATCTGGACTATCTGACCTCCCATGTCACAATAGCAGAGGACCAGACAAGAGGGACACTGGCTCCTAATGACCTCAGCTCAGAAGTGATACACTTGATTCTGCTTCTTTGCCACTGGCCACAACGAATCAAAGGAAAACAGTTGAACTACAAAGGAGGATGAAAAATGTAGATAAGCACATAGGATATTTGATGAGCGCTATCTCGAGGTGACATCACCTCCCATCAAACTTTTATTTCACAGAGAAAACACAGACTATAATGCAAAAACACCCCAAACTACCTTCTTCTCTTTACGTCCAAGAATAGCTTTTCGACATAGTTTATAAATACCTATTCTCACTTCCTCAGTATCTTCCATTCATTTTCCCACCTCATTGGGATTGTTAAGGTTTTCCTCTTTAGCGATTTTATTTTGGCCCCCTCCCATTAAAAAGCTGCCCCCCTCCCATTAAAAATTACTCTTGCTTGATGCCAAGTAATTCTCTAGTTACCTTTTCTCTCTTCCTAATTTCACAGTGCAGTTTATCAAAAATTGTATTTATTCTCACTGTCTGTATTTTCTTATCTTTATGTACCTCGTGACTCACACAATTTTGCTCTTTTCTTCTTACTTATCTGCACTGGAATTGCATTCACCAACATTTAATTTGTGATTAAATTGAGTGAATATTGTTTGGTCCTTCTGTCACCTTTCAGCAATATTTGATTTTGTTGATCAAACTTGTCATCTCAGAAAAATCTTTCACCTTAACCTGCTACTTCTTCCTCCTGCCTCTGGACATCCTTATCTCTTTCATTGGGCACTCTCACTTTGCCCTCTGCCAAGAGATGTGTATTTCTCAGAAGCTCTCTTCTGCCCTTGATAGATGGTCTCATCTACTCTTGTGATTCCAGTCACCATATATATCACAGATCTTGACCTAAAACGTACATCTCTCTCTCCTGAGTCTCTTACAAACTTAACTAATTGCCAACTGAACAACTCTGCCCAAATATAACACGGACACTTAAAATTAATTATGTGATGTTACTGAACGATTAATTTTACCTTCAATACTTACTTCCGCTATTCATCTCTCTACATCATTTAGACCACCACTATTTGTACACTTGTCCAAGTTGGATACTGGGGGAACACTGAAGACTCTGGACTCTGACAACCCTCAGAATGGGAGAAAATAGTTGCAAACGAAGCAACTGACAAGGGATTCATCTCCAAAAAATATAAACATAAATAAATTTGTAAACTAGATAAGCAACTCATGCAGATCAATATCAAAAAAAACAACCCAATGAAACAATGGACAGAAGACCTAAATAGACATTTCTCCAAAGATGGCCAACAAACACATGAAAAGATGCTCAACAGCACGAATTATGAGAGAAATGCAAATCAACACTACAAGGAGGTATCACCTCACACCGGTCAGAATGGCCATCATCAAAAAATCTACAAACAATAAATGCTGGAGAGGATGTGGAGAAAACGGAACGCTCCTATACTGTTAGTGGGAGTGTAAATTGGTACAGCCACTAGGGAGAGCAGTATGGAGGTTCCTTAAAAAAAAACTACAAATAGAACTACCATATGACCCAGCAATCCCACTACTGGGCCTATACGCTGAGAAAACCGTAATTCAAAAGGAGTCATGTACCAAAATGTTCATTGCAGCTCTATTTACAATAGCCAGGAGATGGAAACAACCTCAGTGTCCATCGTCGGATGAATGGATAAAGAAGATGTGGCACAGATACACAGTGGAATATTACTCAGCCATAAAAAGAAACGAAATTGAGCTATTTGTAATGAGGTGGATGGACCTAGAGTCCGTCATACAGAGTGAAGGAAGTCAGAAAGAGAAAGACAAATACCGTATGCTAACACACATATATATATATGGAATTTAAGAAAAAAATGTCATGAAGAACCTAGGGGTAAGACAGGAATAAAGACACAGACCTACTAGAGAATGGACTTGAGGATATGGGGAGGGCGAAGGGTAAGCCATGACAAAGTGAGAGAGTGGCATGGACATATACACACTACCAAACGTAAAATAGATAGCTAGTGGGAAGCAGCCGCATAGCACAGAGAGATCAGCTCGGTGCTTTGTGACCACCTAGAGGGGTGGGATAGGGAGGGTGGGAGGGAGGGAGACGCAAGAGGGAAGAGTTATGGGAACTTATGTATAACTGATTCACTTTGGTATAAAGCAGAAACTAACACACCATTGTAAAGCCACTATACTCCAATAAAGATGTTAAAAAAAAGAACACATGTTTTTTGTTTTGTTTTTTGTTTCTTTGTTTTTTTACCGTTTAGTTTAAATTTTAGTTCCTGCCCCCAAACATCCATTAAGCCCCCAGAAGAAGGAAAAGGGGATGTGACTAGCAATAGAGAGAAACTTTCTTCCCAACAATGGCCATGGCAAGCTTAGGCACTTTTGGTGAAATCTCTCTGGGAAGTACTGGCAGAGGAATAAAAGGCAAACTGACACAGAAGTATTGCCTGGTGTGCATTTCCAGGCTCTGCCTTCTTTCTCATGTCTTAGCGGCAGGTGGAGGAAGAGGAGAAAAGGTTAAACTTTTGTATCAACCGGCAGAATAAGCTTATAACATCCTCTCACTATCTCTGCATAGGTTCTAGTCTCTGCAGCACTACATAAGCTTTGCCCAAAGTAATGAACAGTTGAAAGTCAAATGTAATACTTCACCAAACAACTTAAAAATGCTTGCACACTGGAAAGGATTCAGTTGCAGAGAACACAAATGGACCCAGAGCAACTTTTGCCAAAAGAGAATATTGTGCTAAATGTACAGCCATAGCTCTTTTCCATATGAAGAAACAGTCAGAAAGATAAAAGAACTGGGTCAAAATCACACAAGCAAGTAGGACAGAATCTGGTCTGCCTGTCGTAAGGGTTGTGTTTTTTAACCACCAGGCTAGCTTTTCCCAAACCTGATTCATGCATAGAATAACTATACACCTCTGTTTGCCTTGAATATTCCGTTTATACGTATGCCTGCTGCAGTTCTTAATATTGCCCACTTTGACTCCCCAAAGCAACCGAGAACACACAATAATTTGGTCACTCTATCCATGGAGCACTGTGGTGGGACTGCCCAGGAAGCTTAAAAGTGCAGCCTCCAGAGCCCTACTCCAGATCTAGATAAGTTTTCTTAGGGTTGGCTCAAGAATCCAGGTACAAGTCTTTTTCAGTGCTTTTGTGAGTCTCTCGCTCTCGTAAATTAATAAAACCATTTATTCCGCCTTCCCCAGATGCCCAGCCAGGTCCTGTTAAGGTAGGAGTCCCCCCGCCACATCACAGGGATGCTCCCAGTCAAGTGATCTCTGGAGCCGTGGAGAATCTGAATGGTCTCATGCTGGCCCACCTGCCATGACAAACCTCCTCCAGAGCATGCCCCTTCACAGCTTACATTCTACCACTCCCAAAGGCAGTCCACTCCAATGAGGCCTGACTTCGTCTGTCCTAACGTGTACCCGCTGATTCAAGCAGTTTAGGAAGAGAAGGTGCTGTGCTTCTCAACCACGGTGGCCCAACCTCTGAAATGGTAGTCGAAGCAGTCTCTACCTCCTGGGAACAACGCCTCTGCAACAGTCCCATTAAACGAATGTCCCATCTTTGCTTTTTCAGGGTCGGCAACAGGGAGTCCCCTCCTAAAGAAGGTTCTCTCTCATTGCCACACTATCAGAGGCTGCCCCAAATGTGCTTGCTTCCTGTGGGCCTGATCAGGCTAAGGGCAGAGTTGTCTCTTTCCTTCTCTGAGGTGGACCAAATCGTCTTAGTAACACCTCTTCACACTGTTGACCATGTTTCTCACGGGGGCTGCTGCTGAGTCTTTATCTCATTCTTTCATGGTGGAGAGAGAGAGGATTCTAATGACTTTTACTTCTAGGGGGGAGGGGCCTGTAGTAATTATGTTGTCATTTTGTATTATGTCCTTTTGTCATGAATTTGTTTTCAATTTCATGTTCAAATGGGCCCACCATTCCCACTCTGTGAGGTCATTCAGCACCCGCATTTTGCACCTTTAACATCTCTCTCAGTATCACTTGGAAATGTTTGAAATGGCAGGAGCTTGTCCTCACATTCCTATCAGCTGTAAACCTGGAGCCCCGACATGAACCTAACCATTGAGCAGAACACCTCTCCACTACCTGTGTACCACTGCGAAGGCCCCTTAACCTCTTGGTTTTTTTAAGTCCTCAGTTGTAAAAATTTCAGGGTGCTAGGAATTTATATTGGGGGCAGGACAAGGTCGAGAAGAGTGTGTCTTTGCTTTTATTCTTCCAAACTGGAATGTCTTCCCTCTCTTCCCCATGGGTCCAAATCTCACTTGTCCTTCAGGCCCACTGCAAAGGAGCCTTCCCTGATTCCCCAGTCCACACAAATCTCTGCCTCTTAGGGTAAGCGCCATACAACCTAGCTGTCTCTTACGTTAATCTTGCCTCTCAAGCCAATCACAGAATGTGGGTCTCTCTTGCCCTCCTGTGGCCCCTGGGGCTGTGCCAGACCACCAGCACGCCCCACCTGGGGTGTCTACTAGGCTAGGGCATTGGTGGGGAGGCCCAGCTGTGAGGGGCCAGGCAGAGTACCTCTGCCTCTACCCTGTTCTCCTCCAAAAAACTGCCCCTCCTCCTGAAGCCTGCCCCTCAAGTCACAGGTTCCATATATGACCTCACTGGGTAGTGATGCCCTCGCAGGCCTTCTCACAGATTCCATGGTAACAGATTCCATGGTAACTGACAACCGAGCAGATTCGTACCTGGTGGAGAACTGGTGGGAAGTTTCTCTGACGGTCAGAGCCCATGTCTGACGTCATAGGCTATAGATACTCAACCCTGTGCTCTGTTCCCTGGGTGGGCAGTGCAGCAGGTACACCCGGACCGGCCACCTCCACAGGAGGTATGGGATACAATCCACCTCACCTGGCTGGCACATGTTTCTGTGGGGCCTGCCAACCATGTACAACTGAGCACACTCCCACATGTAAGTAATACCAGTGACCTGGGACACCTTCAGGGACCCACAGGGCTCACTGCTGAGGACAAGTGAAAGGTCATCCCTGGACAAGTGTGCAGGACGGTTCTAAGCTTTATAATGTAGCCTTCCCCTTTGGGCTACAGGATGCTTCCGTTCAGACCCTTTCCTGAGTGGCCTCTTAGCAAAAGACAAGTGCATTTTTGTTGGCAGACGGTAAATGGAGCAGTTTGAGGAAGAGGGGCCACAATTAGAAGCACACCTTCAAACCCAGGCACCTCTGTGTTGTCATGCAGACATCGCTAGCGGTCCCCTCAGACACATCCCGTACTGAGTTGCTGAGTACTCGGGGACAGGGTGGTGCCATATTGATGGGAAGACCGGAAGAATGAAGGGGGGGGTGATGAAGTGCTAATGAGACTGGAGGGCTGAGGGGATGGTGTCCCAGGAGGCTGCGTTGATGTGAGCCTAGACTTGGTACCCAGACCCCGGTTCTGAGTCTCCTGATCACTCTGCCTCAGTATTTAGCCTTGTTCTAATCTAGATAACAGTACCAGAGGGCTAGAGTTCAGTGTGGTTGAAACAGGCAGTATAACTGGGGCCCAAGAGGGGTTGCCAAGGTGAGAGGGGTTCTTAACAGATTTGTATTAGATTATTTCTTTCCAAAACTTCAAAGACATTTCCATTAAAGCCTCAGAAGTGACAGACGGCAAGAAATGTTTTCTCTGTTGTGGAAGGCAGAGATGGAGAGCATCATGAGTGCAATTTCTTTCGGGCTCTACTGTTTTCCCTGGAAACGGTGAAGAGACTTCCTCATCTGCTGCAGCCGTAGGCTCTAGGGATTGCTTTTGCAGCCAGTGTCCCTTCTCTAGGGACTCATAGAGGTGATGGGCCAAGGCTGTGTTTTGGATGTCAAGTACATTAAAGGTCTTCAGCCAGAAACTGGGAGAGACATGAGAGGGGGAAACTGTGGCAGGAGACTGTGCACAGCACAAGTGACTGATCAGTTCTGATTTTCTTTGCAGCAGCAGTGGCTCCCGTTTCTCCTCCCACACCCGGGCACTACCATGTCCTCTACCGAGGGTGTGGAGAAACGCAGTTGGGCTGGCATGGGGAGACATACTGCCTGGTTGGTGGCTACCAGGCCTACGGGGATGTCCCTTTGGCCCCACCAGCAAAGGTGGAAGCAGTGAAGCCAGTCCCCAGACGTGCTCCCAAACGAAAGCACTCTTCAGAAAGTTCGGACGAAGAGCTGGGCTGCTCCAGACCCAAAAACCGGCGATTGGAGCATGGTGGACCTGCTCCCTGAAGCAAGAACAGGATGGAGAGTCAAGCAGCATGCACCCTGCCCCGAGGTTCACATGCTCCTTTACTGCCAGCCCTTTCTGTCCCCACTGGGGTCCCTTACTGCTCAATAAAATGTTTGTGTGTTACAGATTTCTAGGGTCGCCAGTGCTCAGACTTAGGTCACTACCCCTGTGCTAGGCACTCCTGCCACCTGGGAAAGGTTCCAAAGGTGGAACAGCTCCAGGGGGTGCCAGGGATCAGAGCAAAAACTTGAGAGGCTGGGGATGAAGGAGTTTGGGCACAGTCCCTAAAGCATCTCTGTGGTTGAGCTTCTGTGAGAAGGCACATCCCCAGAGACAGAGAGAGAGAGAGAGAGAGAGAGAGAGAGAGAGAGAGAGAGTGTGTGTTGAGGAGAAGGGGTCTCTAGAGGAGGCAGCTAGGGGGAGGGCCTGAGGCTGGAAATGGGGAATGGCGTGTGGCCTCTGAGTAAGCACAGGCACTTAAGCCCTTGAGCTTTCTGGGAAAGCTAGAGCCACAAGGGCCACGAGATAAGGCAAGTGTAGCAGCAGAACCCAGGTGCCAGGTCTTTCCTCAAAACCTATACTTCTCCACGAGGCCGGGCCTTCCACGCTGAGGTAGGAGGGATCCTGGCCAGAAGGTCAGCCAGCAGCTCTGGGAGGAAGGTTGCTGCGGTGGGGGCTCTGCTGCCATGGAAATCACTTCATTTCCTTCCAGTCAAATAGCCTGCTGACTGGGTTCCTGCTCTGTTGAGTAAAAGGGTCGCTGACTCTCCCCAGAAGGTCGTTCAGTTCACATCCCCAAAGTCCCTCTATTCAGGCCCTGGGGAGGTGTAGCGGCTCCTGAGGGCGCTCTTTCCTGAGGCTGGCTGACAGAAGTGGGGGAGGTTCCTGATAGTTCCCAGGTGCTGGTTGAAGTCCCCAGAGAATGGTCATGCAGGTTGGGGAGTCAAGTAGGTGGAGAGAGAAGGTCGGGGGCAGAGGGCCCCTTCCTGAATCCACAGCTCACATGGTTACCCCCCCATTTCCAGAAACTCTCTCTTTCCCCACACAAGCCCTCATGGCCCAGTCCCGGGAAACCGGGAGCCCAGAGCACCTGTGGCCACAGAGACACTGGCACGCAGCCCTCAGGGTGGGCGGGGCCGGCTGCAGGCAGATGGGGACAAGGTGTGCTCCCGGGAGGCCTCGGGCTGAAGGTGGCCCTCTGAGAGAAGCACCCCAGCTTGGACAGGAAGGTTACAGGCCGGGGAGGGCAACCTAGGGCGCCCCCTCGGAGCAGTGAGAGTGGGAAGAGGGGCAGGGGTGGAGGGAACCCGCGATGGGAGGTGAGTGGGCTCTCCGCAGAGGCCACTTAGCCTCTTAGTGGCCACTTAGCTTAGCCCGCAGGAGCTGCCTGTGAGCAGGGGGCGGGAGGGCACTGCCGCCCTGTGGCTGCTGGGCTTCCCGGATCGCGGCTCTCTGCGCACGGGTTGCAGGGTCCTGTGACTCTGTATCCCCTCCCTCAAACCGCCCCCCTCGCGAGGCCGCGCCGCTGGGTGCCCTGTGTCGACAGGCAGAACCCCACTGCCCGCCCCCTCAGACCCGCCTCTGCCCGCCTCGATGGTCCCCGCGCACTCAGCCAGTGGCCTCTGCTGTGTCTGCTGCTCCTGCTGGGTCTGCTGCTGCGGCCGGTTACCGGTGAAGACCACGCCGGGCACCTCCAGCACCCCAAGTCCGCGGGAGCGCACGCGGGCCCTGATGCGGGACTTCCCGCTTGTGGACGGGTGGCTGCAGTGTGTGCAGGCTGCTGGGGGCCGCTGGGTGCCTAGCCTGGCCCCGGGGAGGGCAGGAGGTCCGGAGCATGCAGAGCTAGTGGGGAGGCTCCCTCACACCACCCCTGGATGTCCTCTCCATCATCTATGGATGCCCTTCCCCTTCTCTGTCATCCCCTCCCTGGTGGGAACCCCTCAGCCCAGGCCTCAGCTGCTCCTAGTATAGTCTGTGTGACAGTGGGAGGTGGGGGACCCACAGGCTGGCCCAGGCCAGGCAATGTGTCCTGCCTGATCCCAAGACCTAAGGAGCCCACCTATTTGCCTTGACCTCCCTCCAGCCACAACGACATGCCCCTGGTCCTGAGGCAGTTTTACCACCACGGGCTACAGGATGTTAATCTGTGCAATTTCAGCCATGGCCAGACCAGCTTGGACAGGCTGAAAAAATGATCTCGTGGGTGCCCATGTACCAAAGGGACACACAAGGTGCCACCATGGCTGCTGGGGAATGTGGGGCAGTTTGGGGGCCTCAGAGACCACAGGTTAGTCACATTGGAACTAAGTTACCATAGTGACCTAGAAAGTGCCATGCCATGGATGCTGGGGGAACAGGGGTCACAGTGAGCCAACCTGACGGGCATCCAAGTACCACAGAAAAAGCAACGCATTACATGTGACTTCTGGGCACAGTGAGTGTTGTGCCAGCTGAGGAGGCTATGAGAAGCCCAAGGAGCTCCAAAGCCCAAACTAAGCCCTTGCCTTCCCTCACTTCTGGTGAGCCTACGTCCCATGCCGGACCCACGAACGCGATGCTGTGCGCCTCACCCTGGAGCAAGTTCACCTCATCTGCCTCATGTGTGCCTCCTATTCTGAGCTGGAGCTTGTGACCTCAGTTAAAGGCAGACGGGGGACTTCCCTGGTAGTCCAGAGGTGAAGACTCCACGCTTCCACTGCAGGGGCCTCGGGTTTGATCCCCGGTGGGGGAACTAAGAGCCCTCATGCTGCGCGGCACGGCCAAAAAAACAAAAAAAAAATGGTAAAGAGACTGGTGGTGGTAGGTGTTAGGGACTTCAGTTAGCTACCCCTGCCTCTGAAAATGATCATCTGACCTACCTGCCCCCAGCTCTCAACAACACCCGGAAGTTGGCTAGCCTCATTGGTGTGGAGGGCGGCCACTCACTGGACAGGAGCCTCTCCATCTTGCGTACCTTCTATGCGCTGGGTGTGCACTACGTGACACTCACCCACACCTGCAACACGCCCTGGTGAGCACAGTGCAGGTGGTAAGGGCCCAGTGAGGCAGGGGTCTGCCCAAGATCACGCTGGGCCCAAAGCAAGTTTACCCCTGGGATCCAGCCCTGAACCTGGGGTCGGGAGGGGAATGGAGGTTTGCAGAACAAGACTGAATCCCCAGAAGGGCCCTCCTACTGCCAGGCACAGTCCAGTCTGGGTCCCTCCTCTTGCACCAGGGAGCTGCAGGTGTAGACGGTTCGACAGAACCTCTTTCTACGCTCTTGTAGCCAAGTCATGGCCACCAGTTAGACTGCCTCCTGGCCATCCTGCAGGGCACAGAGCTCAGCAAAGGGTATCCACCCCTTCTACAGCAATGTCAGTCGGCTCACCGGCTTTGGCGAGGTAAGGACCCGGCTTCCATACCCTGCCCCACATGGATGTACAGCCCCGCCTGTTCCCTACAGATAAATACACACAAGATAAATGCAGCCCTCATGCCCTCTCCCCATCCTGTCCCGGCAGAAGGTGGTGGCAGAAATGAACCGCCTGGGCATGATGGTGGACTTGGCCCATGTCTCGGATGCTGTGACACGGCGAGCCCTACAAGTGTCACAGGCACCGGTCATCTTCTCCCACTCAGCTGCCCGGGGTATGTGCAAGAACACTCGCAATGTTCCTGATGATATCCTGCAGCTTCTGGTGAGAGACTGCCCTGGCCCTCAAACCTAAAGCAAGAGATTCAAACCAGGAGCCCTTGAACCTGAGCCTCTTCTCCCTCCATTTCCTCAAACGCCAGGTTAAATATCTTCTGCCCCCAAAACCCACGGTCCACAGCCCCTGAACTCTTCAGCCCTAGGTGGGGGTCTAGGTGGTAAGATACTCCTCCAAACCCGGAAACCCAGGGCCAACACACCACCCAGACCAGGGCTGCGGCTCCTCCATTCACACAAACCCAGAGAGGAGACGACTCTGACCTCAAAGCCAGGGCTGAACACCTTCCTCACAGGGGCCGAGAGAGTGAACAGGCAGCTGGCTGTGCTGGGGGCCAAGCTGACTGTCCACGGGTCCACCCCTGCAGAAGAAGAACGGTGGCAACGTGATGGTGCCCTTGTCTGAGCGGGTGCTGCAGTGCAACCCGTTAGCCAACGTGTCTACTGTGGCAGGCGAGCCTCAGCCTGGGCTCTCTGAAGACTCGGATTTGGAGCTGAAGCTGGGTCCAAATTTAGGGAGGACTTCAGAAGAGCCCCAGTGGTTTGACCCACCTATTGGCAATAGGTACAGCACCCAAAAACCCAAGAATGGACAGTACAGAGCACCTTGGTGCCATGTGGAACTGGAGCCACAGAATCAAAACTGCGATACTGATGGGTATCAGGGAGGCTGTCAGACACTGCTTTATGTCAAACACATAAAGAAAATATCCACTATCAGAACCGTTGGTTGACTGACATTTTTTCACATCTTTCTGACAAAATTCGTGAAGTTGTGAGTACCTCAAGCGTCATTACACTTCTGTTCAAGATGGAATCTCTGGCTCACAATCATTGTTTAGCTTCTGTATATTGCAGTGTACATGAAGGTCTGTATTAGTCTGGTTGGGCTGTTATAGTGAAATACTATAGACTGAATGACTTAAACAGCAGAAATTTATTTTCTCACAGTTCTGGAGGGTGGAAGTCCAAGATTAAGGTATTGAATACCATGAGAATTGGTTCCTGGTGAGAACAATCTTCCTGGCTTGCTGATGGCTGTCTTCTTGCAGTGTCCTCACACGGCCTTTCCTCTACGAGCAGAGGGAGAGAGATCTCTGGAATCTATTCCCCTTCTTATAAAGGCATCATCAGTCCCTGTCAGATTATTTCCTCACCCTTATGACTTCAGTTAACTTCAGTTACCTCCCTAAAGGACCTATCTCCTATCTTCTACAGTCAAATTAGGAGGGGCTTCAACATATAATTTTTCGGGGGACACAATTCAGTCCATAACAACAACTTAAGATAGCTTTCTCTGATTTTCAGTCTTTCACTAATACCTCCCTCTTTGTCTACGAATTATTCAAGTTTCCTTAAATTTTTTTTTGATTTTCTTACATTATCCCTTCCCTTTAAAGGCTCTCTTCACTTCTTAATTGGCATTTCTTGCAAATGAAGGCAACTTTCCTCACAATACATTGATTACTCTCCCCACTGTAACACAGCATCTTCTCCCATGACTTTCCTGAAATGGTTCCACTTTTGTTCATAAAAGTTTAGCCATCCAATCAGATGCTTTATTTTCAGTTCCCATAGCATTTTGCCTTTGGGAAACAACTGACTCCATTAAATGGCGCTTCTTTGAAAACTACCTTCCTTTATGTTTTATAGCAATCTTATGATTTCTGTTGGCATACCACCTAGCTTCTTTCTCATCATTCTTTTTATTTTTATTTTTCAGTTGTTTCTCTCCTCACTCCTTAGCGTTAGATACTACAGACAGTTGGCCTTCTTCTCATCTCTTATATACTCTCTCTCTTACTCCAGCAGCTTTGTTTACCATTTAATATATTATCTGCCAGGCGCCTTCCATCTGTTACCAACAACTCTCCCTCTGTCTTTGTCATTTCAGCCTTCGCTATGCTCTCTGAGCTCTCACAGGCAGATCTATTGAACACAGGAATCTCAGTGGAAAATACGAGTACGTTATTTCTCTACTGAGTAAAGCCCTTACAGATCACATGGTCCTGATCCATCTTGCAGCCACGTCATCTGGACTATCTGACCTCCCATGTCACAATAGCAGAGGACCAGACAAGAGGGACACTGGCTCCTAATGACCTCAGCTCAGAAGTGATACACTTGATTCTGCTTCTTTGCCACTGGCCACAACGAATCAAAGGAAAACAGTTGAACTACAAAGGAGGATGAAAAATGTAGATAAGCACATAGGATATTTGATGAGTGCTATCTCGAGGTGACATCACCTCCCATCAAACTTTTATTTCACAGAGAAAACACAGACTATAAAGCAAAAACACCCCAAACTAACTTTTTCTCTTTACGTCCATGGATAGCTTTTCGACATAGTTTATCAATACCTATTCTCACTTTCTCAGTATCTTCCATTCATTTTCCCACCTCACTGGGATTGTTAAGGTTTTCCTCTTTAGCGATTTTATTTTGGCCCCCTCCCATTAAAAAGCTGCCCTCCTCCCATTAAAAATTACTCTTGCTTGATGCCAAGTAATTCTCTAGTTACCTTTTCTCTCTTCCTAATTTCACAGTGCAGTTTATCAAAAATTGTATTTATTCTCACTGTCTGTATTTTCTTATCTTTATGTACCTCGTGACTCACACAATTTTGCTCTTTTCTTCTTACTTATCTGCACTGGAATTGCATTCACCAACATTTAATTTGTGATTAAATTGAGTGAATATTGTTTGGTCCTTCTGTCACCTTTCAGCAATATTTGATTTTGTTGATCAAACTTGTCATCTCAGAAAAATCTTTCACCTTAACCTGCTACTTCTTCCTCCTGCCTCTGGACATCCTTATCTCTTTCACTGGGCACTCTCACTTTGCCCTCTGCCAAGAGATGTGTATTTCTCAGAAGCTCTCTTCTGCCCTTGATAGATGGTCTCATCTACTCTTGTGATTCCAGCCACCATATATATCACAGATCTTGACCTAAAACGTACATCTCTCTCTCCTGAGTCTCTTACAAACTTAACTAATTGCCAACTGAACAACTCTGCCCAAATATAACATGGGCACTTAAAATTAATTATGTGATGTTACTGAACGATTAATTTTACCTTCAATACTTACTTCCACTATTCATCTCTCTACATCATTTAGACCACCACTATTTGTACACTTGTCCAAGTTGGATACTGGGGGAACACTGAAGACTCTGGACTCTGACAACCCTCAGAATGGGAGAAAATAGTTGCAAACGAAGCAACTGACAAGGGATTCATCTCCAAAAAATATAAACATAAATAAATTTGTAAACTAGATAAGCAACTCATGCAGATCAATATCAAAAAAAAAACAAATACCGTATAATATCACTTATATGTGGAACCTAGAAATATGGTACAGATGAACTTATTCGCAAAGCAGAAATAGAGACCCAGATGTAGAGAAGAAACACATGGATACCAAGGCGGGGGGAAGGGGGGGATCAATTTGGAGATTTGGTTTGACATATATACACCAGTATGTATAAAATAGATAACTAATGATAAACTATGGTACAGCACAGGGAACGCTACTCAATGCTCTCTGGTGACCTAAATGGTTAGAAATATTAAAAAGAGGAAATATATGTATAGGTATAACTGATTCACTTTGCTGTATAGCAGAAACTACCACAACATTGTAAAGCAACTATACTCTAATAAAAATTAATTTAAAGGAATAATAAAACTCTGGACGCTGTATAATCATCCCTCACCTTCACAATTAATTCAGTAACCAAGTACTCTCTAACCTAAATTCCTACTCTCTCTCAATATTGTCTACTTTTATTCAAGCCTCTTGCCACTACTTGGTTCTGAGCTACATTTTCTCTTATTTATGGAACATAAACAGTCTCTTAACTTTTAACAGAATAAATCTTTTAACAGAATAAATATTCATTGAGTACCTACAACACTGGTAAATAAGGACATTGTTCACATGCAGTTTACAATGTAGTAGGGGCAATGAACTATAAAATAGAACTATACCTCTCATAGGTAACTGGACAGCCAAGTTTTATAAGAACACGTAGAAAGGGAATTTAATCTCTAATGGAAGTCATGAAAAGCCAGAGATTCAATGTTTATTTTGAAACTTGTATGATGAGAGTGCATTAACCAAGGATTGAATGAGTAAAGTATGATACAAATTGATGACATTACCTGGAGAAAGTTCAGCAGTAAGAGAAGTCTAACCCTGAAGTCTACTGAGTATTGCTGAAAATTTATGGAAGAAGGAGATGCTAAGTAAGGATAGAGAAAGCAGATGAGGGTGGACTAGTAGGCAAGAGCACAGTGCTTGAAGCCTTTTCCCCAAAATTAAAGAGAAGCTATCAAAGAGCTCTAAGCCGTTGAGTGAAATTTAGGTTGCAATGCAGAGAATAAACAAGACAGAAATAATACTGGAGTCAGGGAAAAAGTGAACTGGGATGTTACATCCGAGTAAGAAATGTAAAAGATATGACAATGGACATAGAGAAGAATGGACATATGTGTGTGTGTGTGTGTGTGTGTGTATACATATATACACACATATATGTGTGTATATATATGTGTGTGTATATATATATGTATGTGTATATATATATATATATATATATATATATATATATATATATATACACATACATATATATATATATATAGTATAATTATGACGATTCTTAGGGATTGTTCCAGAGTTTAAGGGTGGGGAGAAGAGTAAAGAATGACTCTCAGTTTCTTGCTTGGTTAATTGGGTTAAAACAGTTTGCAATAAAAAAGATTTAGCTTAAGTCATTTAATCATTTTAAGTGCATTCTGAATCCTATACAAATAAGTTTGAGAAATTTAAGAAAATTGTGTTTCCTTAAGTTTTGCATATCTTTTGTTATTCCATGTAAATTCCCTTCTTTTTCATATGATTAAAGAAAAGTTATGAAAAAAATAAGAGAGAAATGAGAGAAAATAAGATCTTATGAAGAATTATGAATGATCTTTATCTGTTTTTGTGCTTACTGTAATTTCTTACTGTTTATCTCTCTATATACATATTCTGAGATATCTTCTCAGACCTGCTGAATCAATCTGTGAGGAGTAAGTTTAACTAATCACTCAGATGAACCTAAAATTGGTTCATCTACAGGAATAACCAACATAAGAGAGTAGTCATGGTAGTCTCAAAATTAGAGAAGACTTCCCAATTATTCCCATTATGTCCAAGAGAGAATATGAGCAGGTACTTCAAGTATCCGAACTTCGTACGATTTGATTCTGCAAAAGCATTTTAAATAGGAAAAATACATAGAAGAAAGGTTAAGACAAAACTTCCCCAGGATAAAATGGATCCCATATTTTCACCAGATGCCTTTACTTAGGAAAAAGAAATGTTGAAGAATTGTAACAGTATCCAACCTGGAAAACAAAATACAGAAATTTTCACCACTAAGCCTGAGCTCTGTACAACTCTGATTTAGTGCTTTTTCAAGCCTTACACAGCAGTCTCTATTTTTAAAATATTTATAAGTAACCCATTTTGTAGGAAAACACCTAACTTTCATCATAAGAATTATGACACTTTATACTTTTATTCCAGCCTAACTTTTATACTCTATTTTCTACCATTTGGCAACTTATACCCTACGCTCTAGTCAAAAAAATCTCAGTTACAATCACTTAAACATATTGTGTTGGTTCTCAAGTCCAGGATGTTCCTTCTGCCTGGTATGCCCCTGACCTTCTCTCCACGTGGAACATTCCTACTGACATTCAAAACCTAATTCCAAACCCCCTCATTGTTGGCATTCTCTTTAATATCCCCTATTAGCAGGGTTAGTGACTCTAAGTTCTGTTTTACAAAGTTACATTTTTATGATCTATTTATTTAATAGCCTCTCCCTATTTGATTGTAATGAGTTGTTTATGCATCTCTCACACTCTCTTTTGAGTTCCTCTGGCCTTTATTTTTTCTTTTATCTCTTACCCATAAGCACAGTCCTTGCCCCATAGTACGTGCTCAACGTGTTGGCTGAGTGAAAAAAGACACCTTTTAGCTCTCTAATCATTTGTGAAATGTCATTTAAAATGACATCAGATTACCCTTTGTTTCCTAACTTAATTTCTAGTACTATAGAATGTACACTCAGAACACCGTCAGTGGCCTACAGAAACAGTGTTCTCACTGGACTTCATGCACATAGTCAACCCCCTTATAACTTTCTCTGGCATACAACTGCCAGACATGTTATTAAAAGAAAATGATGTACCAACCCCTCACCTATTGGAAAACTTCCAGAAGCTCTCCATTCCTTATTGTATCTTTTCTACTTGATTTTTCAAATACCTCTGTCTTACTTCATCTATTCAGAACTGGCTTTTCTACCTTTGCTTTCATTTTCAATTTCATTCATATCATTATCTGCACTTACCCATAGAACCTAAGCATATTTTAGTTTCTTATGCAAGTTTCCTCACTAGAGGTCAAAGGGGCAAGGACTATTGTGATAAAATATTAAATAAATAGACGATAGGACTTTGTTCTATTGGTCTGGGAAAATTACTACCTGAAACAAAAGAATTCTGGAAACTGAAGGGGTCAGACCAGTCAGCTTTGTTTACTTCAGACTCAAATCAATGTCTTGTCTTTACCTGAGCTCTGGTTACATTTAGAAAAAAGTACTGTAAATACAGTGAATGAGCAAGGCCACTATCTGAGACGTGTCTGGGTCCTTAGTATAGTAACTGAGGGAATGGTAAGCATTGGTCAATGTTTGCTGATTGATGACTCAATAGATCTGGTTAAGCCTCACCGTCAGAATTCCAGATTTTTTAACAAGCTTCTCAGTCTTTTCAACCCAAAGAAAAAACTAAAGAAAACCAGATGACAAGAATTTCAAATTATAAAATATCCCGATTGTCAAATTTAAATAGGGATATCCTGTGCAATGGAGAGGCTGGCTGGTGCCAATTTCACATTTTGTTCTCTAGTGTCTGGATGAAGCCTGCTCTGCCAGTGAGCTGACAGGTCGAGAGCACTCCAGCTTCCACAGACACCCGAGAACTTTCTATTTCTCATGGTGTTCCTACCTTACCTAAGGGAAGGACTATATTCACAATGAAAAGAGTTATGATTCATCACCAGTAGAGAGATTCTTCCACTTTCTGGGTGCCCACGTTAAAAGTCTGGTATAGTCAACACTCCCTCTAACATAGATCATGTATTGAAATGAGAAAACCATCACCTAATATGGCCAGAGAGGTGAAGGGACTTGGCCCAGCTGAGCCCAGGAGACACCACTAATTCAAAACCTCAACCATTAACACAGTGATTGTGATCAAGGAGACTTACAGCACATAAGAGATTCAAAGAGCATATTAATCCACCTCTGGCAACACTGCCAGTTTAAAAGAATGATGAACCTTCTCTCCCACTTGATTCAACCTGGCTATGTATTATACCACTCTAAACGCTAGCAGACTCTATGCTATGGCTTCCATTAGGTAGCACTTAGTATACATGAAAACTTTCTTCAAGAAGTAATTACTTTTGAAACCATAAACATTTCAGTTGGGAAAAGTGAAAAAGAAAGGAGGTGCAAGTAAAGGGAACTAGGAAAAAATAAGAAAATACCCTCAAATATAAACATGTTGATTCAAAAAATAATTTAATGGGGATTTAAATAATACTAGGTGAGCATTTATTCTGTTTCTGCTTTAAATAAAGCATTCTGTTCTATTTGTTAGGTGTTGTACTTGTTTAAGATCTAATGTCTGTTAAAAACCTCTCGAAAGAGATGTATTCATTCTGGTATCCTAAGCACCTATCTGGATGAAAAGCACAAGCAATGGGAAGTCATGGGGCATAAAGGACCTTGCAAAGGCTCTGAAATCCATCTCTTACTTATGGCCTTTGAGACTCAGCCTCCTCCTCTATGTAGTGTTCATAAAACTTAGTGGAGATAGAACACTAGGGACACAGAAGGTCAAAAGAGGTATTTACTACGACTTTCCAAATATCTTCCTTTAGGAAAACAAATATATTTTATTTGCAATGAGGCTTTCTTGTGAATTTTATTCCTCTAAAGAAGAATATTTTTAGTGAACAATTGATTCGTTTGCCTCCCTGTGCTACTTTATTGACAATACTCAGGTAGGGGTGGTTTTCCCTCAAGCAGTTACCTCCATGTGATTTGTATATCAGACCTTCCTAAAAGCATGTTTTCCTGCTCTTTCGTTCCACCCCATCCCAGCTCTACTTCAAATATTGTGATCCTCTATTAAAATGCACAGAACCCTGGGAAAATAAGGAGAAGCAAAATGTTTGTCACTCCCAGCTCTGGTATGCATATATCAGAGGCTAAATTATAACTGATGAAGACAGAAATGGGACCCATATCTGTCTGACTTCAGAAACCAGAAGTGTATCTACTACAAGCTGATGAATGGGAACTCAGATCAAGGCCTAGAGTGGAGAGGAGTCTTCTGATCAGAAGGGGAAAGTAAACAAAGGGCAGCGTTTAATTATTTAATAATAAGTAAGAGAATGACTAGGGTGTTTTTACAGAACAGGATATAATATTGAAATAAAATCCCCCAAAGTGACACAGAAACATAATGCAATCCTCTTAAGCTACAACCCTTCCTAAACCAAACCATACCATTCTCTTCACACATCCTGGAAAGTCAAAAGAAAGGGGATACTGATCTGCATCACACTGGCATTAGAAGCAGATCTAGTTTTAATGAAGTATTACTTCAGGGACTGAAGTTTCCCCCCAAAAAGGGTAAGCTTTTTTCTCAAGAAACATCACTGTGTAATAATCAAGGAGCCAGGGATGGTGGTATTAATTGTTCTAAGTACAGGGATTTGTTTTGCAGAAAGAAGTACCAATCAGAAAGAGAACTGACCAATAATTACTTAACAAAACTGCTTCAGAAGTAGATTTCTAAATCTACTTTTAGACTGATAGTTAGAAAAATCTTACTAAGTTTATTCATTTAGAGGAAATCTGTGCAAGCCTCTGAAACCAAGAGGTATTGTATCAAAAGAGATAAGGTCACTAGACACTTATGTAAGAGCTACTTCTTCCTCAAATGGCCACCATTAAGAGGAGAAACTATTTGCTGTATTTTCTGACTATTACATTACCAAGAAGTAACAATGCACCTTTAGGAAACTAGTATGAAAGAAAAACATAATAAAATTTTTTGCAGGTGACTCTTTGATCTCATAGGTGTGTGTTAATTTTCCAAAGTTGGCACTGGATCCTGCCTTTACAAAATGCTCCTTGAAATATCACATTGAAAATCTTCTCTTTTACTCCTTATTGTAAACACTGTGTATGTTTTTAAGAAGACCAATAAAAAATATGGACTATGGGGCTTCCCTGGTGGCGCAGTGGTTGAGAGTCCGCCTGCTGATGCAGGGGACACGGGTTCGTGCACCGGTCTGGGAAGATCCCACATGCCACGGAGCAGCTGGGCCTGTGAGCCAGGGCCGCTGAGACTGCGTGTGCAGAGCCTGTGCTCCACAACAGGAGAGGCCACAGTAGTGAGAGGCCCGCGTACCGCAAAAAAAAAAAAAAAAAAAAAAAAAAAAATATATATATATATATATATATATATATAGAGAGAGAGAGAGAGAGAGAGAGAGAGAGAGAGAGAGAGAGAGAGAGACTATGAAATTATTTTTCCAATAGTGAAATTGTGGAGAATACATCTTGCATTTCTACTGTATTCCCGCAAAAAGAGGAAGTTCTTTTCCACAAAGACTCTCATCAATGTTAACTCTGGGAGAGAAGTATTTGTAGTTGTCTCATGCTTTGTGGTGAGAGACTCGCACTTTTTCCCCTGTCTCTATTGTGGGAAACAGGGCACACTTTGGGCTGAGAATTCATGCTGTGGTCGGAAAAGAAAGAAACGAAAAATACCCTCATTAACACTGCTCTTTAACAAGTTCAGCAAATGGGCTTCAGGCATTCTAAACAGCAGCAATTAAAAAATAACTTTAGATTTCATACATTTCTTCCAGTAGGATGAAAAGCTGAGGTATGTTAACTTTAATTTTATGGTTTGCGTGAATACCGAGTTCGATTACTCCCTGTCAAAGCAGAAATCAGCCTCTTACAGGGAGTAAGTGCTAATTAAGCAAAACAGAGTAAGCATGTTATCTGAAGTATATTTGATTCTTTCCTGTGCACTTTGGCTGCACAAGCTCTAACCACAGTTTCCGGAGGGACCATCAGTGCTCCCTAAGAATGCCAATGCAGTGTTCCGTCCAGTTAGTGGGGTGCAGAGACCAGTCAGAATGCTGATGCTTTCCACAAAGGAGATGGGGCTAGGGAGGCAAATGCAATCAGGGAGTATTAGCTCTGTCTTGTGTGCCTGCTACAAAACCGTGTCCTCTCAAGACTGCCCTATCCCTTCTTTGCTTTATACGTGTATGTGTAAGTTTGTATATGTAAGCTTTACAAGTCTCTCCTAAGAGAAAACTGAAAATGCCCAGGAAAAAGACAAAACTGCTTCAACAGAGAAAGGTCTCTCTGTTCCAGTTGAAGAGGATATAGAGTTAATAACAGGAAATATCCATCCCCTGAAACTGTATGAAACATGGATGCTTCCACAATTTACTCAAGGTCTCACTGACCAGGCTATAAGTAATTTTAATTATTATTTCTTATGATTATGGTTGATAAAAAGGCTCAGTGGTATGCTAAAAATCTTTAACACTTGTTGACCTTTTTTCTTGATAGCTTTCCTCCTCCCAGGCTCCAGCCAACAGGAGCAGTAACAGATATCCAGATCTTAAGAGGATAGAAGTATAATGGTGCACTGAATATGGAAAGGAAGAACCAGTAATGGTTCCTATACATTCATAACGCGAATCAGCATCAAACTAAGCTTCCCCAAGAAGAAGCTGACAGCAAATAGTTTCTCCTCTTAATGAATTGAGGAAACAACTTTGAAGTTATCCGTAGCCACCGCTTCTGAAGCAACCAGTAGCTTTGCAACTATTAGTTTACTTGTATTAGATTAATTTATATTAGAGTTTATTTAATGCAATTGCTCACAAATTTTAAACCATTTTGTAGAGTAGTGTTCTCTATCTGTTTAAATGAAATGCTTTCCTAAGCTCAAAATCAGTGTTTTTATGTTGTGTAAATTATGAAATTACTGTGAAATATCTGGTAAACTTGATAGGAAACCCCAGATGTCAGCACTTTGCTGGGCAAGATTTAAAGTGGCCCACACCATTAGCCCTCATCAGGAGCAGTAGCAGTGGGCTAAGTCATAAGGGCACGCCCGTCCATTACACTCACCCAGGATACTGTGAGTGAGAAACAAAGGGCAGTCAGACAGGGACCTCTATGCTCAGATTCCACTGCCAAGAAATGGCCTAAGTCAGCTCTTGTTGTTGAAGAAAATAACCCTTTAGCAATCAGACTGAATCCTATTTTAAGTTTTAGAGGAAGAAGGATACTATTTAAACATTGATGAAATGTGCCTCTCTTTTTTTATCAGCATAGAAATCTATTTGAATTCAAAAGAATATGGTTATATTTAGCATAGTGTAATAATTATCTAAAGCACATATCATCGTTGGCTCTGAAACAGTTCTAAAGATGTCATTCTTTTGAAGTCAAAAAATATGCAGTAAAAATGGACAAGGAAGCAAAAATATGAAAAAACAAGTTTGCTGAGTATGGGAAGTTGTTACAAGAGGGGCACAACAAGATAATGTAACAGAGTCCAAATTACATAACATGCAGCAAGGAGTTCTCTTGCTTTAACAACTCCTAGAAAATAAACCAGTAATCTCAATGCAAGAATATCACCACTGGGTTATTTAACAGGACAAATTTTCTGAGGGACACAGGTAGTAACTCACTATACTTCCCCTTTCTCTAATATCTTTTCTCACACCAATTTCTTTTCTTTCCTCGAGGATAGATTTTATCCTGTTGAAAACAATTTTAGTTTTATTTGTAAAGTGGAGTAAATAATATCCTGAGTGAAGTAGGCAGCGTTTTAGCTGAAGATGCTTAGGAATCAAACTTTTGAAAAAGGCCAATCAGCTAGCTAGCTAGCAGTTACCATCAGTGGCTTGCAGAGAAAAAAATTACAGATGATATGTTTGCTAAATAGATAAAAAGAATAAGCAGTTTAGAATGGGTGAAAAATCCCAGGATCTACTGTGACCTAGACCAGAGGTGCCTAAACTTTTTGGAACCAGGGACCGGTTTCCTGGAAGCAAATTTTTCCAGGGAGGGGGGGCGGGGTGTGTGAGGTTCAGGCGGTAATGTGAGCCATAGGGAGCAGCAGATGAAGCTTAGTTGGCTTGCTTGCGACTCACCTCCTGCTGTGCAGCCCGGTTCCTAAGAGGCTGTGGACTGGTACCCGTCCAAGGCCAAGGGGTTGGGAACCCCTGACCTACACACTCAAAAGCAGACAGCTGACCTTTGATTAAGCCCATTTTCCTGTGGAGTGAGCCATAAGGGGCTCCAAGACACAGTTTGGTTTCAATGTTTCAGTGTTCACAGCCAGAGGGCAAACTCAGAATGTCTCCTCCTCTTGCAAAAACTGGACCACGGATGAGAAGTCTTTTTTTTTTGAGTAGCCCTTCACGCACAACATCCCTGCAGATCTGATGGGCTTGACTGCCCAGAAGGACTGGGCTCTTTGTGCTGGTAGCAGAGTCTCATGCTAATCCCAGATCCTTAGCCATTAGTGTTGCTCCGAATCCGCCCTGATAGTAATTAGCCGAGGGAACTCCATCCATCACCCCAGGTACAGGATTATAAGTGTCACTTGACCAACATTGTCCTGAGCTCGTATTTAGGATTTTAGCCAAGAGTTTTGGGTCAAGCCCTAACCTGAGTCCCAGATTCATAGCTTCAGCAGTTCCAATCCTACTAATAGCTAACAGCAAGTTTTTGCAGATCTTCGAAGCCTGGCCAGTCCCAACAGCTCCACGATGCACCACATGGGAGCCCATGCACCACAGCAGCTCAACCCCTCCCATCCTAAGTGTGAGGTGGCCAGATCGAGCCATTCCCACACTACCAGAAACAGGGGCATCCGTGAAAACCGCTCCCATTTTCTCAACTTCTTTGGCCAATTCTCCGAAAACCATAGGATCAACAGTACTGGAATCTATTAATAGTGAGTCTTTCTTCACTTTTTTTTGAATTCCATTTGCTCCACAATAAGCTTCTAGTGCATTGATGCATTGTAATAATTCTGTCACCTTTTTCGGCTACATCCCCTGCAGAAGACACTACAGGGTTCATCTGCATCTAGAAGCTCTTTGCATGAATCAGGGAACACATCAACAATGGTGAGTGGCTAGCCATGTTTCATGAGCTCTTTTGCCACTGGACTCCCCACGTTGCCTACTCCAATGAATCCAACTGGAGTCTTGGAAGCTACTGACCTAGAACACAGCGCTGCAAGGCTGGCCACCACTGGTTGCTGCAGACGACTCCCTGTACCGGAGGCCGGAGGTGGCTCCACGGAGACGGAAGGAGGCTGCCACGCTGCCCGTGCCCCTCCTTCCCACGGTGACCTCCTCGACTCCCGGCTCACCCACTGGCTGCTATAGGGTGCGTGATGCGGAGGGCCGGCTCGGCTGTGGCGATTCTTAATACCTCTTTGGTACTAGGTTACACATACAGTTTCACCTAGTGAGCGATTTAACAGAAGGAATTTTTTTCTACGGCATTTTTGCGGCACAGCAGATAGAAGCGAGGTCACTATTTCTTTGAAAAACTGAATTAAAAATTTATAGAAAGTCATGATTCATTCTACAAATATGCTGAGTCAAAGAAACGTGAAAATTGATGCGATGGAGGAAGAGCGCTAGACTTCCCTGATGCTCAACTGGCACCTTTCTTCTGGTGTCAGAACATGGTTGTGTAACTCCTTTAATCCCAGTGGATTTTCCAAAAATTCCAGAATCTTCAGATTTTGGTAGCCTCTGTTTACTGCCTTTGCCCCCCTATGCCAAACCCCACCCCACCCCGCACACATTCATTTTTTACCAGTTGTCCTCCGGGGTGTTTTTCTTTATAGAGTTATTGCAGCAGTTTGTTAGACTACTGACCCCCAGTGCAAATGCCCCTCCCCCCGTTTTCTCACCCTGTGTAGTTTTGTTCCACCTTGACCTGGGCTTGGTCACGTGACTTGCTTTGGCCCAATGGCATATCAAGAGCTGAAGCTTGGAGAGCACTCGTGCTTTAGGGCTTGTCCTCATGGAAACCTGACATGTTAGGAAGCCTGGCTAACCTAGTGGAGACTAGGCACAGGCCACAGCCAGCACCAATGGCCAGACATGTGAAAGCAACCAGCCCCAGTCCAGCAACCAGATGATGGCAGCCTCAGTAGTCACCTCAGGTGAAAGCAAGATAGATCCACCCAGGAGATCCCAGCCCATTCTGCTGATTCACAAATTGTGAGGAGATAAAGTGCCTGCTGTTTTAAACCACCAAGCTTAGGAGTAGTTCATCACACAGGAAGAGATATAACTATCTTTACTGTTAGATTATCTTCCCATTTTATACCATGTTTCCCCTCAAACGACTGTTCCTTAATCCAAGATTCTAGAAAAGAAATTAACAACTGATGAGGCTGATAGAGCCTTAACATTTTTTATAAGTTTTGTAAACTTTTAAAATAACTGTTAATAAAATCAATATTTATTTGATCACAAAATTATTTTCTTCAGTTGCCTTAAGAAGTAATGCAGAATTGTACTAAGTTTATACATTTGGAGGCTCTAAAAATGTGTTATTCCTTGGATTCAAGTCCTAGTGTACTTTATGTGGGCATTCACGTTTGCAAAATGATTCCAGGAAAGTTGCGATTTCATTTTACAACTTTGGCCTAAGGAGTCTTATGATATTTTACCTGAGAAAAAGAACACATTAATTCCACTTTCAGCTATTAAACCCATGGCTTCCTGTATTTTCTAAATTCCCTATCAGTGAAGAAGACTATGTATAGCGTACAAGACTGTCATGATTAGGAGGAAGGTAGTACAGAAAGAGCCCATCAAATTAGGCATTGCCCAGTCATGTCAGTATACTAACGTGGCGAGCCACAGGCAGCTTGAAGCCTGGAAAAAAGACAGATACAGTGTAATGATTATCCTAAGGATCCGGATAATGATTCCCATGATTTTGTTTTAAATATTAATGGCAGAGGATTCTGGGGAAATGGTGGTGGCTACAGAGAAGATTTTTATCCCTGAATATGCCACCCCTCCCCTAAATACACAACCCCCCACCCCCACAAAGAAGAAAGAAAAGCATCTAGGATAGCAAGATCAAAAACCCACAGACAACATCTACAACAAGGTGTCCACATTAACTGCAACATACAGCCAGGTAGGAACAAACCAACAACAGGAAAAAGACCTACATATGTGTATCCCAAGGTGTGTGGGAGGAAGACGAGGGAAGGACTCTCTCTCTCTTTAAGGAGAGCCAAAGGTTACTATGGTTCATGAACTCACTGAGATTGAAAAACTCACTGAGAACAGCGGCAGAAACCGGGAGTGAATGTTGCAGGCTCCACTTTGCAGCTGAGTGCAAGAACTTTGAAATGTTCTGAGGATGCCAAGTGTTCTGGGGTCTGTGAAACCTTGACACCTATCAAACCAAAGCACCATTCCAGAACAAATCCCCATACTCAACAAGGACAGGAAAGAGGAGGCCTGGGTAAATGGGCATAGGAGGGCCGAGGAGGAAGATTTTAGAAATTTTAAGGTCATTTTTTAAAATTATGTTGTGGGGCCTCCCTGGTGGCGCAGTGGTTGAGAGTCCGCCTGCTGGGACACAGGTTCGTGCCCCGGTCTGGGAAGATCCCACATGCCGCGGAGCGGCTGGGTCCGTGCACCATGGCCGCTGAGCCTGCGCATCCGGAGCCTGTGCTCCACAACGGGAGAGGCCACAGCAGTGAGAAGCCTGCGTACCGCAAAAAATAAATAAATAAAAAAAATTATGTTGTGAAAATAATAGAAGATAGTGAGCCCTGGAGTTCTGAAGCTAGAAATTATATTCTGATCTATGTTTCCCTCCTAAAGTGGAAACTTATTTCATTTAAAAATGAGCGACAGAAGAGTATTCCATTCACATCCTGTAGAAAATCAGTGAGAAAAAAAAAGAAAAAAGAGGGGTGAAAAGAAAGTTCCAGCAAATCCTGAAAACGTCACAGAAAGACACGTCCACAGAACAAATGAAATTTATTGCCTGATATTGCGGAAAAAGTAAAAGAAATTTTCAAAGGAATAGAAACTGGTTTTAAGAAAAACATAAAAGAAATTAGAAAAATTCAGAAATGAAGTGATTGGAGAATAGCAAGATTTGAAAAGGTGAAAAATTCAGTAAGTAATTTGTTTAAAAAAAATCATGTCTCGAGAGAAGGTTAAACTAGAAGGAACACAAGTTTGAATAAACACAGTGGATAATGTCTCCTTGGAGAAACAGCTGATTTCAAATCCAGCATAAGAAACGAACAAGATGTTCCTGGTACCTCTTGTCATATAAGAGAGCTGGGAAGACTTCAAAGACTACTGTGGTTGTGTGGAAAGGACTCAGGAGCCAACTTGAACAGGATCCGTGAACCTAAGAGGGGACAATCTCTGCATCGATATTTATAACAACCTCACTGAAAACAACAACAAAGCAAGAAAATACCTCATTAGTCATCTTTGGAAGAGTCAACCTTTCTCTCTCTTGTTTTTTCTTTTTTTGTAAAACTGGTAAATAAAATAAAAGAAACATTTATTCTTCCTTTCCTAATTAAACTGTAACTCAGGGCAACCAAGTAGTTGATGAAATAATGTTCTAGCTAGTAAATGAATAATCATCTAGTTAGTAGAATATCACCATTTGGTACCCTTAATAAATTAATGGATCTAGACATTGATCATTAATGGCTGCAACGTCACAGTAAGACAGACACTTTATAGTTCCTTTTGGAATTCATCAGTATTATCTATGAAGTAAACTTGACAAAAAAATCACACCTGAATTATGTCAGTGCTCTAGATCTATCTACCAACTGACAGTAAATACATGGACCAAAGGAGCATGATAAACATATAAGCAGAAAGGGGATGCAATCAGCATAATCCAGACAGTTGGGAACCCTACTGGATGAATGCTTTGAATTCAAGGACAAATACTTGCAAGAAAAATGAGCAAACTGAGTTCTTTTAAACCTATACTTTAAAAGAAATTGTGTTTGGATCAGCAATCAAATAAATAATGGTTATTAAAATAAAAATACATTTAGAGGACAATCAAGGAAACATGAACTGACTGGCTATTTGTTGATATTAAGGAATCATTATTATTTGCGGATGTGTGATAATGACATAGTTGAGCTTAAAAAGGGCAGTTCTTGCATTTTAGAAATATGGATACTGACGTTTTCACTGAGAAAAAGAAATCTGGGATTTGCTTTAAAATTGCTGGGGATGATGGTGGTAGTAGTAAGAGAGGGTGCAGAGACAATCTATTGGCCTGAAATGGACATTTGATGAGAACAATGGATGAAAGTTTCTACTTCTTTCTCTTTATTTCTGTAGATGTTTGAAATTTTCCATACTAAAACATGTTTTATAAATGTAGATGGCTTGCAATGTGCTCTTCTGAGCTCTCAGAAGGCAAAAAGCCATTCTTAAATTAGGAGCTTTCTTCTCTAGCCAAGAATTCTAATGATAATTTTGTCCCAACTGGCCAGTGCACTCAGATTGCTCTGAGATCTGTTGGTGGGAAAAAATCAGCACAAACAATAAAGAGGCTCTTCAGTCTTAGAAGAAAACAACAAAGAGTAAAGGCTGCTGCTAGGTCTGGGGCAATAGTGTAGTTACCAGTATAAGACAAAATATTAGTTTCTTCCAAAATCCACCTGTTACTACTGTGTATACTTTTGCAGCAAAGTATCTTTTCTACGTTGTCAGCATTAAAGTAAATTTACTATTTAGGTAGCATTTAAATTATCATATACTCAAAGCCTAGAAAGAATCCCCTAGGCTGAAATGACGTTAAATCTTAGTTGGGCCATTGCAGTGTATTCTCCAGTCTTACTTGCTTTGTCTATAACTGTCGTAAAAAGGTGTGAGGAGATCTGCCAATATTAATGCCAGGATTCAAAATGAGTTCTTTGTAGCTTGCTTCCTTCAGGATCTTCTGCCCTCAGACCCATGTATTTACTTAATGCCTCAGATTATTGTATATGTCACATCTTTCCAACTAGAAGACAAGCTCCTTTAAGGGCAGTGACTAGTCTCATCAACATCGAATTTACTCCAACACCAGTGCTTTCAAAATGTGTGTTGTTTAGTATATGTCTGATCGTAAGAAGTTATAGAAACATTTCTACTCTAACTAAATAATAATGATACTACTACTACTATTTCTACTACTACTGCTAATAAAATGTATGAAATAGAGTATAAATGGGAAAATAAAGATCACACTGGAAATCCCAGACTATAAAATGAATGATCCCAAAGCCACTGGCCAATCCATCGACTGTAAACAGTTACTTGTGAATTGGTCAACATTTAAATGCATAATTGAGACAAGGGTTAAAACAAATTTTATTACCAAAAAACACAATTTTTATACCTACAATTTTTGAGCTCAACTAACCTGTAGTTTTAACAGAAATAGATGAGATTCAAAGTATTCATTCAGTTTCCTAAGTGATCCATTCCCTATCTTTCCTTATGAAACAATCAGTTACAACTCTAATAATTTGTCAAGGATTCACCAATCTCTACTTCCTTTATTTTCCAAGGTTTGGTATCATTACAGAATCAAGTCCTTTGGCGGAATTTAATAGTTTCAAAATCCCTCAGCAATATTATTCACTGGGATAAAATAATATGAAAATTTAACAAACACTGACTATGTGCTGAGAAATGATCCTTCAGTGATTCACTCAAGGTGGAGACTAGCATTCAGGCTACACCTGAGGTAGAATTTGAATTCCAAAGTGGACCTTTAAACAACAGCTCATCTTCTCTTTTTAAAACCATCAGAAAGAAGCCTGTTGCCTGACCTTTGAGATTCTGCAAAGAGACCATATTTAGATCTTTTGTCTCTTTTAACTTCCCTAGTCCCCTTCTCTACTTTCAGAATAGTGATTCCCAGATAAGTACAATGAGTTCAAACAGTGTGGTTAAAGGGGTAATTAGTCTGCTCTGCAGCCAAGTTACTCACAGAATAAATAAGTTGGCTTTCACAGTTGTTAGCTTCTTCCTGGGCTTTGTTTAGAGGGGTCTCAGCTCAAGCAAGCAACCTGTCAGCAGCCTGAAATAACTCTGTGGAAATCTAATGGCATATATGTAAAATATGTCTATGAAACCTTTTATTCAATCTTAGGTGCATAATTTTACTACTTCTTTAGGCCTGGAAAAGGATATTCAGCTACAAAAGGACAGAAAAGAAAATGTGTAGAATACCGCATGCCCTCCTCACACCCTAGAACCTTATTTTACCCGTTTCATCAGAAAATGATGTATACTGTAAGAAACATTTTTTAAATTAGTTGATCAAATATTTAAGTGCACTAAGTCTCTGTATTTATTAAAGCAAATATAGTTACCTTTCTGTCCCTTTCTAAAAGAAAGCAAAAGATACAGTTCTTTTTTCTTAAGACTCAGGGTTTATGGATATTAATTATTACACTATATTGACACCCAGACATGTTTATAGGAGGCTTTTGAGACATACAGAGCTATTTATTCCCATACCAAATGGCACTTCTTTTTCCTCTGCCTTCTGCTTGTATTTTTTCTGTTGCGATTATATCCTACTAAGGCTGCTACATGTCTTTGTTTGAGTTGAGGTTCTGAAGGTAAGACTGTATAGTCTCCTTTTTACAGAATAATAATGGGTTTTATGACTGTTTGCCTTCAGAAGCCTCTTTTTCCACTCATTCTCATTTCATATCTATGGTGAGGTGTTGAAAACAGATGAGTTAGTTCTGAACTGGTGATATATAAATCAATTATTATTTGATTCATATTCAAGGCAGCTCCTCCTAAAATAGCGGCCTTCCTGCCTGTGGGATGTAGTCTAACCTACTGCCTGGATCTACACCCACCAACATCCATATTTTGTCTATTGTTACCTTGGACACTTGTAGGAACTGAGTGAGTTTCTGTTTCTATAGTGTCCATTGACAGACAAATGAATAAAGAAAATATGGCACATATGTAGAATGGAATGTTATTCAGCCTTAAAAAATAAGGGAATCTTGCCATTTGCAACAACTTGGATGAACCTTGAGGGCATTATGCTAAGTGAAATACGTCAGAGAGAGAAAGACAAACACTGCATAATCTCACTTTTACGTGTAATCTAAGCTGCTCTCACAGAAACCGAGTAGAATGGTGGCCGTCAAGGGCTGGGGAGTGGAGGAAATGGGGAGTTGTTGGTCAAAGGGTATAACCTTCCAGTTATAAGATGAATAAATCCTGGGAGTCTGATGTACAGCATGGTGACTATAGTTAACAACACTCTATTGCATACTCAAAAGTTTCCGAGATAGTAGATCTTACATGTTCTCATCACACACACACACACACACACACACACACACACACACAAAAGGTAATTGATTGTGTAAGGTCATGGATGTGTTAACTAACCTTATTGTGGTAATCACTTTGCAATATATACATGTATCAAATTATGATGCTGTACACCTTAAACTTATACAGTGTTACATGTCAATTACATCTCAATAAAACTGGAAAGAAGAAAAAGATTCACATGGAGAAGGGTGAGGCTGGTAGAAAAAAGCCACTGCCTTGAGCAGTGGGCGGAGGTGGGCGGAAAGCCATGGGCCTCTATTAGCACTGCTGGGTAGGTTCTGTTCCCACGTGTGGGGAGGGGGTAGGACAGCACAGCTGTGATCCTTATTGCAGACCCTAGGCAGCCTCAGGCAACTTTTCAAAGTTAGATGCTGAAAACCAATAAATGAAACTATAAGGAAGAATTACATAAATGCCTTTATTCTACTTCTGGTCCTCTTGGCAACTTTTTCCATCTAAAAGCTGCACCCTGCAGTTCTCAAAGCAGGAACATTAACATGGATCAGAAGTTTCCAAACTTTTCATCATCAACCCCTACACCAAAAGAAAAGTTGAAATTTTATGACCCCTAGTAGATGAAGTACCTTGTGTGTTTTTCACATTTATCAAGAGAACATTTAACAGTTACCTACTATGTGCCAAGAGAAAATAAAAATAAGACACAGACTTTCAATGCAGACTTTGTTCCGGTATTATTCTTCGTTTTGACTTCAGTATAAGAACTATTGAGCTATTTGCTGTCCCAATAAGGGGATAAGCAGACGATGACAGAATCCTGTGATCTCTTCCCAAGTTTGCAACTACAGGGTTGGTCCTACAATTGCTCAGTAACTTTGTATTTTGATTTAAGGGGAAACTAAACGAACTTCCTGTCCCAAAGTAACTCTGCTTTGTGGAGACTGGAGGTGCCCTGCAATTGACTCAAGATACTGTTTATTTGTTTAAACAGTTCAATGAGTAGTTTCTATTTAACAAGTGAGCACAAATTTTCACAACAGTACCTACCCCATGACATAGCTCAGACGAAAACTCTGAGGGAAAGGAAAACTATATGGGCAAAAAGTCCAGGTTCCATCCACTGTACATGGGATATTGATAGGCTTGTAAAACTTACAGAGGTACCTGGAGGTACCCAGGAGCCCTGGGTATTTAGTATACAGATCAGCAAAGGATGGTGGAAAATAAGACGACACCAGGTCAGGGGACAAATTAAGCAGGTGAAGCTGGTCCTTTATACTCTTTTCCCTTCTGATACACCACTGCTCTGTCATGTCCAGAATATGTTCTGTATCCTCAGTAGACCTACACACACACACACACACACGTGTAGCACACAAACATGCATGCATGCATGCATGTACACATACATGGACTTCCCAGTCTTCTCAGTTAAAATTCAGCTTGTAGTAACTAAAGAAAATTTATAATGCTCTATATTTTATAGAGTTTAAAAATACTTGCACTTTAAGAGAAAACTTTTCATGTCTGAAAATCCCTTCTCACGAAGGAAGTTATTTCTGATATTGGAGGTTGACAGTTTCACAGAGAAAACTTCAGGAGCACAGAGATATGCCTGACCCTCTCCACACGCACCATCTGGGGAGAATTCACCAACACAGAGGCTCAACCCCTCTGCTAAGTCAAAATCAAGTATCCCAACATCATTATTTCACAGAGAATACCCTACCTCATGTTAGGCATTCATATGTATTTTATTTGTTGAAGAGAGGAAGAAGATATAAAGGAGGGAATCATCCGAAATTACAGAGGACAGCATTTAAGTCAATATAGATATTTAAATTTAGGGTAAAATTAAATGATAATTTGAAATTATATGTGGAGTTTTATTTACTAAAGAATATTTTGGAAAGTTCAACTCCTATTTTCACTTATATTTTCAGAGAAGGTATTTGGTCCAAATGAAGAATACCCTCAATTATTGTTCTTTTATTGCAAGCAAAAAAGGATTTATACTTCTTTTCATGAAATATGGTTGTTTGACAACAGAAGGATAAATATTTTATATTTTTAGAAACAACAGTCAGGCTACTGATATTCGTAATTAGTTTTAATAAATCTGAATGCTTCTTATCATCTACTCTTTAGCTTGTACCTGAGGAGTTGAATACCTCCGGGAAGATACGTGCCCCAGACCCGTAAATATGCAGTTCACAGAGCCCACCACCAGAGGGCAATAAAGAAGTCAAATCTTGAAACCATGGAGTGAAAATAGTGGGAGTTTAAATAAAAGCAACATTTCACAGTATGCTTTTCTGACCAACGTTATATCTAATAACTTAATGGATTGTATGTACATGGATTCTGAAAAGTCAGCAGCACACTTCACTGGTCAATTTCTATGATAAGGGGAACGTAATTGGAGTGTAGAAAAACAGTATACTTACATCTTAAAATTCCACCCCTACAGAATCTACTACTCACTATTGAAAAATGGTAAGAAGAATAGCTTTCTGTGTCTCAGTCACCAGTTAACATTTTCAAGAGTAGAATTTATCTTCCTATGATGCTCAAATACACAGGAAAAATGCATATCTAGGACAATGGATAAACTCTATACGACATGTGAAAATAATTATTCAAATGGAAAAAGTAAAAGATCTACAAGGAACAGTTTTATATGCATTAGTGTGGATATATACATAAAGAGGCTCTAAGAAACATAAAAATCACTTCCAGGAAGTAATTTTAGGTAGAAGAGAATTAACATGGATGAGGAAGAAAAGAGAGTTGGTTTTAAGATAGTTTCATTTACTTGTTTTTTTGTGTTTATTTATTTGTTTTATTTATTTGGTCTTTGGAATATAAGGAAACAGTGGCTTTCACATCCGTATCCCAGTGGAACAAAGGGACCGAGGTCTATACTGGAGCCCAGCCATTGTTTGACTATCTTGTAATAATACTGGTGAAATACAGCCAAATCATTTGAACTACAAGCATCCTCTCTGACAATAATCTTAAGACATCAACATTATAAATTAAAGAAAGGAAAGAGAGAATACTGTTTTCTTTAGAGAGAAAATACAGATTCTGGATCAAATCAATAATGTCAGCAAACCTCACGGGTATAAAATATTCTGCTGCCTATCATTCAGGTCATGCCTCTAGAAGAGGGAAACTGGGTGATAATTTCCCCAGATTTTATATTTAATTCAAATATTTTAGGTAAGAGGCATCTCTAGTAAAGCACTGTATCATTGATTTTTTCCAATAGGATAGCTCACAGGAGTTCCTCTTTCCTTCTCAAATACATATGGGGAAATGGAACTGGGTGTGGGTTAGAGGAACTATCTAAATAGAGCATAGTAATCAACAGTTTGTTTTTTAAAAATAGCAATTTCTATTTAAATTGTTTCCAGAGACAGAAACACACAGAGACAATTCCATGTGACAACAGTGGAAGAGACCAGAGTGATGCAGCTGCAAATCAAAAAATGCCAACACCAGTGATTGATGGCCACCACCAGAATCTGGTTAAGACAAAGAAGGATCCTCCCCTCGAGGCGTCAGAAAGAACATGGCCCTCTCAACACTCTTGAGTTTGATCTTCTGGCCTCTAGAGCTGTGATAAAATAAATTTCTGTTCTTTTAAGCTAACAAGTTTGTGGTATCTTGTTATGGTAGCCCTAGAGATAACAGTATTTGATTCCTGAGATGGCAACTGTATTCTGGCTATGTAATGACTATTCCAAGATGATCAACAGACACAAAGATAAAGAAAGGCAAAACTGAGACTAAGCCCAGTTCTTTTTATTCCCAGAATAATAAATGATTTTTTAATTAATTTAGATCTCTTTGTCTAACCCCTCTGCTTTTCAAAAGACTATGTGCGACCAATCGAATATTAACATGTTATACTTTCCTTTTACTTCATCTAAAATTATTTCTAATTCCCCTTATGAGTTCTTACTTGACCCATGAATTATTTAGGAATATATTGTTGAATTTCCATTTGTGATTTTCAACAAATTTCTTTCTGTTAACGATTTCTTATTGCATTCTGTTGTCATCTGAGAGCACTCTTTGTATTGTTTATATCCTTTAAAAGTACTGAAATTTGTTTTATGGCCTAGCATATAGTATATCCATGTGCATTGGAAAAGAATGTATATTCTGACGCTGTTGGGTGGAAGGTTTTATAGATGGCTGTTAGGTCTAGTTGATTGATAATGTTGTGCAAGTTTTTTTTTTTCTTGTTGATTTTCTGTCTGTTCTGCTATTGAAAGAAAGGTATTAAAGTATCCAACTATTATTGTAGAACTGTCTGTTTCTCTTTTCCGTTGTGTTGATTTTGCTTCAATGTATTTTGAAGTTCTGTTGTTAGGTGCATAAAAGTTTATAATTATTATACATTCTAGATGGTATAATCATTTTATCAGTTTAAAATATCTTTGTCTCTAGTAAAAATGTTCATCTTAAAATATATTTTTTTCTGATATTTTCTTAGCCACTCCAGTTTTGCTGTTGTTGTCTTGTTTTGTTGTGTTGTTACTGTTATGGTATATCTATTCCAACACTTTTACATTTCACCTATATATTTTCTTGACTCTAAAGTGGGTCACTTTCTTGTTGATGTTATATACATATATAACTGTATATTACATTCAAAAATTACATATATAATAACAAATTATGGCAGACTTTGAACTGGACCTTTTATTTTTTTCCGTATGCAGGCCTCTCAGTGTTGTGGGCTCTCCCGTTGCAGAGCACAGGCTCCGGACATGCAGGCTCAGCGGCCATGGCTCACGGGCCTAGCCGCTCCGCGGCATGTGGGATCTTCCCAAACCGGGGCACGAACCCGTGTCCTCTGCATCGGCAGGCGGACTCTCAACCACTGTGCCACCAGGGAAGCCCTGAACTTCACCTTTAAATGAGTATGATTTAGACAGTAGAGCTTCCCTACCAAATGCAAATAACTCACTTGAACTCTCTTTTTTGTAAAGGACAGACCGATTCTTCCAAGGGAAATTCTTGAACTCATTAGATATGTGATATTCATTATAATTAGTTGCATTTAACACCACAGAAAGGACTTGATCAAAGGCTATTTTACTCTTTTCTTCCTCACTGGATGATTAGCTAGGTTCATTTTTAAATGGAAGATATACTCTAGATATTTCAACGTAGGGCATCTCTTCCTTTCAAATCTCAGAAAGAAAGGTGTGCTTCAGTTTCCCTGCAGAAAGCTCTAGTATCTTGCCCCCCTTTTGAAAGAGGAACGAATCCTTCTTTCTCTATTCTTCTTTGTCTTCTTCCCTTCATCAGCAATGAGCCTCTTTATCATTTTTGTCAGCCCAAAGAATAATTTTTCTCTTTCCAGGCCATTCAAAAATTGTACACTACAAAGTAAACAGAAAGAGCTTTATTTATAAAAATAAAACAGCTATGGCATTAGTTCTTAAAGAGTATAAAATTTTGATCCCTCATTCCAACAAAAAGTCTTGTTAGCATTTAGGGTTCAATGAGAGGCAATAAACAAAAATGTTTTGGTGACTCATTTGACATCTTTACTAATAGGTTTGAATTCATACTGGTGAATATCAGACATATTTGTGTTAGGCAATTAAAATTAAATTATATCTAGAGGTCTTTTAAGTTACCATATTAGCATTAACAAGTAATCTTAGAACTCATCTTGAAAGTAAAAGGTACTTTTATACTTTATAATGAAAAAATCAATAAAATGTGCCTTTATGCAGAGAAAATGTAATTATAATACCAATTAATGTTAACTGGTCACTTTTTTATTGAAGTAGAGTTGACATACAATATTATGTTAGCTTCAAGTGTTCAACATAGTGATCCAACATCTAAATACATTTGAATTGGTCACCATGATAAGACTAGTAACCATATATCACCATACAAAATTATTACAGTATTATTGACTATATTCCTCATGCGGTAGATTGCATCCCCAAGACATTTATTTTATAACTGGAGATTTCTACCACTTAATCCCCTTCACCTATTTCTCTCAGTCCCCATCCCCCTTCCCCTCTAGTAATCACCAGTTTGTTCTCTGTATCTACAAGTTTGTTTCTGTTTTCTTTTCTTTGCTTTATTTTTTTAGATTTCACATATAAGTGAAATCATACAGTATTTGTTCTTCTCTGTCTGACTTATTTCACTTAGCACACCTAGTACTCTAGGTCAATCCATGTTGTTGCAAGTGAAGATATTTCATTCTTTTTTAGGACTAAGTAATATTTCATTATATATATGTGTATATGTACACCACATCTTCTTTATCCATTCATCTATTTATGGACACTAGTTTCTTCCATATCTTGGCTATTATAAGTAATGCTCCAATGAACAGAGGGGTGCATACATCCTTTCTTATTAGTGTTTTTGTTTTCTTTGGATAGATACTCAGAAGTTGAACTGTTGCATCATATGGTAATTCTATTTTTAACATTTGGGGGAACCTCTGTACTGTTTTCCATAGTGGCTGCACCAATTTACATTCCCACTAACAGTGCACAAGGGTTCCCTTTTTGATGATGGCCATTCGGACAGGTGTAAGGTGATATCCCACTGTGGTTTGGATTTGCATTTCCCAGATGATTAGTGATATTGAGCATCTTTTCATGTGTCTTTTGGTCATTTGTATGTATTCCCAAAGCAATGTAACCCCGATCAAAATACCAATGGTATTTTTCACAGAATTAGAACAAATAATCCTAAAATTTGTATAGAATCATCCAAACAAACAAACAAAAAACCTCCAATAACCAAAGCTATATTGAGAAAGAAAAACAAAGCTGGTGGTATGACATGCACTGATCTCAGACTATACTACAAAGCTATAGTAATCAAAACAGTATGGTATTAGCATAACAACAGACACATAGGTCAGTGGAATAGAATAGAGAGCCCAGAAATGAACCCACAGTTATGTGATCAATTAATCTACAACAAAGGAGGCAAGAACATACAATGAAATAAAGACAATAAATGGTGTTAGGAAAATTGGACAACTACTTGCAAAAGAGTGAAACTGAATTATTTCCTTACACTATACATAAACATAAATTTAAAATGGATTGAAGACTCACATTTAAGACCTGAAGCCATAAAACCCCTAGGAAAAATACATTGACATCGATCTTAGCAATATTTTTTGGGGGTCTATCTCCTCAGGCATGGCCAACAGAAGTAAAATTAAACAAGTGTGATTATATCAAACTGAAAACCTTTTGCAGAGAGGAGAAAACCATCACAAAATGAAAAGGTAACTTACTGAATGAAAGATTTTTTCAAATGATATATCTGATAAGGAGTTAATATCCAAATTATCTAAAGAAATCATACAATTTAATATCAAAACCCCCCAGATATTCCAATTTAAAAATCGGCAGAGAACCTGAACTCGTTACTTTTTAAAGTGTTTGATACAGTACTTAGATGCATTCTTTTTTCATTAGCCTTGAATATCAATACTCTTAACGTCTCCGTTTATAAATGAAGAAATTAAGGAATGGAGAGATAAATGACTTGTCTAAGGTACAAAGCTTATTACAAAAAAGATTATACTAAACCAGACCTCTGATTCAGATTCCTATACTTTAATCATTATGGCTTACTGCAGAAGATTAGAGACAGAATTTGACATTGAAAGCTTAGATTCCAGTTTTTAATGTGACTTCTTCACCATGCCTTTATGTCTAAGGGAAAAAATTCTGGTCTGTACTGCCATTAATGATAATACTGCTTTAGAGAAATGTTCTGGAGGGAAAGGATATTATTCAAATTTATTTTTAAAGTTTTTTTTTGGTTTGACTTTGTTTCTTAATTTTCTCATGCTAGGATGGGAGGGCAAACCAAACCTAAACTAACAATACCAACTATATGTGTGTGCGTGTGAGTGTGCCTGTACTTATAAGTATGAAAATACATCTTACAAGAAAAGGCAAGGCCAGAATCTATAAGGCTAAGGATTTCGACTTTATCTTAGATGCAAGAGAAAGCAATTAAATGAAAAGATAGTTGTGTAGACACTAGGCTGTTCAAGTAGAGCAAAGGAGAAATGGTAGTGGCTAAGATGGTGGCAATGAAGATGAAGAGAAACATTATGTATGTGATGAGAGGGAGAGAGAGAGAGAGAGAGAGAGAGAGAGAGAGAGAGAGAGAGAGATGAGATTCCAGAGGACCTAATGATGCAGTCTATGCAGAAAGTGAAGAAAAGGAAGGAATTGAGGACCATTCCCAGGTTTTTGCACTGAGTTAGTTTTTGTGTGAATCATGGCACCATTCACTGAGGAAGAAAAGATTTGCAGGATGGGACAGTTTGGAAGAAGGAATAATTGAAGTTTCATTTTAGACATCTTAGTTGTAGAGACGTCAAGCAGCGTTCCTCATATTTCTCCAATGAAAAGAATCACCTGGGGATCTTATTGCACATATGGATTATCACCTTTTCTGCTAGAACTTCTGGTTTGGTAGTCTGAGTTGAACACAAAGTACTGGATTTTCTCACACTGCAGAAGAAAAAAAACACACTGAAGGAGGTGGGAAAGAGCTAACCTAAGTAACTTTGGAAAACAGTATTTTAATATACTGTAATTAACCATGCAGAATATATACTGAAAAGCTAAAGACAAAAAAAAAATGTACACAAATATTGAACTTGTTAGTAAATTTATTTTTCACACGCGTACAGGTTAATGATTTTTAAATATTTTATGTGTATTCCAGAATTGAGCAAATGACTAAATAGACTGCAAATAATGAGAATCAGGTTTCTAATTGTTAAAGAGTGACAAATAAGGAAAGGGTAAGGGAGGCTAGAATAAACCCTGTGGTGTTGGATTGGAATCAAGGTATCAATTTGAATTCATATATCAATTTGAAGTTATATATATATGTAGGTAGACAGATGATAGATAAGGTGTGTGTGTGCACACGTGTGTGTGTATACACACACACCCAGATAGATAATATGAAAATAGAGATACTTGTATATTTTTATGTATTCGTATATATTTTTTCAGCTCTCTCTGCTGAAAACACAATGAGGTAGCTTGGATAGTGATAAATCCACCTCATACCAAGATTCTGGTTTCTGAATACCATTATTAATGCAAGGAACAAGAACTTCACGGAGAAATGACTGATTCAAGGCTGAGACAGAGGAAAGTAAAAGATGGGTCTGGAGCATTTTGTGGTGTCAGAAAGTAAGATATTACTCCAAAAATTGTATGGTCATGTAGGAAAAATATAGGAGACAGCTGGAAGGAGTACCAGTGACCAAATATGGAACACTTTGAGAAACAAAACTATTAATGATAGTAATAAATTTTAACCCGTAGAATAAAATAAATATCCACAAGTTCACACTGATGTATGTATATATATGAACAAATAACCAGATAAATACATAAATGAACGAGAAGAACAGCTCTTTCTTATACTCAAATTATAGTTAATAAATGTAGAGGGAATGATGGGAATAGAAAATGAACAACCATCAAACACCACAGTAACTGGTGGAGTCAAAAATTATTGATGGATGCTAAAATTAGTATGGGAAAATTAAACAAGAAGCAGAATATTTGAACAATTTCAAATAATTACAAAGGGAAAAATAGTGATTTTGCAGCTATCATTATAACTAAGTCATCAAAGTTAGCATCCCCAGTAGTGAGACATACAGATTTGTTTGTACCTCTAATATGTACTGAAAATGGCATAATATCTCTCCTGATGTGTTCATGTCAAGAAATTCATATCCTCAGTCTAACCATGAGAAAATATCAAACAAACCCTATTTGAGAAAAATTCTACAAAATGACTGGATAAGATTTTCCATTAGTTCAAGGTCATAACAGACAAAAAAAGACTGAGGAACTATCCTAGATTAGAGAAGAATGGGGAGATATGACAAGCAAATGCAATAAGGGATCCTAGATTTGAATCTGGACCACAAGACAATAGGCAATATTTGAATACGCGTCTATAAATCGTTAGTAGCATTGTGACAATGTAAACTTTCTGCTTTCAATAATTATACTCTAGTAATATAAAATGTTAACATTTGGGGAAGCTGAGTAAAGGGTATATGGGAACTCATACTGCTATGTTTGAAGTTTTTTGATAAATAAGATTTGATAACACAGTTTTATAAAAACTTAGTTTGGACATTTCTGAACCTCTTTTTTGTTCCTTATGGAAGAAAGTTGCTTGTTTAGGGATAATACTAATTCAATGGGGGTAAGATCTACACAGGACCAACCCTAACATTCATAGTGTGTGGCACAGGAAACAACTTTGAATGGCCATTTCAAGGAACAATATACTTAAGTGTATACAATGAGTAAAGTGGATGAACTACACAAATTAATGAGTTGAAAAACCATAGAATCATAGAATTTTCTCACTGTAAAGGCTCTTACTTTCATAACTTTTCATAACTTTTCAGTTCCTATGGGTAAATACCAAAGAGCATGATTACTAGATCACTGTATGGTAAAAGTATGTTTATTTTGTAAGCAACTGCCAAGTATCCCGCTAGCCACAAATGAGATTTCCAATTGTTCTGCATTATCACCAACTTCGGTATTTCAGTTTTGGGATTTTAGCCATTTAAATAGGTGTGTAGTGGTATCTCATTATTGTTCTAATTCAAAATTCACTGATGACATGGAATGTGCAGCATCTTTTCATATGCTTATTTGCCATGTGTCTATTTTCTTTGTTTAACCATAGTAGTTTTGTTGTTTTTTTTTAAACCAAGGCCTGCTAACTCTTGTCCTCCTGTGTCTATTTATGTTGTCTTTTTTCTTTCTTTCTTCTTTTTTTGAACATTTGATCATTTAGTATTTTTCCTGGTTATGTCCTATTATTTTTTATACTAAAATTGGGCTTAACTTATTTTAGGAAACTATAAAGATACCTCCACATTCTGGATGTTGTTATCTTTCTCTTGAAAAGATTTACTTTGGCCCATGGCAGACAGTTACTATAGGGACTGGTAACCTTAGTCCATTCTCAGTTTCAGCTCATTCAAAGCCGTTTTTCAGTCTGTGTGAAGGTTGGTCTATTTCTGTCTTGTCCTTCCTCTATGGGTGTTGCCCTTTGGGATTACCATGTGAATGTTTGGATTCTCCCTATTCCCAACTACCCTTGTATTTGTTAGGCTTTAAATGTAATGGTTCCCGCAGCCCTGTGAGACTAAAGATACACTTAGCTTGTCATTCCATTAGTTGTTGCCTTTAGCTTGAGCTGTTGCCCATTGGCTTCTGTGGTTACAGTCTTTTGAACTCTTTGGCTTTTCAGCTCCTAGGCTGTATGAGCTGAATCAGCAAATGCCCCAAGGACAAAAGCTGCACCAAGTGTCAAGCTTGCGTCTGTGTTTCCCTTCTCCCCACAACTTGGCCCACATGTCTTGGTGTCTCTCTAACATTCAGACGCCAGCGAACAGAAGTTTTCCTACTCGATCCAGCTTGTCTAAAATTCCTTTAGACTTCGCCTGATCTTATGTTATTATTCAACTATCATCTCAATTACCCCAGGAAGAAAATTTACAATTTTATGTTTTATTTTTTCATTTTCTATATTACCTCAGTTTCTGTAGAGACCTTTTACCTCCCTGTTCAGTCTAGTTCCTGTGTTAGCAGCAAGATGGAGATAAGGTGGAGGCTAAGAATACTGGGGGGAAATCACTGATGAATGATATGTCTCGTTCTTTTTGTTTTTTCCTCTCCTTATTTATTACTCTGGCAGCCTACACCTGCCTTTCTTCATTTGACCCAGTTGCCCAAATAAGAAACCCACTCTGGTAAAGACCTGACTTTACTCTCAACAATGTCTGCATGTTAGGATTAGCTAGATGATGAACACCATGCCAGAGTTCTTTGTGTGACACTTTTGCAGACTTTTGTTAGCCCTTTAGTTTGCCTCTTGCAAACGCTGCTCAGATTGTTGAGGTTTTCTAAGATTCTGTAGGTCAAACCTCTCTACCTGCATACCAGATGAGCCCTTCTCTCTTTCCTGACTTCACTTGTGGGAGGTTAGCCCTCGGTTCTTCTTTTTCCCCATCCAATCATAATTGTTCATGAATTCCAAAAGGCCCTCAAAATATCTGTCGTCCCTTTCTCTCTTCTCTTTTTTATCAACACTGTTAAATATTAACCATATATTTGCATACCTCTTTCTTACTTACAGTGGAATATTGGAAGGCTCGCTCATTAAGTGTGAGCCCCACCAAATTAGGACTCATACAACACTCTCCTCCAGGCCAAAACTTTTGATATCCACTGGGTTTTTTTATACTATCTTATATGTATCTAAATTTGTAATGATTTAGTTAATTCCTGAGTTACGTGACAATAAGAAATCAGTCAAATTAGCACTACAGAAGTGCAGCTTAGACCTAGGGACCAGAACCAAGGACCACAAAAACCTGTGAACCAATAAGTTTCACTTGTACTTCATGTTTAACAACTGCTGAGGGTGAATGGGAAGTGAGGGAAAAAGAGTTTAACTTCATATCACAGAAACTTGCACTAAAATGAAGAGGAAAATGACCCAGTTCCTGGTTCAAGTCACTGCAATCTGATTCAATAAATAATAACAGCACACAAGGAAAACAAACACTATATGATAGGAACAATGGATAATTAATTACCAGATCAGGGAGGACAGATTACACTTGCTATGGGATTTCATTAAAGAAGGATTCCAAAAAGTACTGGCTTCTTCTGAGAAGACTTCTCAGGACAGGTAGCATTTAAACTGAGTCTTGAACAAGTATATAGAGGGTAGGGAACAGGCCTTCCGGGCAGGGAACAGGCACAGTGTCAGGAATGGCACAAAGGCCTTATGGAATACGGGACAAAACTGGCTGAACACAGGAGTGCTACGTGTTGGGGAATATGGGGGAAGGCTGGCTGAGGTTGGTTAAATGAAACATAATTAGACAGAAGAGAAAGTAGGTGGAAAGACACGTGGAAGACTGTGGAAAGCCCCTGAAGATGGAGGTCAGCATAATAATATGAAGAACTCAGTGGTACTTTGACACTGTATGAACGTCTAGGTTTAAAAAATCAGGAAAACACAATAAAAGAATAAACTACCGATATAATGATATGTAATCAGAGGCCAGATACCAAAGAATACACACTGTGTGTTTCCACATATGTCATATATGGTGATAGATAGAGGTCAGCTTAGGTGTTGCCCTGGGAGAGTATGGAACAGAAAGAAGTAACAGAGAACCGTGTAGGCTGTTAGAAATATTTTATAATATCTTGATCTGGTGTTGGATACATGGGTGCATAGAGATGTAAAAATTCAGTTATTAGCAATGTAGTTAACCTACTAGAGTTTTTTTAATGTATGCGTACATTAAAAAAAACTCTAGTAGGTTAATTAGGCTGTCAGTTGTATGAAGTAAATTTTGGTCAAGGAATAGCCAAGGTAGTAATGCAGTAATAAGTTATAAATGTACTCACTGTGCTCTAGAATGTCACAATTGGAATACAAGAAATATGTGTAAGAAAAAAGACAAGTATTGAATATTGATGGTTGGATGAGCTGAATAAGTTAGATCACTCTACTTTCAATTTAAGAACTTGGCCAGTGTTTGGATACCTTTGAACAAAGAAAAAAAAGAAATACAATTTTTATTACGCATATGCTATGTATCAATTCCTGACTTATATTTTGACACATATAAACATGGGAAATATTGCACCTTGTAACTGAGACAATGAAGATGAGTGAGGTAGCTGGTTTTGACACTAGAGGCTGAGAAAACCATCAGCTCATAATCGTAAGAAGTCTGAAGTCGGAGGAAAAGAATCAAGAGGAAATAGTGGTAAGTGCCAGGAGCTTCTGGAAACTACATCAGAGATGAAGACTCCAGGATTGTTGAGCTTTCTAAGAGTCCCAATAACTCAGGTAAAAACAGAAGGCTTAAAACTGAATCCTGGGGATATATGTATGCACATAGCTGATTCACTTTGTTATACAGCAGAAACTAACACAACACTGTAAAGCAATTATACTCCAATAAAGATGTAAAAAAAACAAAAAAAACTGACTCCTGCAAAGTAACAATTGTTAGGACAAACAGTAAAGAATTATAAGAAAAATAATCACATGCCTGTCCCAACAGAGAAATATCCTAAGCTCCATCTCACCATTTCTCCGATTGGCCTTTCACAAAATACAGTCCCATCAGCTGAATATAGGTTTGTCAAGTAACTGTAAGTAAGACTGAATTAAACAAAAATAAATCAATTCCTTCCTCCAAAACTTTTCAGAGTATGTAATGTAACAAAGTGAAACTTGAATTTCATGTCGGGATGTAGAGTACGGCTCTTCCCAAATGCTTCTGTCTTCTAACTACATTAACATCATCTAAAACCAGTGTTCTGCAGGACAGAGATTGTGAAACGCTGCTCTCATCATGTAAGATATCAAGTCTTTCTGAAAATCCATTCTTCCTTCTGCCCTTTCTTGTGTTGTCCCTGTCACCTGGAATGTCTGTCCTAAGCTCCACCTGCCAAAACCCTACCCATTTTTAGGATCCAAGAGATAATAAAAGGCTTACATTACTGAAAGGCAGAGAAAGAAATCCCTTCCTAGGGATCTACATTTCCTTCCTAGGGAGAAGAAAAATTGTAAAGTATACCACAGTGACCTTAAGTCTATGAATGTAACTATGTTGTGTTACTTTGAGTTCTGTAAAAGTCAATGTGCTACAATATACATGGATATGAATGTTTAATCTCTTACAAGTAGAACTTGCTGATAACTTTCATCATGAGCGAGGTTAATGATTAAGGGAGCCATTGTATTTGGCTCAGCCCTTATAACTAGGGAATATTAAAATTGGAAAGGTCCCTAGATATTAGCAAATCTATCCACCTCATATTCTAAGTAAGGAAACTGAGACCTTCATAGATTGGATATTTATATTAACAAAGGAAAAGGTTATAAGATTGGCAGAACTACCTTTTAGATTAAGAATTTTGAGATTTTTATAGACTACTAGGACATTATGTCCACTGATATTGAGACAATGTGTTTCTTAGTCATCATTTTCTATTGCACTGACCAAGCGAGGTGGCAGTCAGTAGTTGTACAAAGGGAAAAAGAAAACTTTAGGAACTCCCGATTTATATACGCAGGGAAATTCATCATTCATGTATTTAAGCTAACTGGATGCAGTTTATCAGCTACATTGAGGAATGGTGAAGTGAAGTGTCTATACAATTAACATGTTAGTTTGTGTCATGACCTCCCTGTTGTTCAAGTGAGTTAACGGTTAGCACTCAACTAGGCACTTAAGAGTCCATTATAAATCTGGACTAAACGTTTATCTGTGGCATCTTTATTCTTCTTTGGTGCCCTTAGGCAGAATTAGCCCTCTTATGTTTTGATAAATTCAAGTATTAAACAGGGCTAAGGTTTCACAAGTTCTTTGGCCTAAACATGGGGGTAAGGGAGACCAATGAGCTGGAGTACTTCTAGATTTCAGAATGGTCAGATTGAGGAAGAAGAGTCTTATGCCAGAGGGGAAAGAAGACTGATTATAATTACCTATTTTTAAAAATTCCAACCCTTTTCAATGTTCTAAAGTGATCAGGAAGTACATGGGTATGCTAGGAAGTAAGGGACTCAAGCAACAATATTCTCTAAGAGTTTGTGGATGGCAATGAAGAGGAAAGGAAGATAGAGACAATCCTAGAAAAGGTTTTAGTTGGCCATAATAATGAAGTCAGAAGGAGAAGAAGAAGAAGAAGAATGACACACGCAATGGGAAAGAGAAAGCAAGAATAGAGAAGCAAAAGGGAGAGTAGAAAAATGAGACAAATTTGGAGAAGGAAATGAGGAAGAAAACTGGGTGAAAGAAGGAAGCACTGATGGTAGACCACTTGACACTCAAACATTAACACGATGCACATTTAAGATGTGTCATCCATGGCCATGGTCATTACCCTCAAATAGTTTACAGTACGTGTTTCAGAGACATTTATAAATTGAAAATGCCATTAAAATAAGTGCCAGGGTATAAGTATTCATGGAATTGTATGGGAGAATATAAAGTCCCCCGTCAAAGAGCCTTCTGAGACATCGGAAAAAAAGGAAAAACCTAAAAAGCATAAGACTCTTCCTATTTTCATTTCCAATGATACATCCCAATCTTGATGATCAATCAGCGATTTAAATATCAACTATAAACACAGTATTTTATGAGCTGCTATGCAGTATACTATACTAGAGCAATAGAACAGAGAGGACCTCAAACCCTCTGTTCCCTCAAATTGAAAGGCACGCTTCCTGACCCCTCCAGACCACTACTGGACACAAGGAACACACACTAATGTTTCAGGACCCCAACCAGCAGTCACCTGCTTTGTGATTACTTCCATGACACACCCTAACACCACTGACTTTCCTGCTCCTACGGGACATGACATATATTTCCTATTTTAACACATACCACAGTGCATTATGATTGCAGGTAGATGTTCTAACAACTTGAAAGAGAATGATGACTTTTTTCTCTTTACATCTTGTTATTTCCTACTCCTAATATTTCTTGAAGAGAAACCATAAAAATATAAACAAACACAAAAAACAGATAATATACAAAACGTGTGCTTTGCACCTTAACACAAACTTAAGTAAAATTAATTCTGACAGTATCCGGCATGACAAACTTCCATGGTACAAATGAGAGTGGACCAAGGTTTGAGCAGGTACAGGAGACAATCCAGGCATGAACAACACCAAGGAAAGGTAGACAGGAAGTAACATGGTGTGTAGGAAATCACAAGACCAGTCTGATGGGAAGAGACTTAAACAAGACTGAAACTCACTTTCTAAACCTCCATCTCCAACAGGACAATTCGCAAGACACAGGTGCACCAAAGTGGCCCAATATTCAATCCCTTTAATGGTGAGGAACAGTTTAAAATTTTATAAATTTAGTTTGCCCAGAAGCAACTATCAGATGTTGGCAGGACACAATGAAGGCTTACCTTTGTTAACATAGTTAAGTCTCTCTCTCTCACAACTAGCCCACTTGGATCCACGTTCCTTAGCACACCCGACGCACTTACACAGCATTGATGAGCTTTACGCAACTGGAAGGTCACATCTTTATTTCTTATTGCAGGAACACAACATCTGGAAACTTTATTTCTATCAGAAGCTAAAGCAAAATTATTGTAAAATGAGTCATTTAAACCATACATTTTATCACCGTTAAAAAGCATCTGCTCTGTGCTAAGGATTAGAAATGATTCCTGTCCTTAAAGCCTCATTAAGGACGAAGATCTATAAACTCAAAATTTCAATCACATGAGATAAAGAACCAGAACCTTTAAGCACAGAAGTGCCTATGGAGGCCAAAAGTTATAGCTAAGTGACGGCTTCATGATAACCCTGAAGTACAGTCTAGAAAGATGAGGCTATGCAGAGTTGGAGTAGGAGGTGCATTAACTGCAGAGGAAACATCTGTGAAAAGACACTCGAGCCTGACACCTGCTGGGCACTGTAAATACTGCAGGTGGGGATGACGAAAGACCAGGAGTCCAAGTGTGAGAAGAGACAGAAATAAAAATAGACATGTTGGCCCAAGCAAGCCTGGGAGAGAGCATGGCTTGTATCCCACAGGTGATGAGGCCTGGGGCTACCACTGGCTGAGTAAGGGTGCCTCCGCTGATTAGAAAAAGGCTCCCCGCTTCTGAAGGACCAATTAGACAAAGGGAGTGATCACAAAAAGCTCCCCTTCCTCAGGGCCAAAGAGCCCCAGGAGGCTTGGCAAAGCACAGTTCAGATTACAGGCCTCTGTGCAGAGCACATGCTGGGCGGCTAGTATGCACTAACTCTGTGTGGGCAAGCCATTAGCAGCATTATTTTAGGCATATCTTGTCATGTTAGAAGATCACTCAACCCGAGTAGGCAGATGAACTTAGAGGCACTGAGACCAGGGGCCACGAAACCACCCAGGAGTTTCTACCATAGTCGGGGCAAAATGTAATGTGGACGAAGAAGCAAATTTAGGAGGAGGCCAAAATTTACAAGCTAGACCCACTGGATGAAAGTCATAAAGAAAGTTCAGGGAAGGAATTCTGAAGAGAATGGGCTCTGCATTTTTCTGACAATCAATGTAAAATATTAGGCAAAATTAAGTACAGTGGCCTTTAAGGTCCCTTCCAGCTCTAATTTCTTTTGATTTCTAACTTATTACTCTGGTTAAGTAAAGTCCCTTCAGAGGTACAGAACAGTTCCTACACCTGAATGGGATGCAAAGAATAATCTGACTTCTCTTCACCAGGGGATGTGTGGAACTGTCCTTGCAGAAGAGGTAACACATGGTGAGAACCCCAGATCCTAGAAAAGGGCCAGGCATACGATAAGTATTCAGCTTTTTGAAAACAAATGAACAATCATTTCCTCTTCTACATCTTCACACCCTTTATCTGCTGGTTGCTTTCTTTCAGCTTATAAACTTCCTCAATATACCCACTTAAAAAGCCCTCAGACCTATGATTCTTTGTATCTTGTTGTGGGTAACCTAAGTCTCTCCCATGCCTTCAAACACCTCTCCTCCCCAAAAGCCCAGATATGAACCTTGGGCCCAGACCTGTCTACCAGGCCCCTCTAAAGCACTGAAGATGAAGTAAGATCCTCTCCCCACCCCCAATCCCTTCCTACTGTGCTCTGTCTCTCTCAAAAAGATGCAGCTGTAAACTGTCACCCACGCTTGCTGCCCTCCCTTTTCTAACTGGTCACCAGGCCCCACCCATTCTCTCTCAGATCTGCAAAATCCAGTCCAACCTTTTATAACTTAAGTGGGAACCTTAGATTACAATTCACCCTGCACCCAATCAAGTGCCTTGCACATGGAGGTCCGAGTGAGTCTCTAAACCACAAGTCCATCTCACTGTTCTTTAGGGTTTCCCACAGCCCTCAGGATAAACATCTAAACTTCTGACAGGACAAACAAGGCCCCCTTCTCTTGGGCCCCACTAACTTTCCAGTATCAACTCTCATTTCTTTCCCAAACCCTGAGTTCCAGTCCTATACCTTAGTTTTGCCATATTTTCTTATATTTCTCAAACTTTGACACACACTGCTCCCTCCTGCCACCCCAGGAGCTTCTACATATCCTTAGAAAGGATGGCACCTCCTCCAAGAAGCCTACCCTGAACTTTCCCTTCCAAGATTCTGTGCTCTGCAAAGGGGAAAGGTGGGGGGGGGAGGGATACATTAGGAGTTTGGCATTAACATACACACACGACTCTATATAAAACAGATAATCCACAAGAACCTACTGCATAGCACAGGGAACTCTACACCATATCCTGTAACAAACTCTATGGGAAAAGAATCTGAAAAAGAATGGATATATGAATAACTAAACCACTTTGCTGTACACCTGAAACTAACACAATATTGTACATCAACTAACCTCCAATATAAAATAATAATTAAATTTTAAAAAAAGATTCTGTGCTCTGTAGCACCAGAACTCACTTCTTCCAGAGCACTGACTACTGCGCTTGTGTTTACCTGCCGCCCAGTAGAAGGGGAGATTACCTAGGGCAGAAGCATCGTCTCCAGCAGCCCTTGGTTCTGACAACTCATTCAAGTGCCAGGCTACTTTACACACATAACCTGCTTAATTCATTCTAAGAACCCACAGAAAGAGTGGTTTTTAATGTCATTTTACAAGTGTGGGGATTGCAGTTCAAAAGTAACCTGCCCAGGCCACAGACAGCGTAAGCCCTGGAATTCAAACCCTAAGCTGCCTTCACACCAGTGCTCCTTCCACTATATGATACGACTACTGAAAAACAGATTTTTTTTCCTGAACCCTGTTTTAATGGAAAGGAAATGAAGCTGGGATATATCCATTTCCTAATCGCTTTGGCGTGTACCAGGCAAAGTCGTTCAACAGACCAGGTAACATCTGTGGAACAATTAACGATGCTCCAAACTGTCCTAAGTGTTCTACATTGTAGGGTCTACAAACATGAACACAGTGCGACCTTGTAACCTCCAGAGAGAGTGAGTCCTGTTCAGCCCATGCTACAGATGAGAACACTGAGACCTAGAAGCCTTAAGGCACTCGGCCGGGGTCACCGAGCTGGCAGGAGTCCTAGGCCGTACGCCCCATCCAGCGCACACACACCCGGGCACTGGGCTCCGGTTCTAGTGCCCACCCTCCACCTTGCACCATCTAAAACCCCGCTTCGCAGCGCCCACATGAGAGCCCCTGGAAGCGGGAAGTACAAAGCTGTCTCAAACAGATGAACCAGTTTGCAGGGCAGAAGTTGAGACACTGATGTAGAGAACAAACGTATGGACACCAAGGGAGGAAAGCCGCGGGGGGGTGGGGATGGTGGTGTGCTGAGCTGGGCGAGTCGGATTGACATGTATACACTGATGTGTATAAAACTGATGACTAATAAGAACATGCTGTATAAAAAAATAAAGTAAAATTCAAAAATCAAAAGAAAGAAGAATACTGTCTACTGTCCTCCACGCCCCCTGGAACACTCACTGTAAATACCCAGGAGGTGCCTGCAGAATGAATGAATCAATGAACAAACAAGCTCACTCATTTCAAACGTGCAGTCACATGCGTAATCTGACCTTCTGAGAAGTTAAGCTTCTGGAAGGAGCCCATTTTCTTAATGTACTCAGCATCGAGTCATCACAAAACATGAACTCTTATAAAGCACTGCCCCCTCACCTCCCATGAGAGAGCAAAATTCCTCAGCAGGGAAATGGGAGGGTAGCAGACATTACGCGCAAACTTTAGGAAGGCTGCGGCTCACTGAGCACTTCACTAGGGCCCCTGACCGCCTGCCTGGTAGTAGGACAGACACACCAGGAACGGCTGCTGACCGGCAGAAAGAGCGCCCGGCCATTCAGGCAGCACACCCCGCACCCTGCCAAGCGAGGTCCGGCCAGCAAGGGAAAGACGCTCTCCACTGCAGAACCGCCCACCACTAGAAAGCCAGGTCCTGCCAGGGCCTGGACACACGAGGCCTTCCTTACAAGGGTTACACATCTGTGGCCTTGCTCTGCCTCGAATAAAAGACAGTGACGGGGACAACGTGACCATCTCCAGATGAACTTCCAACTTCGTTTCAAGTGCCTGGGTGCTGGGTCACAGTGGATTTCTCAACTCTTCCAATATTCAAAAATATCCATTTCTAAGATGCAGGAGGGTTGTTAAACATACACTTAGCACAGACCCCAGTCCCACTCCTGAGTATTTTCTCAAGTGACGTAAAAACCCAAGTTCACATGGAAAACTGCCCTGGGATGTTTACAGCAGCTTTATTCCCGATCCCCTCAAAAGTGGAAACATCCCACAAGTCCTGCCACCCGCAGGCGAATGGACAAACGGAAAATGGAATACAACACAGCCAGAAAAAGGAGTGGCTTCTCATACCCGCAACAACAGGGATGACGGACTTCCCTGGTGGTCCAGTGATTAAGACTCCACGCTCCCAATGCAGGGGGCCCGGGGTCCATCCCTGCTCAGGGAACTAGATCCCCCACGCCGCAACTAAAACATACTGCACGCGGTAATGAAGAGCCCATGTGCCGCAACTAAGACCCAGCACAGCCAAGTAAATAACTAACTAAATAAATATTTAAAACAACAACAACAACAAAACAAACCCGGGAGGAATCTCGCATAGGTTTTGCTGAGCCAACGCAGCCAGAATCAAAAAGCTACATGCTGTTGTTCCGTTTATCTGACTTTCTGGAAAAGCCAAAACCTTAGGGACAGAGAGGAGATTAGTGGCCAAGAGGCTAGAGGCACCCTGGCGCCAAAGGGCAGCAAATGGGATGACAGGATCGCTCTGCCGCCTGATGGCGATCAAAACTCCTACAACTGTGCACTACAAGTGAACTATGCTTCACGGCTACTAAGGACACACAAATTATTACATTTTGAAAAATGCGCCGGCCAGCCATCCCGTGCATGACAAGTGCAGTAAGAAGGGCGGGGAGGCGAGGCAAGTGGATCAGCTGGAGTTCTGAAGGTTCTCCCCACTTTCAGTTTCCCTCCCCTGGCATGTCTCCCCGCCCGGCCCACTGCTGCTCAGGTCGCCCACCCGGGACACCCGGAGTTACCCAACCGGAAAAGCCAGAGCCCAGGCTCAGCCACGCCTCCAGGCACAGGAAGGGCAAAAATAGAAAGCGCCAGTGCGCGGTGGAGGGCTGGAAACCCTCGGACCTCAGATAACTGCGGAGAACCGGGCCTCGGAGTCAACATCGGCTCCCAGGCGGTCCCAGCGTCCCAACCCCGACCCCGGTCGCGACACAGTTTCCACAAAACTGACACACACGGAGCCCGCGCGAGGGGCGGGTCGCGCGGGCTTCCCCGCCGGGTCGCCTGGAGGCCCGTCCCCCGCAAGCTGAGTGCACGAAAGGGCGCCCCAAAGGCGCCGGCCCAAGGCGCCCGCTGCGCTTTCCCTCCGGAAGGTGGGCTGCGGGGCCCAAGCGTAAACCCTGAGACAAGGTACACGCACACCACGCCGCCACAGGGGACGAGAGGCCGGGCGCCCACCTGGCCGGACACCCTGCATTTCTGGAATCACCGGACTTCTGTGTAAATTTCCCTTTGGCGTGTCATTTTCCAAAGGCCACTCAAGATCAGGGGACGGAACGCCTCCTCTCCAAGTGTCCTGCCAGCCCACCCACTCAAGATCAGAGGGACAAAATGCCTAACTAAAACAAAACAAAACAGAAACACAAAAAACTGGAGAGAGGGAGGAAAGGGTGCCCTCAAAAATAAAAAAAAAACCTAAGCACGTTGACAGCGCTAAGAATAAACTACCAGGAAACAGAATCCCTACATGTCAGATCCTAAAGTACAGAAGGGCAAGCCCGCCGGCAGTCCAGGCCCGGGGGGACCGGGGTCCCCAGCCCTGCAGAGCCAACCGCAGACCGGCTCGGGCGCCCCTCGGAAGCGCGGGGTCCCCGCGGCCGAGTCTGCGCCCCCGGCCGGCGCCGGCTCCCCTCTGCCCACCCTGCGCGCGGGGGCTGGAAACGGCCGCGGAGAACCACGGCGCGGGGGAAAGGGGGGCTCCAAAGAAGGTCTGGCGACTCGAGTCGCTCCGTTTCTCGGTGGGCTCAGCGCGCGCCGTGGGGGAAGAGGGGCGGGGGTCCGGGAGGAGGGGACGGGTGGCACTTACGTAGACCTGCAGCGGCCACAGGCAGACGGCGGGCTCGGCCCCCACGAGCGACTCCAGCCTCAGCTCCAGCTTCTCCCCCATGTCTTCGCGCGCGGCCCCCGCACCGTGCTAGTCTGGCGCTTGGGGGAGGGGCGCGGCGCCGCCGGCGGGGGCGGGGCACACGGGCAGGCGGGCGGCTGAGGGGAGGGCGCCTGGCCTGGGCCTCAGCCGCCGCCGCCGCCGCGCTCCCGTCCGGCCCCCGGTTCCCTCTTTGTGGTCACAGGCCTGGGGCCTCCAGCGCTGCTGCGAACTCGGGCCGGCGTGAGGCGAGCACAGTGAGCCGGGGGCCGGGGCGAACCACTCACGGCACGCGCGGCCCACCCCGTGGACTCGCCCGCTCTCACGACGCACGCACGCACGTCTTCGGCTGACCCCGGCCACCCCCACCGGCCCGAAGTGGGGACCCGAGGAGAGCCCTCGGTGCCTGGGGTGGCGGGTTCGACTCCCGCCCTTGACGTACCGTGACACACACACACACACACACCCCTCCCCCCCAATAAGAAGACTATAATTCCTCATTAAATATGACAGCCGGCATCCCGGCTTCTGTTCACAAAAATGCCGTGTATGTAGCCTATGCTAGGCACCAGACCACGGACGCTCAGTACTGGCAAAAAAGGAAATGCCCTGCCCTCATGGCACTGCCATTTTAATTGGAATAGTAGTGACAATGGTCAAGGGAGAAAATAAAGTGTCATCATCGCCACGGGGATGGTTAATCTCACGTGCGCACTGCGTGGGGCCCCGGCAACCACAAACATTATTCCAGATGTGGCCAGGAAGGTATTTTTCGGAAGAGATTAACACTGAAATTGGTCCATTTTGCGTAAAGGAGATTGTCAGTGCCGTGGCGTGGGTGGGCCTCGTCCATCAGTTGAAGGACTGGAGAGAAAAATGAGGTTCCCTAGAAAGAGGGAACTGTTCCTCCAATGGCCTTGGGACATCAGCTCTTCCCTGTGTCTCCAGCCCAGAGTCCTGCCCTGACTTGCCTGCCTCACGGTCACGAGTCAACTCCTTAAAACAAAACTATATATGTAAAAATACTGAATATACACAAGCCTATTAATTTGTATATGTGTGTCTACATATTATATATGTATACACGTTTATATGTGCGTGCGTTTGTAGTATATGTGTAAGTACTATATACAGTATACTTACAAGCCTATATGTGTGTGTATATATTGTATGCATGTATGTATGTGTATATATATAGTATACATATTATAAATGTGAACATGCTGTATATATACACACACCCATATATTGATATATGGGTGTGTGTATATATACAGTATAGGTACACTGTATGTATGTATGTATACAGTGTATATTTATATATAGGTGTGTATATATGTTGTATACCTGTATGTGTATACGTTGTATAGGTATTATATGTATATATGTATATACTATATATAGACACACTTGTGTATGTATTTATATGTGTATTTACATGCACATATGTACATATAGGTGTGTATGTGTGTGTATACGTTGTGTATATGTATGTGTATATATCTTATATATATATGTATATATATGATGAATTTATATATACAGTACATATATATTTTTATGCTACATGCTTTTATATGTAGGTGTATATGTGTGTCTATATGTACGTGTATGTATTGCATATATTATATATGTATGCATACTATATATATACACACACCTAAATATCTTTGTATGTGTGTATATATGTATGATATACATGTACCTAGGTGTCTATTGCATGTTATACGTATGTGTACATACTGTATATATATAAACTATGCATTTTATGTGTGTATGTATAGTGTATATGTATGTGTGTATTGTATATGTGTATATGTGTGTATACATACTGTATATATACAAACTGTGCATTTTATGTGTGTATATGTGTGTGTATTGTATATACTATATGTGTATATGTCTGTATGCATACTGCCTATATACACAGCTGTATATTTTTGTATGCATGTACATATGTACGTGTGTGTGTATATATACACACATAAACCCTATGGATTCTGTTTGTCTGGAGAACCCTTACTGATACGGACACTTATGACAATTGAGCACCTGCCCTTTGCCAGCCAGGGAGCCAAACACTTGTCTTTTCGGTGTCTGCCTTAAGTGTCACAAGTCCCGGGAGGGAAGGTGATGCCGCTCCTACCAGTTGAGGTGCCTCAGGGTCAGAGAGGTGCACAGCGCGGGGGGCTGGAGCCTGGTGGAGCCCAGGTGGAGTTCTAGCAGCAGTACAGCCTAGCAGTCCCACTTCCCCGGGTGCTTCTCACAAAGACGCCGAGGGAGAGACTGGGTCTGAAGGAGGGGATGAGGAAGCTTCCGTGGGTCTGCAAGCCCAGACCAAGGCTGACTCGTCAAGGGTGTTAGAGGTCAGGACTGTGGTTACCCCGGGGGTGGGGTTACACAGAGCCATTCCCATTCTGAAAAAGTATCCATTCTGCTCTTGTTTGTATGTTTACCCCCCTCCCCCAAATCTTTTAAAAACAGATTCTCTTGGCTGCTGGGAGCACACACGGGGAAGTTGTGTGTGAGAGGGTGCAGTCCAGGGGACAGGGAGGATAAGACCCCCACCCTTAGCGCCAGGAGTGGCTCAGCTTTGTGAGCTAAGGATGGCCCGCGAGGTCCCAGAGAGAAGGGTCCCTACTCCGTCCCTGCTCCGTGCACCCCATTCCCAGCCTGAGAAGCCTAGAGCCACCCCACACACACACACACCAGGGAGGAGAGCCAGTCACCCTGGCTCACAGGCTGCGGCTCCAAGACTCCTGGCACTAGGAGCTCAGCTTTCATGCCCTAGGACAGGGCCAGAGCTGTTGTCTCCGGAAACTCTCTGTCTCTCGCCCGCCCTCCCTCCCCCCCTCCTCCGCCTCTTCCCCTCCCGCTCCAGCTGGCCTGCCCTCCACCCTGCATTTCTACACAGGATGGCTCACAGACAGCTGCTCCCTGTGTCCACCCACCACCATTCGATGGATGTCAAAGCAAGCCCTGGGGACTTCCCTGGAGGTCCAGCGATTAAGACTCCGAGTTTCCACTGCAGGGGGCGCAGTTTTGATCCCTGGGCAGGGAAATAAAATCCCACATGCCGCACAGCACGGCCAAAAAAATAAATGAATAAAAAATAAAGTTATAGTGATGAAACAGCCCTAGTGGTGCTAGGATGGGACATATAGCTCTATGGTATAGAATAAAGGTCCAGAAACAGATATATGAGAACTTGATATGACAGAAAGTGGGGAAATTAAGGAGTTTTCAATAAATGGCATTAGGACAATTGCATATCCATGTGGGAAAAAGTAAATTAGAAAAAATAAAAGCAAGCCCTGGTCAGGTGTGACCTTGGGCCCAGGGCCATTGGCACACGTTGTCGTGTGGGATGTTCTTCCTTAGACTCCTCCCTCCCTCCTGTGCCACTTTCCCCGCCAGGTAAAGAACTCTGCCTGGTCAATAAGACCCTAGAGGTCCTTGGCCATTGCTATTGCAGTTGGAATTGTTACTGTGTTTACATAGGGTGACCAACACCCGCCTGCAGTTTGCCCAGGACCGCTCAGGTTTGAGCGCTGGAACTGTGGGGAAACCCTCATTCCCGGGGAACCCCAGAAGGCTGGTCAGCCTATTTAGGACGGATCTCTCACTTGATCTCCCAACCCCCGAGAGCCAGAAAGGGAATCTCGCCCCTCCTTCCATTGTAACCTTCATTCATTCATCCACTCATCCCTTTATTCAACTCCTTTATTCAGCAAGTATTTATGAAGCATCTACTACACATCAGACACTCTTCTAGGTGCTGGGGACAGTAAACTGAGAAGGTGTGATTTATTACATAGGGATGATGTCTCGGAGACCACTGCAGGGCAGGGGAGCTGGGAAAGGGAAGGGGCAGTTCTAAATGCAGGCTCTGACGGGATTGGGGCAGACCTTGCCCTGGGACAGGCTGGTTGCTTCAACACAGCTGTCCTCACCCAGGGCCATCCTGCCCCCGCCTCACCCAGTTCTTTGGTCATGTCTGGGGAAAATCTGTGGTGGTCACAACTGGGTGGGAGGGGCCCCTGGAATCAAATGGGTGGGGCCAGGGATGCTGCTGAACCCCACACAGTGCCCAGAAGAGGCCCCCAGCAGAGGATGACCCGCCCCAAATAACCCCAGTGCTGTGGGGGAGACCCTGCACTGATATTATTCAGACCCGCTGGTGCCCCTAGATTCCTGCACAGGCAGGGACTCTAACCAGGTCATCTCTGTATCACGAGGTGACCTAGAGTGGGGCAGCCAGGAGGGCTGAGTATCGGGGGTGAAATGACAAATCTCTGTGCCCACTCTCCCCGCCGCACCCCAGGGTCGATGGCCTCTATCTCCTCCCTGTGCAGGTAGCTTTTCCCTGAGCCATTTCTTCTTGTCAAGGTCCCTGTCGCAGGTTGGGTTCCCCAAAGATGACGTTGAGAGCAAGGATTGGAGTGCAGGTGGTTGATGTGAGACGTGCAGACAACAGATACAGCTGCCATAGGGTCCCGCAATTCCACTCCTGGGCATAGATCCGGAAAAAACTCTAATTCAAAAATATACGTACACCCCTGGGATTTCCCTGGTGGTCCAGTGGTTAAGACTCCGTGCTTCCAGTGCAGGGAGCATGGGTTCCATCTCTGGCCAGGGAACTAAGATCCCACATGCCGTGCGACAAAAAAAAAAAGAAAGAAAGAAAGAGAGAAAGAAAGAAAAAGAAAGAGAGAAAGAAAGAAAAGATACATGCACCCTAATGTTCATTGCAGCACTATTTACAATAGCCAAGATGGGGAAGCTACCTAAATGTTCACTGATGGATGAATGGATAAAGAAGATATGGTACATATATACAATGGAATATTATTCAGCCATAAAAAGAATGAAATAATGCTATTTGCAGCAATGTCGTGGATGGACCTCGAGATTATCATACTAAGCACTGTGAAGTGCCTGGGGCAGCCACTCAGAGCAAAGCGGCCACCAACCCTGCTGCAGCTGCCCAAAGAGAGAGTGGAGGGCGAGGGAAAAATACGTTGGCTTCTCCCATCCCCCTGCCCTCCAACCTCTGGCCAATGTTTTCCACTGGCTGAACCTACCTGGAAAAGAGTTGGCGAGGAAATCTGGGCGATGGGGTTTGCAGGATCAGCCCTGTGACACGGAGCAGAGCAGTGGAAAGACAGGGAGCTGGTCTGAGGCAAACAGGCCAATGGCAGCGCAGTACCCACTTCTCCCTACCTCTCCTGTGCCACTGAGTGGAACCATCTTCATGCGCGACCTTTCTCTTCCCTCATCTCCAACATCTACCCATCCATCCTCTCAGGAGCTCATCCATTCCTCTCTCTTCCTCACAGCCTCCGCCATCACTCACTATCGTTACTGCAGCAAGCACCGCTCTGCCTTCTCCTGTCTCCAGACTCCCTCTTCTAATCAGTCACTACACTCCAGCCAGAAGGATTTTTCTCAAATGCCTATCCTACGTCACTCTGCCGCTTCGAGTCCTACAATGGCTGGCCCGTTGTGCTTAGGATCCAGTCCACATTCCATGGCAGGACTTCATCACATCTCCAGTCTCTCCTCCCCTGACATACGCTTCCATCCTCCACACTCCCACATCCTGAACCTCAGGCCCCTGAATTTCCTGGGGCGGCTCTCAAGTCAGGGCCTTCACACGTGCTATTCGCTGTCTTCACAGAGCCCTCCCCTATCCTGCACCTCTTCTGACTTAAGCCCTCTCATGTTGGCCTCAATGGCAGTACTTCTAGGAAGACGTCCCTGGTCCTCCTCACCTGTGTTCCCTTGCACCCAAGACTTTCCCCGGTGGTAGGGGTATCAGATTTAACAAATAAACCATGCAAGTTTAACCGGGTGTCCTGTATTTTTATCTGCAACCCTACCTGATAGGCACTTGTTCCAGAGTATGACAATTGCATGTTGACATTTTAATTTCCCTACTAGGCTCCAAATCGCTTAAGGATAATGATCTTGTCAATACGATTCCCCATTTTGCTAACTAACTAGGTAAGGTTGGATGAATGGATCAGTGACTTGTGGATGGGAGTTTTTACTTGAAATCGTATAGAACTAGACTTCAGCCCTCAACAGGAGAGATGCTTAAGAGACTCAAGGGAGGCTAATGACAATTACTCACCCAAGTGGAGGCTCCTAGGTTGGTTCTGGGCCAGCCTCTCAGGGTGTAAGAGAAGAACTTGGAGGTGGAAACTGTACACTAAAGGGAAGTGACCAGAAGGTATGACTGGCAATGATTATGTAAAGCTTTCAGGCTGCACAAAGCTAACAGACTAACTTCAGCTGGTTTGGGGATTGCTCTGGCTCACACAGCTGGAAAGTTTATGCTCCTGCTGCTGGGGTTAAAACAGTGGAAAAGGCCAGAAGGGTGATGCCAAGGATCATCGTACTCTTTTGACCTCGCGATGGTTTTCTAATAGAAAGCTGAAATCTTGCTATTTTCAGACCTGGTACCCAAGGGCAAGTACGTCACAAATATGAAAAAAGTGAGAAAGGTGGAAGAAAGGCAAATTAGAGCCCACCATCTAAAGAGGCAGCCTCTACTGGCTGCAGACAAACCTCCATGCTGCAACGCAGGCCCAAATTTTCTCCCCCTTCAAGAAAAGACAGGAATCAAGATGTTAATGCTTCATCTCATGATTTTTTTTAACATGCCCATTAAGTCAATAAGTATTAAATGGTTCAAAAAGAACACAACTATAAGTTTATTACTCCGTGCGGGCTTCCAACCCTTTACATGGAATCAACATGTGTCTCCAGGCTGAGATTCCCCTCAACTTGCAAACCTCAGGCAGATGCTGATTCAAATCCCAGAAGCCTCTAGTTGAAAATCAATGTCTGAGATGCTCTGCGGAATCTAGGGAAGCATTTGCTAATTTGCTCTGGGGCGAAATCTTCTATCAATATCAATCAAGCATGAATGTAGATAATTTTCCCACGCTACCAATATAGTCATCTATATGTTTAGTCAACATTTATTGACTATCGCATGGGGAGGTTTGGTGGTCAGTAAACAGTGGAAAGAGGCCCAGAAAAAAGGGGGTACACTCAGGCTTGAAATCCACCAGGTACACGCCTCTGCTGCCATACCAGTTATTTATATACTTATCTACTACTTCCATCCTAGTTGGTTAACAGTCTCTGCCCCAGCCCTAGCCCTGTGGGCCTCAGACCCCAGCAGTGGGCCACTCATCTGTGGCCACCTACGGCAAGGTGGTGCTTTCCTGGAGTCATCCTCCTTTGGCCACTTGTAATTTGGCCCTCTTTAGGGTACCATACTAGTTGTTCAATATTTTGAGCATCACACACCAACTCTCCAAAGAGAAAGTAAAGTGATAAAGGTTCCCCCAAATGCTCACGTGGCTTTTGTCTCTCCCTAACCTCTTTTCTTGATTAACTCCTGCGCAACCATTCAGATCTCAACTCAAATGTCACTTCCCATTTCGCCGTCTGGACCGTGTCTCCCTGACATTTATTCTCAGAGCTCTGTTCTTTCACTTCATAGCTTGTATCCATTTGCTTATTTGTTTGTCTGCCTCCCTGATGAAGCTGTAAACTCCATAAGGGCAACAAAAAGCAGAACTTATTTGGCAAACTGCACAGGCTTCTATATGGTTTACGTGGGACTGGCCACCTACCCAGCTCCAAAGATGGGTCCTGTTGTATTCCAGCCAGTTAGCATGTCCCTTCCTCCAGGTCCTACTCATTGGCACAGGAATGAGAACCTGATCTAAGGCAGCCCAAGCAGAGTGAGGCTGGACACTCTGGCGAGGAAAGCAGAGCTACAGACCCGTTCTGAAGAGGCAATGTCACCAATGTGGTTATCATGAAGCATGACACAAAGGAGGACAAAGACGCAGAGTCCCAGAAAGGTGGCTCCAAAGGATACACAACATGGGCCTCTCGAGTAAACCAGATCTGGGCTGGCCCTTGTGTTTGGACTGTTCAGTTACATCAACCAATAATTTTTTTCTTTTCTTTTTTTTGCTTTAGCCAGTTGGGACCAAGGTTTCTATGTATTGTGACCAACAAAATCCTAACTGATATATCTTGTCCCTGTATCCACAAGAACCTTGCTCATGGAAGACACCATATCTTGAACAATATGCCATTGGGAGAACTGGAGATGGCTTAATGGGGGAGGTGACTGGGTAACATCAGCTGGAGCCTTAATTTGAACATAGTTCTTTAGAAAATATGTTAGACTGCCCAAGATTTAAATTCATCAGAAATTCAGGAGTATTTGCCCCGGTGTGTTTTACAGCAGAATTGTTCCTACCTGAGGTTACTAACCTGCTCACCTGTCATTTCCTAAGAACTCCTAAAGATTTCTGCTTCAAATCCTGGACTTTCAACCTAAAGAACCTATGGTTTTAAATTGGGGGAAGGGAACAGGAAAGAATGATTCAGCCTCTAGCCGCTTTTTACTCTGCTGGATAAGATCATTAATTTTTTCCCCCAGAATGACCTGTGACTTCCTACATTTCTTACATTTCAACTTCAAGTTTCATTTCTCGGGATGCCTACAGCTTTTCACCTGGCTAGATGGAAGCCAAGATTTTACTTTTCTCTTGGGGGCTATTCTGCTGGGCTAGAGTCATTAGAAGCAACTTTAACTTCAGGTTATTATAAATATCACATCTTTTAAAGCATAATCAGGCTATGTGGTTCATGATCTGGTTCTTAGATTAAAGGTCTGTGTGGCCAAAGGGCTGTACTTCTACAACTACTGAGAAATAAACAACCTTGACTAGTCAGGGAAGGAAAAGTCTGCAAGTCGGTCCCCATAGCCTGATCAGGGGATTCTTTTCCTCCTTCCCTGATTCACCAGAAAGCACACTTGCTCATACTGTTCACATTCTCAAAATATGTTTGTTACTCTCAGAGCTCCTGGAATACATATCCTCCAATGGTTGCCTTTTGTCAATGAACTGTTCTGCACAGCTCCACTGCTTATATTTTAGGATTTTTTTTCCTTTGGGAGAGAGAAGAGTGGCTTGTAAAACTACTAGTGGAAAATAAGCATTAAGAATCACTTCACCTTCTTCATCAAATAAATCCACCTGAATTACTGGTTCTGTGAACCAGTATGTAATTCAAAAGTTTGATGAAGAACAGAATACTTTGAGTCTCAAAATATCTCTCCATAAATTACTTATTAACTACAAAGGGACAAATAATAACTTCACAGTGGAGAAAGTGCGGGGGCACCACCTTAACCAAGATGCTAATGAGACAGATGACCATCAAGGGGCTCCTGTAAGGATGCACAGAGAGACACACCGTCACCTCTGTGGAACCCCATCCAAAGCACAGAACATGAAAGAACCATGAGGAAACAGGACAAACCCAGAATCAGGATCATTCTACACAACAACCAGCCTATACTCGTCACAAACTCTCACAATATGAGGAACAAAGAGGCTGAAGAATTATTTCATACTTAGACCAAAGTGACATGAGAACTAAGTGCAATGCATGATTGTAGACTGGTTCCTGGCCTGAAAAATTTAGCCATTAAGGATGTTACTGGAATAACTGGCAAAATTTGAATATGCATGGTAGATCAGTCAACAGTATCAATGTTAAATTTCTGACTTAGACCACTGTGCTGTGGTTTGGTAAGAAAATGTTGTTTCGCTTAGGAAGTAATCACTATTTCCAGGGAAAAGGGCAAAATGTGTCCTTACCCTTAAGGGGTTCAGGAGAAAAAAACATGTATATATGGAAAAGACAGTGAATGCCAAAGCAAATAAAGCTAAATATTAATAATTGGTGAATCTAGGTAAAGCACATACAAGAGTTCTTTGTACTAATCTTGCAACTTTTCTTTAAGTTTGAAATTATATCTATAACTATATATCTACATCTATATAGATATATAAAAATCAACACACACAATTCAAAATAAAATGCATCAACCTAAAATCCAGCCTATTCTTCAGGTATTGTTGGCAATCTCAAGAGAAACAAAGGCTAGGATACCAAAAGGGATTGGGTCAGTAGATTCATTCATTAGGACCCTGAGTACATTTCTACTAACTTAAATTATGCTTTCATTTGAATCAAACATTTTGGACTGCCTTCAGCTTAGTGCCAATTACTTATACATTTAAACACTCAAAGGATGAATTCCATACTTTTCCCCAAGTGAGGCACAAGGCTGTCAGTATTCTCGTGCGCTAACAAGGAAGCAAGGCCAATTTCTATAACCTAACTATAGGACTTCTGGGTACGTAAACTTTTTCTCATATGCCCAGTTCCCTATTTTCTTAGAAAGTCCAATTTGCTCTGGGATTTCAAATACCACAGGCTCTTGTTTTTGTCACAACAAATGAACTATTTTATTCTGTAGATTCTTAAAAAGAAATTCAATGAATCTTTGCTCACTGCTAGCTTTTCGAGATCTCTCCCAATATCTCTTTGATCAAGCTTTTCCACCCACTCTGGAATAATCCAGGGGTAATTAGAACTTCTTACCTTCTTTAGCCCAAAAGGAGCCAATTCATCACAAGCTGTCATGGATTCTGATTCTAAATTACCAAGAGCCCCATTACTAACAGAGGCAGGGAATCTTCTTTGCAATTAAAGTGATTGATTTCTTTGCAGACGCAGTAGCATTTCACTTCTTAATTATGTTCATTCGGATCAAATGTGAGAAAATTCTTCCTCATTTTGTTTTCCATCCAAAGGACACGATACAACAAACATTAATCCCAGAGTGATACAAGGCCAGACCTGCAAGGGCCTTAGGCAGAGCTGGACATCTATCAATGGGTCTTGTCCATTTTACAGGGTCTTCGTGGCTCCTTAAGCTCTAAAGGGGAGAAAAGGGGCTAATTATTTGTTCCATCACATACTTCACCTAAGCGCTGGCCAAACCTTCCAGCATCCGCTAAGTTGTGATGAGACAGCATTAGACGTTTAGATAAACATAGACTAGCGCCGAACAGAACAACTTTGTTCCTCGTGCAGGCAAAGAACAGAGCCACCGTGCTGGGGATGAAGCAGTGTGTGCAGGGAAACATAAGCAACGAGGGAACAAATCTGTTTTTTCTCACTTAGGTGGTATTAACATGGTTATGTGTTGTCAAATTTTGAAAGAGAAAAATAAACAAAAACAGTTTGGGAGAAGGAGGAGGACACTCCGGAGGATCTGAAGGAACGTGAGGCCACCAAGGCTTACACAGATTTCCCGAGGCCTGAAAGACACCTGCCTGTCCACTTTGCTTTTAACCTTAAAGACTGGCCAGTTGTGGCTCCCGCAGCCTGTAGACCCGGGGCCTGCATCCTTAGCTCCCCTTCCCCACTCTCCACGTGGTCAGCAGACTGGCGTCCGTTCACTCACTTGAGACATTCAAAGGTCAAGGTTTTCGCTCAATGAGTATCTTCCAGCGATCTGTGCTCCAGACAACAGTGACTACCCTTTGTCCTGGTATGAATGCAGTTGCTCGCCGTTTTCCAAACACTTTCACACATATGTAAAGAAGAGTCTGGGAGCCCTCCAAGATTTTAAATTTTAGTTTAAAATGAAATTATATAGTAAGCTTTTGAAAAATTAAAACATCCACATATGTGAGATTGTACCTCTGCCTTTACTGCAGGCTGTTTGCAAAATTCAGGAAGCCCTGCCTTTCCATTCATTAAACACATAGTCGTTGAGCACCTCCTAAGGGCAAGGCAGGATGCCAGGTGATGGAGGTGGAGAAACAGGGCTTGTTCCTTGCTCCGATGGGGAAGGCACGTAAGCAGACACCCTCGGCACAGGAAAACACAGAATGGAGGTGCTGTGATGGGATAAAAGGGTCACGCTTATAAGAACAAAGGAAAAGCGCATCCTTCCAATGCAGGAGACACAAACAAGCTCAGGAGGTTGGCAGGTGTCTTGAAGGAACATCAGTCTTGCTGAGGGGGGGCAGAAACTCCAGGCTTACCCGACGTAGCACGGGCATATATGCTCGCCACATTCCAAGAACCAGAAACACAAGAAAGAAGAAGCCAGACCAGACACCACAAAGCTGTGACCGTTGGGCTCAGAAGTCTGGGATTTTTATGAACCAAGGAGGAGCATGAAGGGGAAGTGACGGTCCAACTGGCTGTGCTGGTAGGGGCAGGTGGGGGCAGATGAGGCTGCTGAAATGATCCACTGGGGGCTGACAGAGCTGGCTGTGGCAATGGGAATGGAAAGAAGTGGAGATTCAAGAGATTTGGGGCCGGTACAAACCACAGGGACTTGGAACCATCATATGAATGGATGAGGAAGTAGGCAAAATAGACTCTGAGCACTATTATATGTGAACACTTGGATGGCGCCCATGGACTGGCCGGCTTTTGCTGTTGAAACATTTCCTGTGTTTAAACAGTCACATCCTGCACTGAGCCCTTGTTTTAAGCTCTTCAAACATCCCTGAGAGAAGTGGGGGAGTTATTTCAATCCTCCTTTTTACAGATGAGAGAACCATGACTGGCAAGGTTTAGCCCTAAGCAGGAAACCCAACTAACCCAACTGATCGGTGCAGAGCTGGGACGAAAGAACAGTGTAGTCCTCATTACACAATCCAGCGAAACACAAAGATGGCTCAAAACTGTCCTAGTGGCATGTTTCCAGCCTAAGTGGGACAAAGTTCATACAACTTTATACCGTGAGCTGTGTTGTAAGGTGGTCTGTTGATAATGTCCATTCCAAAAGCCAACGGAAAGCTACCAGTACGCTGAATCATTAAAAACATGGAGGTACAGGACTCAAGTCTTACACGGTTCTGAAAAAAATACCCTTCACAGATGCTATCTTTAGACTCAAGTTTTCCCAGCATAAAGTTTTTAAAAGAACAATCCATCTAAAAAGCATGTAAAGAAATTCATTGACAAAGGTTTAGATGTTTTAGGACTTTAATGTCCTTCACACGGTCAACATAAAACACTGACAATGGATGAACAATAGGGGAAAAGACTATTCAGCAAAGATCTTCCTTCTTCGGCATCACTGGTCATACACCAGAAGGAGAACAATCACGTGAAGCAACAGTAAGGGAATTTAACACAGATTTTTAGTTTAACAGCATAACTGAAAAACAAAACCAACCAACCAACCAACCAACCGATCTTCTACCCACTGAAAGGAAAGGAAAAGTGAATCAGGGAGCTTCCAAATCTTGTGAAGCAGCTTAAAAAGGGAGAGGGGAGGGGGAAGGGAAGGCACACGACTGTTGAGAACCTAACACTCTAATGCACAAGGTCAAGGATCCTAACAAATTCTCAAAGTCTCAACATATACCAACAAGAACCGTATTATTAGAAATATAAAGGCACAGAGATATAAATGCATAGATATATAAACTATTTGGTAGTAAAAACAGACCTTGCTATACAAACATATAGTAAGTCACTTCTATCGCTTTATGAGAACAACCGTATAAAGAAAGGATCCAGAAGACCTCACTGCTGTCATCTTGCAAAGGATCAAAATTCAGCACCTAGAGGGCCCCACCCACCCTCCATGCTGTGTGTCTGTGTGTCTCTAAAAATAATAACCTGCAATTGGCATATAATTAAACCCATAGGCAGCTTTGAATATGAGATCTAGGCAGCAAAGACAGCAAAGACAACAGTAGCTGGAATTTGGTAGAAAAGTAAGAGAAGACTTTTTAAAAGCTTCCAGTTCAAGTCAGAATTAAGGTTAAGTTTCAACAGCTTGGCATAGCTGTGGATGCTTTTCTGTTCTCTGAAAAAAGAAGAAAATCTATCATAAGTATGTTCATTCGAAAAAAATACTGTGTTTCTTAGCCATGCCCAGGTGACTTTCAATTTTGTACACTGTTCAAGGGCAGAGTGTATATTAGTTAGGATGTGCTCATAGCTGGTGCATCTCCAAAAAATGCTTCATGAAGGCTGCCAGCTTCTGACATCTTCGATGGTGACAGCATTACACAGAGAGGCCTGAATGCCTCCCACGGACCCAGAAGAACCACCGATGCAGCCGTTAAGAACAGGAGCATCTGGTTGAGCATCAGGATGACCCTCCTTCCCGTCACCAGCTCCTGCGAGAGTCACGGCACCTGAGGCCGTCGTGTCCAACCTCCCACCTGAAAGCCCCTGCAGGTGGCCAGGAGCGTCACACATCTCAGTCATTAGAAAATTCCTTTCCAACGGCAGTGAAGGACGGTCATGCTCACAGGTAACCTAGGTTAGCTCAACTCTTCAATGAGCCTGCTGTGCAGGGGGCAGGGAGCGGGCAGCTATTCTCATGCGTGAAAACATACATCTTCCATGGAGCTCACAGAATTAACTACTCTCTCTGATGTTCAGGGGAGCAACAGTGTCTGTTCTTACACTGAACAGGCTTGTGCCAGCTGCACTACAGACGGGATGGCACCCTTTGTGCTGTCAGAGAAGAGACTTTCAAAGGAAATTTTGACCAAAGCTCCTAGAAGGTGTGCCCCCCCCCGCCCCATGCTCTCGGCCATGGAATCGTGCTATGGGGCCTGTAAGCAGCAGCAGGAGCACCCCCGTAACAAACGGTCTTTCCCAACTAGTTACAATACCTGCTACTCCAGGATGGACAGGGTCCTAGATGTGTTTCCTTCAGCGTCTGAAAACTAAACCAAGTCTCTGACAAGCTTCTGGATGGGACACGTACTCACCACCTATGCCCTTTCAGGGAGACCATACTGAGTTCAAGAGCTTTGTCGAGAAATCTTTTTTCTAAAGCATCATCTCCTTTGGTGTTGCCAATGCAGAATGGAATATTCATCTTGCTTCTATCCTGGGCCTGCACTGGACATCTGAAAAACATGTTTTTTCTTCCAGCTATTTTTCTGCAATGTGCAACTGCCATTAACAAAGCAACAGAAAAGTTTTAAAAACCATTTTCCAGATGCAAACAAGGGATGAAAAAAAAGATCTGTGCCAGGACATTTATCATTTACTTAGGGAGATCACTCTTGCATATGGAACAGTGAGTTAACATTCTCTTATACGACTCATACTTAATTTCCAAGAGCCTCAGTTTCCTCATCTGAATATTAGCAATAATAATAATATCTCCATTTCATACTAGTTATGACAGTTCAGTGGTACAACATAGATGAAGCTTTCAACCCATGGCAGCCACCCAGCAATGTGAATGACCCTTTCTCTACAAGGCTGCAGAGAAAAAAAATAAGTTGGTCCGAATAGTGGCGGTAAGATTTAAAAATAATGAGCAGCAGCTTTCAAAGCACTTAAAACACTGTATTGTCCCAAGCTGTGTGACCTTGAACAAGTTACTAAATCTCTCTGTTGTGCCTCTCTGATGTGAGGACTAAATGGCCACAAATTCTCTGCAGCCCTCTCAGCAAGAGGTGGGGTCTAGTGCTCCGCACCTTTTGAATCTGGGCTGGCCTTGTGGACTTGCTTTGACCAAGAGACTGCAACAAGAGTGATGCTGTGCAACTTCCAAGCTGAGGCCTCAAGGGGCATGAGGCTTCTATACCTGCCCTCTTAAAACATCACTGCCATGGAAGCAAGCCCGAGCTAGCCTGCTGGAAATAACAGGCCCAGCCCACAGCCAGCACCAGCTGCCAGACAGATGAGGGGGGCCATTTAGCCTCTAGGTGGATCACCAGATGACTTTGGTTGAATAAGTGATCTCAGATGAGACCAGCAGAAGAAACCACCCCACTGAGCCCAGCCCCACCTGCTGACTGAAAAGAATCCTGAGCAAAAGAAATGGCTGTGGTTTTCAGTCACAGTCTTGAAGTGTTCTATGATGCAAAAGTAGATAACTGATAGAATTTAGAACAGCATCTGGAACACATTCAATGCTATGTAAATATCGATTGAAGTCAACAGAGCTGTCTTTTCATTCTCCGCACCTTGCACAGGGATCATACAGACTCTCAAAAATGAATGGGTCAAGTTTCATCTAGGATACGTTAGTATTGGACTTCAGTTTCTGATTTGGAGAGTGAGCAAACCAAAATTATCTTCCGCTGACAACCAAAGGAGACAAACAGAAGAAGAGCTGACATGCTATTCTGGATTACAAGGAAAATATGTCATAACTCTCTCAGTTTTCTCAAGCACATCCTATTTTATTCTTCCACTTCTACAGGGTGGGATTCATTAAAAGTAAACAGCAAAGAAAAGCAGTGTGAGGAAGCCCCCATTAAAAGCTATGCTCGGCCCTCAGGGCACACACATAATTCCTGTTAAAGTTAATAGGAGTCAAGTGCACGTCGACAGACAGAAGAGACGCAAGCAGGGAAACCAAGTATCTGGTAACAGGCTTTGAGCCTGAATTCTGGGCCCCCCTTTGCACAGGTAGTAGGTATCCTGGTTGACGTTGACATTAAAAATGTACTGTCTACCCTCTTTGATATTCTGCTGCCTCAGGCTCCCCAGGTGACAGTCCAATTATAGAGCTGGAGCAGCAAAAAGGACACGTGATTTAAGGGGAAAAAATATTAAAAGGGGGAAGAATTAAGAACCTGGATTTACAAAGAATCTGTATTTACAGTCATCCCCCACACATTTACCCATCCTACTGTGAACGTAGGTGGTATCCTGACAGCAACAATGTCATAACAACTAGAAATTGAAGATTAAATTTGCACGGTGCCTGAGAGTGTCCCTGCTGTGGGGCTGAGGGAAGGAAGAAAAAGATGAAGGGGAATCAGCTGCTCCCAACCTAGCAAGACGGCTGTGGAGGGAATTCAGATTCCACAGGATAAGCGCTGTGGAAGCACAGAACTGAGCAAGTACCTCTGCCCAAGGGCAGGTTGAAGGTTTCAGCGGAAGGGAGGTGAGAAGGGTCAGGACACGGGGAGACGAAGGAAGGGCATCTGGCAGAGAGCTGTCTCTGCCAAGGCACAGGGGACCTCAGCAAGTTCTCTGCAGCACCTGGGGCGCTGGGTGTCTGGCTGGGGGCAGGACTGCAGACCGCAGAGGGCCCTGCAGACACGCTCTCCTGGGAACTGGATCCATCGGATCCTGGAGCATGAGGAGCAATCAGGTCTGCACAACAAGGAGTTCTGCGTTGTAGAAAAAGCACTAGGACACAGGGGCTGGAGGGTGGGGACACTGGGGGAGAGGCCTGCTAGAAAGCTCCCACAGAGAACTTTCTAGGTCAACAGAATTAGGGCTCGTGATCAAGACAGGGACACTGGGGAGTTTCAAGCATGGACAGTAAATGAAAATGCCAATAAGGACCCAACAGTCATATAAATGAGTATAACAGGCCCAACATGACAGACTCAGCACAAACCCCCTACGTTACCTGTTAACTGTGAGGGCCCGTTCTTTACTTCCACAGAGAAACAGTCTCCCTTTTACTTGAAACATACGGCCCTCCCAGTCTGTTTCTCCCACTTTCAGAGACACGGGGATTATGAAATAAGACATCTGGATTTAAATCATCTTCCCATGTTCCAGTAAGGGCTCAAATTGTGTGTTTTAAACCCTGTGAGCCACACCGAGCACTGCCGTGGGCTGTGCTGGGCCACCGCTCCCAGGAGTTATCACTAAATCCCACAGCAGGGGCAGGGCCTGTGGTCGAATGAGTTGGGGGCAGGGAGAAGGTGCCAGGCTGACAGAGCGCTAGCAGGGGGCCGGGTGGGTGTGGAAGCAGCAGGTAATCCTGGGACTACAAAGCTTCCAGGACAGTCTGAGCAGCACTCCCCAGGGAGTCTAGGACGGAAGCTGATAAGGATGGTTGTGACTGGAAAAGCGGTGCCACAGTCAGTCATAGAAATTTAGGAAATCCTGAATTAACAGGGCTACACGTGTTTCTTGACTCAACTTCCTAGAGCGTCTCAAGAGCTCCGGTGAATCGTGAACTCCCAAGAGGATAATTCATACAGGAACAGAGTTTTCCCCAAATGCATGTGGCTGAAAAACCCACTGCATCTCTGGGATGAGTATTCTAGAATGCCCACTGAGAAACCCCTGGACTTCCCAAGGTACCAGAGGGGTGTGTGTGAGGGGAAAGGCACCACCTCAGCGCGAAACAGCATCTCACAAAGGTGGTGACGGTTAGTAGGGCGCAAGAAAACCGCAGGCAGCTGGCAAGTGATGACAAGATGCTCGTTTCAGTGGTGTCTGCTCCAAAAGACAAACCAGAAACAAGAAGGGCACGAAGAGTGCATCCTGAGGTGAGAGAAGCCCACAAAACAGTCACTAGGCCTCTCCTGACTGCCTAACTTTTAAATAAAAAATTAACTCTAAATTTGCACACAATTAGGAAAACTAGAGTAAAAATATAAAGATCTATTCCCTTCCATAGAGGTGGCTGCCAATAACAGTCTTTTGTGCATTCTCAGGATCAGATACACAAATGTGTATACGTGTATATATGCGTGTTTCCGTATGTACATATATACATATATAGTATTTACAAATACAAACACTGTGGGTTTCTAAGTGGAATCATAGAAATGTCCTTTTCTACACCTGCTCTTTTTCCTTTTGACCTCATGACATATCAGGTCATCTTCCCAGTTTGCTCACAGACCTTCCCCGTTCTCCACACACACGTTACTCCATACCACGGATGGATCCTCATTTCCTTCATCAGACCCCTCCTGAAGGACATCCGGGTTGTCTCTACATTTTCCCCATTATGTAAGTATCCCTCATTGGACTTGCGGGTGCCTGATTTTATGCACACTTCTGTGCAAGGCAGAGTACTGGCAGAGGGCAGGTGCCTAGAAGTCAAAGTCTTTGGTCAAAGAGCAAGGGAGTTTTGAACTTTGATGGACGCTGCAAACCTCGCTCCAAAATTGAACACATTTATTATACTTAACATAGGCAAAGTGTGTTTGTTCCCTCGTCTACACCAGATGTTATCAGTCTTTAGAATTTCTGCCCATCAGAGGGGAAGAAAATCCCATGGTTTTAATCTGCATTTCCTAAAGAAGTTGGCCCCTCTTCAACTGTCTAGTAGCCAGCTGTGTTTCTTCTGAGTTGTTTGCTCATACAGGTAGAAACCACCCCCTGCCTTTTTAAAATTTGCTTATCCTTTTTCATTTATTTGTGGGTTCTTCTCTATATCAACAGTCACCTTTATATGTTAATACACTACCCAACTTTGGTGTCTGTCATTTTGTTTTGTTTACGTCTTGAACTGTAGAAAAGTTTTAAATTTTCATGGAATTAAATATCTTTTACTTTATGGCTTCTGAGTTTTATGGCTTACTTAGGAAGGCTTCTGTACTCCCTACACTTACACAGAAATTCTCTCCTGTATTTTATATTTGCTTCTTGCATCTAGTTGCCTTTGCATCTTTTCGACTGACTAGAAGTTGTGTATGCTATGATGCAAATATCTAATTTCTGTTTAAATGAATTATCAATGCTTCAATCAATCAATTAGACAAAAAGTCAAGTTAGACTGTAAAATTGTCTAAGTTAAAATACAACTCTCAAGTAAACAGGGACCTGTTTCTGGACTTCTCTTCCGATCTCTGTTTCCCTCTGCCAGTGGCTTTATATGTTAATAGATCGTATGTTAACATTACATTTTATTAATGTTAACATATATGTTTAAAATGTTTCATCTATCCTTTTGCACTAACTTTTTCAGGAGAACACTGAACTGGCTTCTAGATATTTACTAATTTTTGTGACTATTGCAAATGGGATCTTTCCTTGTTTTTCAGTGTTATTTCTGGCTTATGGGAAAGTAACTGACTTCTACATACTTAGACACAACTGATCACAATTCTGAACATGATCATTTCTAGTTTTTCCACTGATTCCTGCATTTTGAAAAAACAGTCATTATCATCTGTGATTTTTGTTGTTTCCTTAGTAAAGGCTCTGGAAACAGCCCCCCCCACCAATCTCCCCATGTTCTTATCCTGCCTGATCCCACTTCCCCACTGCACCTGACCCTAACCTGTCTGCACTGCTGTAAAACACTGTCTGTTCACAGGGTTCTGATGACAATAAAAGGTATTCATATCTGTAAAGTGCCAAGGGCTCTGCCTACTTTATTTTATTTTGGGGTTGTCAACAGACACATCACATGCTTCCCTCTTTCCTAAGGCCTGGACCCCACATGAAAGGGAGAAAAGGTGACCTCGTATCTGGATATGGATTTTGTCACTTCAAGAGCTTTATCATATTAAAATTAATATCTAATAAATATTAAACACTATGTGTCAGGAACATCCTAGGTACGTTCCATAAGAACCACAAATAATATTAACAGCTAACCGTTAAGGAAGTAATTAACTGTTAAGGAATAACCATTAAAGCTGTTTTAATTTTAGCACACCAGAAAATATAAGGGGTATAAATTCTAGTAGCATTAAAAAAAAGAAAGAGGGCCTCCATGGTGGCGCAGTGGTTGAGAGTCCGCCTGCCGATGCAGGGGACACGGGTTTGTGCCCCGGTCCGGGAGGATCCCACATGCCGCGGAGCTGCTGGGCTGGTGAGCCATGGCCGCTGAGCCTGTGCATCCGGAGCCTGTGCTCCACAACAGTAAGAGGCCTGCGTACCGCAAAAAAAAAAAAAAAAAAAAAAGTTACCAATTCTAATAGTAGCTTTTCCTTTTCGACCACTTTCCAAAATTATAGTTCTCTTTTTCTGTCTAGAAGCTTTGGATGGTTCCTTCACCGATGGAGAAGTTATCCATTGGTACTGAGAGAGAAATGATAAATATGCCATTTAAGTTACAGGTAATTTAGGAGGGTTTGATCTTCATTAGAAATTAAGTTATTTTAAGTTAATAAAAGGTCTTCAATCTGCATTTCTGGGAAGCTAAATTAAAGCATCACACAACATTTTCAAAAACAGAAAAGCCATTTCATTTGACTAAAAACTTAGTTTTAAGATGGCAGAAAGTACCTTGATAATTTTCTTTTAAGAAGGAAAGAAAAACAAGCCATTAAAGAGAAATTCTTCCGAGAGAATTAAAACATGTTATATACCTCTGACTTGGCACTCCTTCCATTCTGGAGACCTTTTTTGGTAACTGCTTTCAGCACAGAATGATTTAAAGTAAAATAAATTGAAATTAGAGTAATTATTTCCCAATGAGTGGCTATTTCCATTTAAAACCAAAAGCCAACTAATTATTGCTTTTCCCATAAAATTAAATATGAAATCTACATTATGTAATTATACACTTATTTCCCCCTTTGTGTATTCTAATTTCTTCCTCAAAAACCTAAGATGCCATCTTGCAGACTGCCCCCAGTGGCTACTATTTTGGCAGCAGCAAAGGTCAGCTTTAAACATTTTGCATCTAAAGTGGCTTTAGATACCTTTGGATAGAAAGTACAGTCTGAGCACCATCCAGACGCTTAGATACCTAAAGGGCATCCAAGATAACAAACCAAAGTCCTGATAGTCCCTCAAAAGCTGCTCCTCCCATCAGCCCCCTTCTTCTAAGTGATACCACCCAGTTGCACACATAATCATCAACGACTTGTCTCCTTGTTACTATTTCCTTCATACCCCACATCTAATCTATCTGCAGGTCTTGATAGCTACACCCTCAAAACACAACCTGAATTCAACCACTTTTCACTTGCTCCAAACTTCCAACCTAACCTAGGCCATAAACATCTCTTATTTGGAGCACTGTGACAGTCTCCTAACTGGTCTCCCTGTTTCTCTTCTTTATCCTCCCAAGTCCATTCTCTATACCAGGTCACCTTATTGAGATACTATTTGGATCATGCCTTTTTCCAGTTCAAACCCCTCTACTCATTTAGAATAATCCACATCTTTACGCTGGCCTTCAAGACTTTACAAGAGCAGACCCCTGGCTAGCTCCTTGACCTCATGTCATACGACACTCTTCTTCACTCGGTACTCTGGCCATGTTGGCCTCCTTGCTTTTCCTTAAATACCCCACCCACCTACATGCCTGCATACTCATTGCCTCCTTGTCCTGGAATGTGCTTACTCCAGTTCTTCCATGGCTTGCTCCTCTCTTCATTCAGGTCTCTGTTCAAATGCCACTTCTCCAGTGAAGCTGTCCCCTAACAAACCTATCCAATGGAGTCCTACCTGCTCTCCCTCACTCTCCTTACTTTAAGATATTTTTGCACTTCCTACCCTCTAAAATTATATTACTTATCTGTTTACTCATTTCTATCTGAACTCCCTCACTCTCCTTACTTTAAGATATTTTTGCACTTCCTACTCTCTAAAATTATATTACTTATCTGTTTACTCATTTCTATCTGAACTCCTTCACTAGAATGTAAGCTCCACGAGGGCAAGACTTTTGTCTGTCTGGTTCACTGCTTTATCCCTAGTGCCTAAACCCATATCTGGCACACAGAAGATATTTAAAAAATTGCTTGTGATTCTGACAAATGAATAAAGTGCTCCTGGCAAGAATTCAGAGGTTGCACAGGAAAGAAACAATGCTCTTGGTGGAAGCAGGCTTAGTATCTAGGTTCACCTCTATTCAGAGTAGGGATAAGAACAATTTACAAGTAAAATTCACTTTAATTAGTACATTATCTGCTAAAAACATAAGGGAAGTGCAACACTAGAAAAGTACAGTTGAAGCTTGAACAACATGGGTTTGAACCTCGCGGGTCCACTGACACACGCATATTTTTCAATAAATATGTACTATCGTCCTACACGATCCAAGGTTGGTTGAATCCACAGATGTGGAACCACTGACTATAAACTTATACTCAGATTTTCAACTGCGTAGGGGTCGGCACCCCTAACCCCACGTTGTTCAAGGGCCAACTGTGTGTGATGAGGAAAGCTAAACACATTCAATTTTACAAAACTGTCAATACGTGAACAAATTCTTTTTGTTTTGCTACGTGTTTATCAATTTCAAAAAAGTGACCACATACCAACAAGTGGATTTTTTCTTATATCCAGAACGAGCAGAGTTCTGTTGGTTTCAAGGGCCTTTAGTAAAGCCTTTGCTCCTTCACTGGTGAGGCCACACTGTTGCAGGTCAAGTGCTTTTGATGAAAGACAAAGGTCACTTCCTAACTCTACAGATTTAACATATAGACAACTCTCATTTTCTCACGTGTGGAAGAGTCCTGCACAAGACAAGTCATGGCAGGTTTGTAATTTTGGGTATGGAAAAAAACAGAAACGTATATGCACACACATAATGCATGATCCAATTTAAAAACCTCTTCTTGAATGTGCAATGATAACCCTGGCTTTAGTATCAATAAATCATCCAACATATTTTACAATTACAGAACTGAAGAATAACTGTATATAATGTATGAGCAAAAAGCATCACAAAATGAATCTCAGTTCATAATTAGCAAGGGCGGCAGAGGCATGTAAACCTCACAAGCAAAACCTGGTGGAGCTCAGAAATGCACTGCATTCTTTTGATCATGATCTTCAGCTCCAAATCACACTTGAAACTAGCTAAAAGGGGAAAACAAAATAGAAGAAATGTAATAACTGTTAGTTTTAGAGGAAAAAAGGACAAGTCTAAGAGGATACAAATAATAACAAATTCAAACAATGTGTGAATAGAGAATACATAGTAAAAACCTATCATGAAAGTATGATGGTCAAGAACTCTCTCCATAAAAAGTCAGACAAAAACCAGAAACACTGAACATGAATTCTAGTAGTTCTGGGGCTGAACAACCTACTCATTTAAACCAAAGGGATCATCACCAAAGCACAGGTATTTAAAAAATATTACATGAAAGGAAACTATGATGAGTCTTTTTTTTAAGTGTGGTGTGGACCATCACATTAAAATAACTGGAGTCTTTCAACACCCCCATGACACACAGAAATAGCAAGTAAGACATACGGATCTGACAGGATATGATACAACCCTTACAAACTCTCACTACAGAAGAATGGACACAGGGTATAATTAACCAAATAGCCAAATTAATACAAACAGCCAGTAAACCTCACCAGTAAATCAAATGAATACAAAATAAAACAAAATGTAGTTATTTTCCTATCAGATTAAGCCAAGATTCTGTAAGAAAAGCCTTTAAATCATGTCTATACCCTTTTGATCCAACAACTCTCTTTCTAAGAATTTAACCAAAAGAAATAGTCAGAGATATAGGTAAGGATATATATCAGAGTACTATTTGTAACTGAAAAACTGGACAAAGCTTATATACAAGAATGGATAAGCTACGTGCACTGTGGCATATTCATATAATGAAATACTGAACAATCACAAAAAATGATGCAGGAGATGCAAATTTACTGACTTGCTAAAATGCTCATACTAAATTAATTGAAAAAAGTTATAAAATTTGGAGTAATCCCACTTGCATAGAAAATGGAGAGGTACTCATTTTTGTAGTTTTACATTTTTTTACAAGTGCTACAAGCCACTGTTTGTGAGAGGCAGGCTTCACATCTACTGTTGTGGTAGACTATAAATTGGCATAGCATTTCTGGGTGGTAATTTGGCCATGTGTATCAAAAGTCTTAAAAGTATGTCACACTTAGTCATTCCACTTGTAGTACCTTATTCTACAGAAGTAATCCCGATGGACACAGAGATGTATATACAACATATTCACATTGTTTCTGACAGGGAAAAGCAAACTGTCTAAATCGAATTGCAAAGAATTGATTAAACTATGGGACATCAATACGACGCAATACTACATGATACATCATTAAGTGAAAAAAGCAGGAATATGAAATAGCAAGTATACTACAATTCTATTTTTGTAATCCCTAAGTGTACAAATATATTTGTAGAAAAAAAAAGACTGAAAGTATATACACCAAAATGAACAGTGATTATGTCTGGGTATTAAAATTATAGGTAATTGTTCTCTTGTTACTCTGTATTTTCTATAAAGGATATATGCAACTCTTAGAGAAAGTTTAAAAGCAAAATAAAAGCTATCAGTAAAATGAGGCTTAAAAAAATCCTATCACAATAGTATCATGCCAAAAGCTAAGCATATTTCATATTAAAAATTCAGTACTTTCAATTTTAGAATTTACCTCTAAGCCATAAATCCTCACTAAGAGATTCTGCCAAAGCACTTGCACCCAGGTCACCAATGAGCGTGGTGCAGTTCAGAGTGATGCGCCTCAAACCAGCCATACAGTCAAGATCAGGTCTCCTGGAACGAAGACTCTCAGCCCAGGTTTCTTCATGCTTTCTGGTAGTCTGATATGTCAAAGATTTAATGGGATGAAATTAAGATGCCTGAATAAGGAAACAGGGTGTGCCTACTGAGTATGGCTTATTATGTCAGAGATTTACACACACACACATATCAAGCATATATGCCAGGAGCATCAACCTGAGAAACTCAACAGTCACTTCTGGTTTACGAGTCCAGTGACCCAGATTCTACTCGGTCAGTGATTAGATTCTAGCCACTGGATAGACTGTTTCTGAACACTTACGTAAAGTTGGACAACTCAATTACAGTCTATGAATTATTTTCCTTATCTTCTAAGTCAGGGAATTGGTTCTAAATTCTATCATTGCTGAGGCTCTAAATTTCATCATTCTGTCCTCCAGTGGTCTCCAAACACCTGACTGGGCAAACCATAAGAAAACTTTTTAATATGCATCTTATTTATTATCAAATTATATACACAAAGTTCCATACATATAATTTATGTACATGATAAACTACACAGATTTTTTAAAATAATACAAAGGTAAAAATGTTCTAATATTTTCTTTTCCTAACTCCTAAGGCATTATTTTATTTTACTTATATTTTATAAATATTTATTTATTTGTTTGTTTGGCTGTGCCAGGTCTTTAGTTGCAGCATGCCGGATAGTTTAGTTGGGGCATGTGGGCTCTTAGTTATGGCAGGCACGTGGGATCTAGTTCCTCGAGCAGGGATCGAACCCAAGCCCCCGGCATTGGGAGCACATAGTGTTAACTGCTGGACCGCCAGGGAAGTCTCAAGCATTATTTTAAAAACTATATTTACAAAATGTATATCTCACATGCTACCTAGGGTATGCACACAAGCTTTAGAGGCCTGGACTATGCACAGCCAGTTTGATGTGCCTTGGAAAAATAATGGTTTGACATTTAAGCAAAAGTACTGTCTTAAAGACGTTCAGTTCTTTATATTCATAAAGTAAATTTTGGTAACAGGGAACACTGACTGTAAATGAAAAAAGTCTTATTACATTCTTGAAAAAATAAAAGACTCAAAGTGCCTTTGTTACTCTAAAAGGAAAATCATTAGTGTCATTTTTCTATTAACAATAACTTATCAAAGCTCCAAGGAGAAACAACAGCAATCACTTACACAGTGCTTAGTATGTGCCAGGCACTATTTATACAAATGAGTGCATTTACACCTCATAATGAGGCATAGAGGTTAAGTGATTTGCCCATGGTCACTAGCTATGAAATGGGAGAAAGGGAATTTGAACCTAGGCCACTTGGCTTCGGCACCCAAGTTCTTGACTGTTTTCTACCTCAGGGGTCAATGGACTTGCCCTGTATAGGCTCAAAGAATTTTTCAATTTTTAAAATCTAAATTTAAACATTTCCACATTTGTGGGCTATACAGTTTCTGTTGCAACTACTCTGCCCCACTGGCGTAGGGTGAAAGTAGCCATAACTACCATGTAAACAATGGGTGCGACTATGTTCCAAAAAAACTTCCTTTACAAAACCAGGCAACGGGCTGCATCTGGCCTACCAGCCAGAGTTTACCTATCCCTGAGCTGCATCATCAAACTATTAAAAAGCCTTCATATCAAATTATTAAATAACTTTAGGCCTAAATACAGTCATAATAACCACTGTAAAGTTTTAAGGTATTATTTTAAAAACTGTATTTACAAATTGCTGATGTACTGATTTTTATTAGTTTAAAAACTACAGCAGCTAATAAACACTTGATTCATTTAAGTCTTGAAGACTATAACGGCATAGTTTCTTCACAGTATTACAATAAATGTTTTCAGTAAAAAAATACATAAAAGTAATATTAGGTATTATATAGTAAATCTCTTATTTCTAAAATTAAGTGGACTATCTTTATTAAATGGTAGAATCCCAAACTGAAAAGTGGTCATATTCTTTCAGCAAAATGAAAGCTGCACTCACATGTATCAAAAGACAAAAATTAGGGCTTCCCTGGTGGCGCAGTGGTTGAGAGTCCGCCTGCCGATGCAGGGGACACGGGTTCGTGCCCCGGTCCGGGAAGATCCCACATGCCACGGAGGGGCTAGGCCCGTGAGCCATGGCTGCTGAGCCTGTGCGTCTGGAGCCTGTGCTCCGTGACGGGAGAGGCCACAACAGTACCGCAAAAAAAAAAAAAAAAAAAAAAAAAAGGCAAAAATTAACTGCCCTCTGTATCAATATATTAATGTGTTTCAATCACATATGTTTTCATGAAAGTTTAAACATAAAATCACCTTTAAGATCTAGGCCATGTGATCTGCTCCCTGCCATGTCAGAATACACCCCGTGAAGTTTACTTGTCTTAAGTGTGATAGAATTCTTTATACCTTGACAAATAACTAAAAGGAAAAAAAACACACATACACAATAAGATGAAGAGCCTATACATTTGTCAGTCTTGACTTATTTGCTTTTCTTGAGTCAATTGGAGGTTTATAGCCACATTCTCAAAATCATTAACTACAATCTTCCCAAACAGGTCATTGACGAACAGATGCATTCTAAAACTTGTCAGTAACAAAGTGCTATTCCAGTTTACAGCAACAGTTTAATTCTATTTAGATACTAAAAGTGAATACACTGAATACTGCAAACTTTATTCCCAACCACTCAGCAAAGTACTACATACCTTTTCAGATATAGGGAAAAAAAGAAAAAAAGAAAAAGCATAAGGTTCTTCCTATTTTCATTTCCAAAGATACATCCCAATCTTAATGATCAATCAGTGATTTAAACGTCAACTATAAACCCAGTATTTTATTAGCTGCTATGCAGTATACTAGAGCAACAGAGCAAACCCTCTGTTCCCTCAAATTGAAAAGCAGGCTTCCTGACCCCTCCAGACCACTACTGGACACAGGGAAGGCACACTAATGTTTCAGGACCCAAACTAACAGTCACCTGCTTTGTGATTACTTCCATGACACACCCTCACCAACACCACTGAGTGTGCTGCACCTACGGGACGTTACATGTATTTACTATTTTAACACATACCACAGTGCATCCTAATTATGATTGCAGATAGATGTTCTAACAATTTAAAGAGAATGATGACCTTTTTGCTCTTTACATCTTGCTATTTCCCTTCCCATAATATTTCTTGAAGAGAAACCATAAAAATATAGACAAACACAAAACACAGAATATACAAAATGTGTGGTTTGTGGCTTAACACAAAGTTAAGTAAAATTAGTTCTGACAGTATCCAGAATGACAAAATTTCATGGTACAAATGAGAATGGACCAAGGTTTGAGCAGGTACAGGAGACAATCCAGGCATGAACAACACCAAGAAAAGGTAGACAGGAAGTAACATGGTGTGTAGGAAATCACGAGCCCAGTCTGATGGGAAGAGTCTTAAACAAGACTGAAACTCACTTTCTAAACCTCCATCTCCAACTGGACAATTCGCAAGACACAGGTGCACCAAAGTGGCCCAATATTCAATCACTTTAATGGCGAGGAACAGTTTAAAATTTTATGGCTTTAGTTTGCCCAAAAGCAACTATCAAATGTTGGCAGGACACAATGAAGGCTTACCTTTGTTAACATAGTTAAGCCTCTCTCTCTCACAACTAGCCCACTTAGCTCCACGTTCCTTAGCGCACCCGATGCACTTACACAGCGTTTAAGAGCTTTACACAATTGGAAGTTCACATCTTTATTTCTTTTCACAGGAACACGACTTCTGTAAACTTTATTTCTGCCAGAAGCTAAAGCAAAATTATTGTAAAATAAGTGATTTAAAACACACATTCTATCATTAAAAAGCATTTTTAAAAAAAGCATCTGCTCTGTGCTAAGGATTAGAAACAACTCCTGCCCTTAAAGCCTTCATTAAGGAGGGACATGTGTAAACTCAAAATTTCAATCACATGAGCTAAAGAAACATAACCTTTATGCACAGAGGTTCCTTTGGAGGCAGAATGTTATATCGAAGTGATGGCTTCATGATAACCCTGAAGCAGAATCTAGAAAGATGAGGCTATGCAGAGTTGGAGTAGGAGGTGCATTAACTGCAGAGGGAACATCTGTGAAAAGACACTCAAGCCTGACTCCTGATGGGCACTGTAAATACTGCAGGTGGGGATGACTAAAGGCCAGGGGTCCAAGTGTGAGAAGAGACAGAAATGAAAGAGATGTTGGCCCAAGCAAGCCTGGGAGAAAGCATGGCTTGTATCCCACAGGTGGTGAGACCTGGGGCTACCACTGGCTGAGTAAGGGTGCCTCTGCTGATTAGAAAAAGGCTCCCCGCTGCTGAAGGACCGACTAGATAAAGGGAGTGATCACAAAAAGCTCCCCTTCCTCAGGGCAAAGAGCCCTATGAGGCTTGGCCGAACACAGTTCAGACTACACGCCTCCGTGCAGAGCACACGCTGGGCGGCTACTATGCAGTAACTCTGTGTGGGCAAGCCATTAGCAGCATTATTTTAAGCACATCTTTTTATGTTAGAAGATCACTTAACCCGAGCAGGCGGATGAACTTAGAGGAACTGAATCCAGGGGCCGTGAACCACCCAGGAGTTTCTGCCATAGTCTGGGCCAAATGTAATATGGATGAAGAAGCAAATTTAGGAGGAGGCCAAAATTTACAAGATAGACCCACTGGATGCAAGACATAAAGAAAGTTCAGTGAAGGAACTCTGAAGAGAATGGGCTCTACAATAAATTTTTCTTACATTCAATGTAAAATATTAGGCAAAATTAAGTACAGTGGCCTTTAAGGTCCCTTCCAGCTCTAATTTCTTTTGATTTCTAATTTGTTACTCTGGTTAAGTAAAGTCCCTTCCGAGGTACAGAACAGTTCTTATACCTGAATGGGATGCAAAGAATAATCTGACTTCTCTTCACCAGGGGATGAGTTGAACCATCCTTGCAGAAGAGATAACAGAGGGTGTGAACCCCAGATCCTGGAAAAGGTCCAGGCACACGATGAGTATTCAGCTTTCTGAAAACAAATGAACAATCATTTCCTCTCCTACATCTTCACACCCTTACTCTGCTGGTTACTTTCTCACAGCTTATAAACATCCTCAAATATACCCACTTAAAAATCTCTCAGACCTATGATTCTTTGGATCTTCTTGTGGGTAACCTAAGGCTCTACCATGCTTTCAAAGACCTGTCCTCCCAAAAAGCCCAGATCTGTACCTTGGGTCCAGACCCGTCTACCAGGCCCCTCTAAAGCACTGAAGATGAAGTAAGATCCTCTTGCCACCCCCAATCCCTTTCTACTGTGCTCTGTATCTCTCAAAAAAGATGCAGCTGTAAACTGTCACCCACGCTTGCTGCCCTTCCTTTTCTAACTGGTCACCAGACCTCACCCATTCTCTCTCAGATCTGCAAAATCCAGTCCCACCTTTTATAACTTAAGTGGGACCCTCAGATTACAACTCAGCCTGCACCCAATCAACTGCCTTCCACATGGAGGTCCGAGTGAGCCTCTAAACCACAAGTCCATCTCACTCTTCTTTGGTGTTTCCCACAGCCTGCAGGATAAACACCCAAACTTCTGAAAGGACAAACAAGGCCCCCTTCTCTTGGGCCCCACTAACTTTCCAGTATCAACTCTCATTTCTTTCCCAAACCCTGAGTTCCAGTCCTGTACATTAGTTTTGCCATATTTTCTTATATTTCTCAAACTTCAACACACACTGCTCTCTCCTGCCACCCCAGGAGCTTCTACATATCCTTAGAAAGGATGGCACCTCCTCCAAGAAGCCTACCCTGAACTTTCCCTTCCAAGATTCTGTGCTCTGCAAAGGGGAAAGATCGGGGGGAGGGAGACATTAGGAGTTTGGCATTAACATAGACACACGACTCTATATAAAACAGATAATCCACAAGGATCTACTGCATAGCACAGGGAACTCTACTCCATATCCTGTAACAAACTCTACGGGAAAAGAATCTGAAAAAGAATGGATACATGAATAACTAAATCACTTTGCTGTACACCCAAAACTAACACAATATTGTACATCAACTAACCTCCAATATAAAATAATAATTAAATTTTAAAAAAAGATTCTGTGCTCTGTAGCACCAGAACTCACTTCTTCCAGAGCACTGACTACTGTGCTTGTGTTTACCTGCCGCCCAGTAGAAGGGGAGATTACCTAGGGCAGAAGCATCGTCTCCAGCAGCCCTTGGTTCTGACAACTCATTCAAGTGCCAGGCTACTTTACACACATAACCTGCTAACTTAATTCTAAGAACCCACAGAAAGAGAGGTTATTAATGTCATTTTACAAGTGTGGGGAGTGTAGTCCAAAAGAAACCTGCCCACGCCACAGACAGCATAAGCCCTGGAATTCAAACCCTAAGCTGCCTTCACACCGGTGATCTTTGCACTATATGATACGATTATTGAAAAAAAAATTTTTTTTTCCTGAACCCTGTTTCAATGGAAAGGAAATGAAGCTGGGATATATCCATTTCCTAATCGCGTTGGTGTGTACCAGGCAAAGTCATTCAATAGACCAGGTAACATCTGTGCAACAATTAACGATGCTCCAAACTGTGCTAAGTGTTCTACTTTGTAGAGTCTAGAAGCATTAACACAGTGCATCCTTGTAACCACCACAGAGACTGGGACCTGTTAAGCCCACGCTACAGATGAGAACACTGAGACCTAGAAGCCTTAAGGCACTCGGCCGGGGTCACCGAGCTGGCAGGAGTCCTAGGCCGCACGCCCCATCTAGTGCACGCACATCCGGGCACTGGGCACTGCTTCTAGTGCCCACCCTCCACCTTGCACCATCGAAAACCCCGCTTCTCAGCGCCAACACGAGGGTCCCTGGAAGCGGGAAGTACAAACCTGTCTCGACAAGCCGTGGCTGGAAGAAGCTCTGGATACAGATCAGGGGCAGCGGGTGCTCAGGAGCGGCACCCAGTGCACCCCGCGGAGGCGGTCAGCCTTAAGTCCAGCGGGGCGTCCTGCAGGGAAGCACGCACGGAGGGCAGAGGCACCAAGTCCTGCAGCGCGCACAGGTCCTCAGAGCGCGGGAAGAAGTCGGCCGCGCTGTCCCGGCGCAGCTTCACCGAGTGATCAGGGCCCGAGCACGGCCTCGGGGACGCTGGCTGTGGACACGATGGCCACACCCGCCTGGGGGCCCCGGCCACTCGGGCGCCCACCGCCCGGTGGCTGCGGCCCCGCAGCGTGCGCAGGACCGGCGTCGCAGCCAGAAGACATAGGGCCACGGGCCCCAGCTACGCCAACCCCCCCATTCCGCGCTCCGGAGACCCCGCGCGGCCTGGTGTTGGCGCAGGAATCTAAGCCCTCCACGCCGCGGGGATGGGGTTTACGTCAGTGGGCGGGACCGTTGGGGCGGGGCTCGAGGACGTCAGCACGCTCGCCGTGCGTCCGCAGGCAGCCCTGTCTCCCACGGTGACGCGGCCTGAAAAGTAGGGGCTTGAGCTCTGAGACTTAAGGCAGCGCGAAACGTACGAGGTGTGGAGACTTTGGGGTTTCCAAAAAGCGTTTGCTGACTTATCCAAACAAAACTGAGACCTGGTTGTATCAACGCATTTTAAAAGTAAACTCCCGTAAGTGTCTGTGCTCCCCCCACCCAGGAGAGAGCCTGCACTCCGTGAGGGACACACGAAAGGCTGAGTGAACGTCTGTCTGTGGTCCTTTACCTGGTGCACAGGTGTGTGAATTTATGCGGAGAGCTCTTAATTTCTGTAGTTTCTGCTAACTTGACACGGTAGTTGGCAAATGGTGACGTGTTCCATGCATTCAGGACATGATCGTGGTTACTAATAATCACTTTGTTTGGTACTGACAACTCCACAGAGAATTTACTACTGAATATCCACTTTCCAGAAGAGAAACTGAGGCGTAGGAAGTGAAGTGACTGAGTAAGAGTAAGGACTCAGACAACTGGTGTTAGTAAATTAACCCTGCAAGGAGGCCGTTAGCCTGCGGTGGCTCTAGTGATGTGGCCGCCTGTGTAAACCAACAAAAATCTAAGCCTGTCAATGCCTCAGGGTGGCGAACACTGCTGAGGACGAGTCACAAACCACCAGCTAGGCTTTAAAGTTATAGCAAGTCAGTCATTTCCTTGCTTTGCTTCTGCCCTTTTAAAATAAACATCTCTGCAGCTCCTGTGGCTGGAGTGCTCCTCACCATTTCCGCTTTGGTGGTGCCTGAATTGAATCTATTTTTGCTCACGTAAAGTCTTATTTTCAATATGCCTCAGTTTGTCTTGTAACATTGGTCGTAGAAGTTGGATTTGTGTCCAGTTTCTAGAACAGTGGTCGTTCTCTGGTCAGGCCTTAGGCGTTATGCATACAACGTTCCTCTTCTACCACCACCTTCTGGATGCCTCCACCCACTACCAGCTCCCGCGTATCAGATCCCCTAGATGTGGTCAGAAATGGCTTTCACATGCAGCATGCTCACAGTATAATATCGCAGACACTCCTCCGTCCTCCAGCCAGCGTGTGAAGTGAAACATTACCATTCCTCTTGAAGAGCCTGCTGTGACCACTTTCCCAAACACAGCCACTCCCCAGCTGACCCTGGGTAACCACTCTTCTGAACTTGGTCTCCATCACTGCATGGATGTCTTTCTATTTAGGCTACATTTTTAAGTATTCTTCAACCTCATATAGTATTCTACTATGCTTTCTCTTCTTACTTGCTTTTCTTAGTGTTATCTTTGCTAGGTTCATCCATGCTGACACATAAAGATCTGTCTAGTTCATGTACTTCCCTCACTATGTAGGATTCCCATGTAGGGAAGTACAATAATTTATATGTGCATTTTCCTGTTGATGGACATTTAAATTGTTTCCAATTTTCAGTATGATTTCTGTTTTAAAAATTTTTTATATACTTTCTAAAGGTCACTTTACATTTACTGTTATTACAAAATATTGGCTATATTCCCTGTGTTGTACAATACATCTTTGAGCCTATCGTACACCCAGTAGTTTACATCTCTGACTTCCCCACCCCGTATTGCCCCCTCCTCCCCCTCCGCACTGGCAACCATTAGTTTGTTCTCTATATCTGTGTCTCCCCTTCTTTTTGTTATATTCGGTAGATTGCTGTATTTTTTAGATTCCATATATAGGTGATATCCTACAGTGTTTGTTTTTGTTTGACTTATTTCACTTACCACAATGTCCTCCAAGTCCATCTATGTTGCCGCAAATGGCAACATTTCTTTCTTTTTTAAGGCTGAGTAGTATGCCATTGGTTTTATGTACCGCATCTTCTTTATCCATTCATCAGTTGATGACACTTAGGTTGCTTCCATATCTTGGTAATTGTAAATACTGATGCTCCGAACATTGGGGTGCATGTATCTTTTCAAATACATGTCTTTGAAAACACGTGTTTTTGTTCTTTTTGGATTTATACCCAGGAGTGGAGTTGCGAGGTCATATGGTAGTTCTATTTTTAGTTTTTGAGGACCCTCCATACTGTTGTCCACAGTGGCTGCACCAGTTTACATTCCGACCAACAGTGTACCAGGGTTCCGTTTTCTCTAAAAATTGTAAATTTTCTTCCTGGGGTAATTGAGATGATAGTTGAATAATAACATAAGATCAGGCGAAGTCTAAAGGAATTTTAGACAAGCTGGATCGAGTAGGAAGACTTCTGTTCGCTGGCGTCTGAGTGTTAGAGAGACACCAAGACATGTGGGCCAAGTTGTGGAGAGAAGGGAAACACAGACGCAAGCTTGACACTTGGTGCAGCTTTTCTCCTTGGGGCATTTGCTGATTCAAACCTTACAGCGTAGGAGCTGAAAAGCCAAAGAGTTCAAAAGACTCTAACCACAGAAGCCAAACGGCAAGAACCGTTTTACATTGATAAACAGCATTTTAACTATGGAGAAGCAGAAAATGAAAAGAAAGAACTTTGCATTACATTTAATAAAAGTTTAGGGAGATCTTTGTGGTATATTAGTGAACTTATTTGTGGAAATTTAGCCATGTACATTGTGTTGGAGAGGCACCAAGAGTTCAAGAATTCTCACAATTTGAGTACACAGTTGCCTTACATGTAGGCATGGTGGCATCCATTTACATAACAATGATTTGGAGGATGTTGTGTTAGTCAGCTCTTGCTGTGATAATGCTTTGGAACAAATCACACCAAAGTCAGTTACATAAACAAGAATTTATTTCTCTTGGACCTATGGGCTAGCTGCAGTGGCTCTCTTTTAGACCTCTAGATGGCTAGTTTTGCTCCGTGTTTTGGGTCAGTTTGAGGTCTGTCACACACCTCTTCGTCTGGAGCCCAACTGTGAGGCTGCAGCTCCCAGGCCCTGTCTTCTCTAAAAGTTCACTGAAACATAAGAGGTGAGCCCAACCGCACAAGCCCATTTAAGGCCTCTTCTGCTCATTTAAGGCCATCATGTCTGCTCATACTTCAGTGGCCAAAACATGTCACAGATCTAAGCTGTATTTAGAATATGTGTATTTGTTTAAAGTTGGGTGCTCTCACAGAAGAATATTGCATTTTGGACAGTGTTAGCTTAGCATTTCCCTTGGCATTTGCAAACGTGATAAACGTCGTGTGCACTTTTTCACCTTTGAGAACTTTTTGAAATTGTGGGACAATTTCTATGGGAAAAGAGGAAGGTACATTTTAGAACTCAACTCTAGTTATAGCAGTGTTGGGAGAAGAATTAATGAGATAGGGTCACTACAAATGAAAGATTTGGGATTCACATATTCATAATTAACATTAGCATTCTTCAGAACATTCCTGGAGAATTGTGATGCTTGCTTTACATGATTTTATCATAAATCATTATAATCTGACCAAGCCACTTCAGTAAAACATACATCATACAGTACATCGCATTTTAGTTTTTCCTACCACTGCACAACTTATCATCAGGCAGGAAAGGCTACATATGATATGGTTCCATTTATGCGAAATGTCCAGCAGTGGCAGATCCATACACACGGCAAATATTATACATTAGTGGTTGCCAGGGGTTTGGAACAGAGGGAAATAGGGAATGGCTCCTTAAAATGGGTGTAGGTTTCCTCGTGGGGTGATGAAAATGTTTTTCAGCTGGACAGCGGTGATAGTTGCACAACATTGGGACAGTACTAAATTCCACTGAATGGTACAGTGAATTGTAAAATGATCAAAATGGTGAATTTTGTGTTCTGTTCATTTTACTACAATAAAAAGGAGAAAGAATTAGGGAAAGACTTAGAGTTTGGGAAAGTAAGGTGAACTGGTCAAGAAAAAGACAGCTCTACTGTTCAGTTTTCTCTCAGCTCTCCCAGTGCATTAATCCTCAGCAAAAAGTAGCCTGAACTTGTAGATGATAGTCATTCAACACAGTGCAGGGAAAAGTAAATAAAATAAAAGCCAACTCTTCTTCTTTAGCACATCTGTGAAAGGTTAACTTCCTGCTCAGCCACATGGACATTCATGAAGACATTTCACTTCAGGTGTCCTCTACTTCAGTACTTTACTCACAGCTCATTCACACATGTAGGCAACAGCGTTCCTTAATTCGATGGAATCTGCAGTGCTGGTTGTGACCAGTCTCATGAAAAGAAAAGGGAAAGAGGAAAAAGCCTCCACATTGACTTGGTGGTCTTGACAAAATGGATGCAGAAGACAGCTTGAGTGTCAAACTGGAAACTTATTTTCCTTTTCCTTTTCTTTTTATCTTTCCTATCAGGTCTTCTGCCCACTTCCCACCCCCTTCTTTCAAACAGGAGAGACACTAATTAGCTGCTTTGTTTTTGTTTGTGCTAAAACAACTATTGTTTTGGGTTTCTTGTTGTTCGGTGAACATTTTTGTTTTTACTGCCAAATGAGCTTCGGTGGTTGGTGTAGGGGGTCTCTTGGGAACTTAACTTTTTCCAGTTTAAGTGGGAAAGCTTTTTTGTTTGAATGGGCTTTTACTGGGTGCTTCAAGGTTTGCTCTTGGCTCTTTGATGGGGGACTGGATAGCACTGTGTTTCCTTTGAGGCTCCGATAAATAAAGGATCCTATGTCCTCCTGGGCACTTTGTGTTGATTTTGCTGTGTGTCCTCTCTAACAGCCAGATGCAGATTCCAGGAAAATGACATATAAATGAATAGAAGTAATCTAATATTTTTAGAATTTGCTTTGGCCATACTCCTGGTCTTATTCTACTTGTAGCAGATGGCTTTAAAGAGCATTAGCTATGTATATATTAAATATAATATAAATATACCAATATTAAATATTATATTGATATATAAATTTAATATGCTAATATTTATATTAATGTATAACAATTATGTATTATATTAATATATATTTTTGCCTAGCGTATATTATATACAAAATATATGGGTAATGAAATGTATTTATATGGTTAATATGTTCATAATATTAATAAGATATATCCTGTAATATTGATTATAAAACAATTATATCATAATATATAAATTATAAATATATATTTATATATATTATAAATATATAGTTATTATTATCTGATATAATACACTAGAGTTAATATATTCTATATAACACAATACGTAATGTATTAGTATAAGACAATTATATTATGTAATATAAATATAATACATCTATAAAACTATATATATTTTAATTATACATTACACATACAAGTATGTATTGCTATTTATAATTTTATTTACATAGGAATCTGTTCATCCTAACAATTGATGTAAAAATATGCAATATTTTCAATCAAATGGGCCTTAAGCTCACTACCTACACATAACTACTTTTATAATCGTGAGCCCTGTCTAACTCATGCTTCCATATCTCTCAACCTGCTTTTCTACACATGCACATAGACGACACACATTGATACACGATATATATGTATACTACCAGTTTTCAGTTCAATGTATATAACTATATAATATATATAATTATATTCCTGTGTATGTATACAAATATAAATCAAAGGTATGTGTATAGGTATGTATTTCATACGTTTATATAACTATATCATACAAATAATGTATGTGTATATAAATACATGACTATATACATACATACACAGAAATATACTTATTTAAACAAAAGGGACCTAAATAAACATAGTTCTCTAAGAATAAAACTAGTTATGTCTCACTGTTTCAATAAGAGTTTATAGTTTTCTACTGTATGTGCTTCTATAATTGTTATGAACAATTCCCATTTGTTGAATGTTAAGTTGTTTTAATTTTTTGCCATTATTAATGAAGCTCTAAAGAATACGGTGGGCAAGATGACTTGAAAAACTCTCCTGAAGGAAAAGGGTTAGGTATGCTAGGTTAAATGTACACAACTTATTTTTAAGTGCGTGGTTGATTTTTGAAGTATGCAGTAGAAATTTCCAGGACCCATGAAAGAAGGGTGGTACATGTGTGAGAGTTATAGCTATATTAGGAGTGGGTTGAAGATCTTGATAGCTTAGAACAGAAGCTGGAAATCCTGTTTTTATGGAGCCAAGTGGCAAATATTTTAGGCTTTGTAGACCAAAGAGCAAAATTGAGGATATTATTTAGGTACTTAGGTAACCATTTAAAATGTTACCAGTTAAAATGTGAAAATTATTCATAGCTCACAGGCCATAGCAATAGGCTTGTGTCTGGATTTGTAATACAGGCCATAGTTTAGTGACACACCTGACATAGAGACTTGTTTATAAATGGCCATAACCACGTGAGAGGCAGGAGGTAAGACTCCATCCCTACTAGATGGGAAGTTAGAACTAAACCTATCTATCCCTAGTTTCACCTTCAATGAAAGGGTGTGCCAGGAGAAAAAAATATCTGTTGGCAAAGGGAGACTAAGAACAAATTCTCTTGGCCTCTGCTCTGGGTAGGAAACAGGTAGGAAATCTTGAGAATTCTGAACCCCAGATCTGTGTTCCCAGTGTTTGGGTTGCAAATTTATGTGCGGTCTTGCAAACAGAAGCTAAGAAATTAACTTAAAATGCTCCCAAATCGGTGGTATTCCAAACACAAAACTAAACCCTTTCTGGAGTGGTAGACCTTCAACACAGGCCTATAGCATTCCCACAGATAAAGTTTAGCTAAACATGAGCTCATGATCTAAATTTACACAATAATGAAGAAATCAGCTAGAAGTGGAGAGAATCAGCAAAAAACAATCAATTCCAGAATTATATTCCCAAGGCCATCCATCAGATGTTGGAATAATCAGGTGCAAGGCAGAAAATACACATAAAACTAGAACTGAAACAAGGAACAAGGATGTTTTAAAAGACTGGGTAGGATCTTTAAAACATTTTTCAAGTACATGTCATTGATAAAGCTAAAAACTCGAAGGTTGTGTAATACAGCAGATTAATCATGGAGAAGTGTGAATTTATGCTGTTTTTAAAAATATGGCAGGTCAGATTTTCTGCCTAATTATATAAGTAGATTTATCTTTAAAAAATACACATTACTTTAAAGACTTATTGGCTGTAAAATAAGTTAAGGTTATGTCAAAGGGCTTCTCTCCAAAGAAAAGTGAGAAGTAGCAAAACACAGAAAGTCGAGGGGAAAAAATGTCAATATATACATTGCGGTAGGGTGAACTAAGCCTTAGGCTAGCAACAGTGTGGACGAGCTGACCCTTAGATACTTACAACTAATCTGGAATCTTCAAAAAGTTCAAGTATTTATAACTAAAAAGATTTCTTAAAATTAATAACCAAGTGTTTTAATTGACATCAGAAGAGTAAAACAATAAACCCTGAGAACATAGAAAAATAGATAATAAATATATGAGCAGAACTTAATAAAACAGAAAAAAGTATAAAATTGAGGTGATTTAGTAAGTCAAAAGAATATTCTTTGAAAAGATTTAAAAAACACACTTTGATTAAGCAAAACAAAAACATAAGTAAATAATATACAGAAAGAATCAGGACAATGTTAGAGCAGAGAATATATGAAATGCCAGTAAATTTGAACATTTCTGTAAAGTGGACAATTTCCTAGCTCCTAAAGTTTACCAAAACTGACACAAGAGGAAATTTATAGCTGGAGTTCTTTCACCAGTAAAGGAATTATGTCAATAGTTTACAATCTTTCACCAAGAAAACACCAGACCCAGCCAGATCATTTGGGAGGTGAATTCTATGGAACTTCTATTAAACAGATAACATCAATATGAACAAAGAAAAACTTCTAGAGATAGCGAAGGAAGAATTCTCCTTTATTCATCTTATGAAGTCTATAAAATCCTAATACTGAAACTAGATTAGGACTGTAAGGAAAAAGAAATTTACAGGTCAAATTTACTTGTAAATATAAAAGCAAAAATTTTAAACTATGATATTAGCTACCCAAGTTCACTAGAGTAAGAAAAAGCATGAGCAAGTTAGGTAATCCAATGAATGAAAAGGTAGTTTAATGTCAAGGATATATATCAATAGATTGAAAACACCACATTTTATTTCTTTCATCTGTCTCTTTAAAAAATGATAAGTACTTATATTGATCTCTCTTGTACTAGGCACTGTGCTAAGTCACTTACATATTTACTCCTTTAAACTTTCTATCATCCCTGCGGGAAAGTTCTATTTTGCTTCCATTTCTTAGCTAAGACTCTAACCCCCAGGAAAGTGAAGCAACATTTGTAAGTTTTTGTGGATGGTCAGTGATGGGACCAGTACAGGAACATCCAAAGTCTGTGCTTGGAAACAGTGCCCCATGTTGACACTCACATTACAGATGAAAGGAAAGGAACCATGCACTTACCATATAGATTAAGTCTCACATTACAGGTTAAAGGAAAGGAACCATGCACTTACATTATAGATTAATACCCCCATAACAGGTTAAAGGAAAAAGAAACATGTGCTTCCTCAAAAGTTGTAAAGAAAGCATATCCATTTCTTAATATATTTCCCAATTTCTTTTGCTTGTTTTCTGACCTTTGTAGTGCATTTTGCCATGAGGCAAATTTTATTTCTTATATCATTAAATGTATCCTTTTTTCTTTGTATCTGAGAAAGGTATTCCTCATGAATACTTTATTTCATGTCTCCCAGGTTTCTGATACTTTTACAGTTTCATTATTTTTTAACTTTTAACTACTTGCTGTATCTAGAATTTAGTAATGATAGCCATATTTTCCCACTTTTGTTGAATAATTTTTGCTACTGATCCAAAATGTGAATTTTATTTTAAACTCAATTCCCTTATGCTCTTGCATCTAATTTTAAGATGCTTCCTATTCCACTGGTTGTTTTGCCTATCTAAAACAAAATGCTACCTTAGTTATAATGTAATTATAATATAATAAATGTAATTAGTAAACATAATACGACATATAATAAATAGCATATATAAAATAACAAAATATAATTTACCATATAACAAGGTCCAAGGAGAGCAATACTATACAATCACTTGAAATATCCCGCAAAAGATAGTTTATAAAATTCAATATTCATTTGTAATTTAAAAGAAAGAGTAAAATAGGGATTGATGAATGCTTCCAAAATAAGAAGAAATTATATGTCTACAAGAGAAAGAGGTAAATGATAAACTTTAGTAACACTGGCAATAAATGCAGGACAAGATGAGGATGCCTGATATAATGTTAAAGAAAAAGTATTATGTAACATTGTTTTTGCAGCACTGATGAGTTCAGTGAAAAGAGAATCTCATAGAAAAGAGTATCTCGTTCTTCTTAATGTCTGTACACTTGTCCATTGCATGAACATAACAGCTTATTTAGCCACTATGTTACTGATCTGCATCTGGATTTCTAGGTTTTCATGGAGTATTTTATTATGCACAATTGTTTCAAACACTAGGACTTCCTCTTATGTTTATATCTTTTGAAAGAAACAATATCTCCACAGATGATTTATCTGTGCTGGCTGCTAGCTGACTTTGGGTACTTCTCAGTTCTTCCCTTTACCTTCCTTGTCAATATGAAAACGGAAGGCAAGAAGGTCTCCTGTTTAGAGGCTGTCAAGATAGATCTTGGTGATAAAGTCTTGGTGGTAAAGGCTAAAAGTATCAACCCAGAACAAACGTTTTTCCAGCTGTAACTATGTGTGATTTCCTTGGCTTGATTCCGTAGAGGATGTCAGACCAGACTGTAGAATCTGCCGTCAAAGTGCTTCCAGTAGGATGAGCTAAGTCAAGTATGGTGGCATATGTAATTCAAGATAAAATATAATGTCTCCTTTTCTCTCCTAGCAAAACTTGGTGGAGTGAATGTAGAAGTCACTGTATGCTTTGAATTAAAGGAACACAATAAATCTTGTTTTGGAAGGTAAGTATTCTGGTCTCTTTGTGGAGATGAATTGGAAATTGTCTAGAAGAAGGAAAATGAGGTTAACCAAAGTTAAACTCATAAATAATTGAGCATTAATTAGATATCTGTGGTCTATGTTTGTCTTTGATCATAATTTCTCCCAATTTATAGACCTCTTTGATACTTGATGAATCCTTGTCAAAGATGCACTTAACAATGGTTATCACTTGTGTATTAGGTTTTGCCTGGGCCCTGAAGAAACTATCCTAAATTACCAGCTATGATTGTCACTTGATTTCCTCACAGAGAACAATCAGAACTCCTTGTCTTAAGTGGCTTGGAATGTGAAACTAGTTAGTCTCTTAGATATTGTTAGAGGACCCTACAGAGCCCATTGGTGAAAGTTTGGAAAACATGGGGCTTCTTAAAATTGATTCTTGTAGTGCTATAGGAAAGATCACTGAACCAAAAGGATAACGGTGTTTCTGGTTCTGTTGTTAGCATTCTCCATGGAAACACTGCTGAAGCTTCTGGACTCAATTTCCTTCCCCATATGTGAATGTCACTGAAAATATCCAACTCCATTCTATCCCCATATAACTTCAGGAACTAAGCAAAATGAAGACTCAAAATTCATTTCAAATAATGAAATGAATATATAACGTAGAATGGAACTGGGAAAATACCTGGTTTAAATTCTGGAAAGTACCAACTATACAATTCTGGATAAGTTGCTTACTCTTGCTTAGTCTAATTTAATGCCCATCTCACAGGATGTTATGATGATTAATTTAATATCTTTGTATAACACAGAGTGTTATGTAATTTCTTCTTGTTTTTCTTGAGTAAATACATATCCTTAAGCAACTCACTGTAAACAATAGTTACTTACTTGCTTAAATTACTCTTATCTTCTATTATCACCTGAACTGTGTCCTGCTCAAGTTAATATGTGGAAGTCTTAACCCCCAATACCTCGTAATCTAACTGTATTTGGAGATAAGGCCCTTAAATAGGTAACTGAGTTCAAATGAGGTCAAATGGGTGGGCTCTAATTCAATATGACTGGTGTCCTTATAAAAAGAAAATATTAGGACACAGACATGCACAGAGAGAAGACCATGTGAAGACCAAAGGAAAACATGGCATCTACAAACCAAGAAGAGATACCTCAGAAGAAATCAATCCTGTTGACACCTTATCTCAGATTTCTAGCCTCTACACCCGTGAGTGAGTAAATTTCTGTTGTTTAACCTCCTCAGTCTCTGGTACTTTGTCATGGCAGCTCTAGGAAACTAATACAACTTTTTATGGCCTCCTTGTCTCAAGTTGAAAGTTCAATATTTGGCATCATAGCTAAGAAACAAAAATATCATCTACATTCCTTGTTGTAGTCTTTCTTCCCCATTCTCATTGCTAGTAATTTCCATATTTGGGTCTGTTTTCTGTATCTTGTAAACAGAGCATTATGCTCATTTCTTGTCTTACTGCTAATATACAATAAATGTGCAGATACGAAATAGATTTTGGAGGAGTGCAACATATAGTTGGTACATGTGTGATATGTGTGTATTCATATAATTTATACTTTTTCTCTATTTTCTTCCTTTGGTGTGAGCTAAGATTCTCTGCTTTTGTGACTAGCGCTCCTGAATACTAATCCCTGAATTTAATTCACCAAAAATTGTCAAAAATAATAATCATATGGGGAAAGAGAGAGTGATAGAGGGAGAAGAACAAACAATCAGGCAAGGGCAGTACTGTGAATTATTAGGCTCTTATTAATAAGATTATTTTAGTCTAGAGGAAATGACCGTAAGTACCATCAGTGAGCCCAGTTGGTCTTTACTGAGTGCTAGACACATCCCTGAGTTCTGTTCTTAGTCTCCAACTGTATGATGACTACTGTCTGGAAGTATTATCTGAACAACTAAAGTCACTTAATGGAAAAGGAATATGTCTTTAGAGAAGCAACAGTAATTTTTCTATCTGATTAAAAAGCAATGTTGACTGTCTGGAAACCTCAGTCATATTTGTAAGCAGAAAAGCATTGGCTATTCAAAGTGGATGACGTAAAGAGATGAGCAGAAACTTTGGCGATAGGTATACCTGGATTTAATTCTCACTTCTACCACTTGGCAGCTGGATAGCCTTAGGCAAGTTTCATACCTCCCTGAAATTCACTTAATTCAGTCTGTAAAATGGCATAATAACTTATTATAGCATCCTTTTAGGAATTTTAAATCAGTTATTGAAATAAAAGTACACACTATATAGACAAGTATGGATTCCTCAATAGGTGTTTGACCTTTCATTTCTCCAGTATCCCACCCCCATCAAATAAAGAAAAATACTTTTTTAAATTTACAAATATTTCATTATTCTAAAGTTAAAGCCATAAAAATAAAAATAATCAAATGGCCTACGATCATACCATTAGAAGAACAAAAGAATAGGTGTTCATGAGAGTTCCAAATTAGAATACAAGTTTTCATTAGGCACCTGTTTATGTATGCTATTCTGCTCTTTAAAATAAATAATTAAATTTGAAAGACTTATTTCCTCACTTTTAAGACTTTATTAGTTTACAAATTACATATCGACCTATGCTAAATATTATACCAACCCATGCTAATGAATTCAGTACAGAAAACAAAAAACACTGCACTCAAGCAAACTACATATATATGTGTGTGTGTGTGTATATATACATATATATATATATATATATATATATATATATATATATATATATATATATATTACTTAAATGCATTTATATCCTAGCGTGTCTCATAAAGCATTGTGGTAACTCACCGGAATACAAACAATCAAATATAATGGCAAAAGCACTTAATATAAACAGGGCCAAGGAAACATAGACAGAAGATGAAGAAAAGATGAGGGAAATGTGAACAGGAGGAAGTGTAGTTAATCGAGTTGTATGTTTTGACCTTAAGATTCTCTGTGCGGGGACTTCCCTGGTGGCACAGTGGTTGGGAATCCACCTGCCAGTGCAGGGAACATGGGTTTGAGCCCTGGTCAGGGAAGATCCCACCTGCCGCAGAGCAAATAAGCCCGTGTGCCACAACTACTGAAGTCCCAGCGCCTAGCCCGTGCTCCACAACAAGAGAAGCCACAGCAATGAGGAGCCCGCACACCACAACGAAGAGTAGCCCCCACTCGCCCCAACTAGAGACAGCCTGTGTGCCACAACAAAGACCCAACACGGCCAAAAATAAATAATAAATAAATTTATTTAAAAAAAAGATTCTCTGTGGATAAAACAACATGTAAATAATTGGTTACAAAGCCACATTATTTGAAGGTGCCAGACTGCATATTAACAGTCTGACACAAAGGGACAGCACAGGAAAACGATTCAAAGATAGAGATTTTTAAATATTTGCAGTTTGAAACCTTTTAGAGCACGTGTAATGAGCTCGACACACATTTCAACACTCAACATGTTAATCACATGTTCAAAGTATGTCTCAAAGTCATTGGAAATAGCTGTTGTCTCTGTCCCTGGTATCCAAAACTGATCTGTGATGTGTAAAACTCAGGAGGTATTGATATCCACTTTTTGGCATCTGAACAGGAAACAAAGTTGTTTCGCAGTGATAATAAAGAATGAAGTAAATGCAAAAGGATACAAAAGACAAAGTACTGAGGGAATGTATTAACAGAATGAGTCAAACTAAATTGTGGTGAACTGGGGCCTACGATTGTACACACTCCATGGACATACCCCAGCCTAAATACTGGCATAGGAGGAAGGGTACTGCGAAGCCCATCACAGTATAATCCTTTAAAATGTCCCTTTCAAGGTTGGCTCCACTCAACACTGAGTATAGGAAATCTTCCCATCAGGCAGAAACACTGGCTGCCCAATGATTGACCAAGAAATTAACACACTAATGAATAAACGATGCTAATTTATTTCTATCCCTGACAATGGGAAACAGCACACACTCTGTGTCAATGGTATGTCCTCCTTCCCACTTTTCTAAGTGGTAAATTATGTTTTTCCCTTCATTGCTTTATATCATGTGTGGCAGGCATGATGGGAAATGGCTATCAATGGTTCTGTTATTGATTTCTACCTTCCTTTCACTGTGGCTAAAGAAGATACTTTGTATGATTTCAATTTCTTAAAAATGTATTGGTACTTGTATTGTGGCCTAACATATGGTCTTTCCCGGAGAGTGTTCCATGTGTACTTGAGAAAAAGGTGTATTCTGCTGTTGTTGAGTGGAGTGATCTATATACAGCTGTTAGGTTTAGTTGGTTAAATGTGTTATTCAGTCCCCCTACCTCTCTACTGATCTTCTGTCTAGATGTGTTTTCCATTATTGAAAGCAAGGTATTGATCTCCAACTATTATTTTAGAACTATCTATTTCTTCCTTCAATTCTGTCAATGTTTGCTTCACATATTTGGGGGTTGTTTGGTACATATATGTTTATAGGTGTTCTATGTTCTTGATAGATTGAACTTGTTATCAACATATAGTGGCCTCCTTTTCCTCTTGTGATAGTTTTTGATTTAAAGTTTATTTTGTGTGATAGTAACATAGCCATCCCAGATCTATCTTCCTTCCTTCCTTCCTTCCTTTCTTTTTCTGTCTCTCTTTCCTTCTTTTTTGTTACTATTTGCATGGGATATTTTATTCTATGCTTTAACTTTCAAGCAACTTGTGTCTTTTGAAATCAAGTGAGATTTTTGCGGACAGCATATACTTGGATTATGGTTGTTTTTAAAGTCCATTCTGCCAATGTTTATCTTTTCATTGGAGAGCTTAATCCACTTACTTTTTCAAAAATTACTGATGAGGAAGAACTTAATTCTGTCTATTTCCTGCTTGTTTTCTGTATGTCTTATGCATTTTTTGCCCCTCATTTACTCCATTACTGACTTCTGTGCTTAGCCGATTTTCTTGTGGTGAACTCTTGATTCCCTTTTCATTTCTTTTTGCATATGGTCTATTGATATTTTCTTTGTGGTTATCAAGAAGATGACATTTACCATTCTAAAGTTAAAACAATATAATTTCAATTGAAACCAACTTCAGTAGCACACAGAAACTCTGTTCCTCTACAGTTCCGTTCCTCCTCTTTACATTATTATTGTCACAAATTACACCTTTTTACTTTGTGAGCCCAATAACATGGATTTATGATTATTTTATACATTTGTTTTTTCAATCATGTAAGAAATAAAAAGTAGAGCTACAAGCCAATAACACAATACTGGCTTTAGTATTTGCCCATGTATTTATCTTTACTGGAGATTTCTATTTCTTTCTACAGCTTCGAGATGCTGTCTAGTGTCCTTTCATTTCAACCTGAAGGTTCAATTTAGCATTTCTCATAGGGCAGTGGTAGGAAGTTGTAAAATAAATGCCCTCAGCCTTTGTTCATCTGGGAATGCGTTAATTTCTCCCTACGTTTTGAAACCAGTTTGGCCAAATATAGAATTCTTGGTGGACAATTTTTTTTCTTTCAGCACTTTAAATATGGCTGGCCTCTTGCTTCCGTGGTTTCATATAGGAAATTAGCTCTAATCTTTTTGAGGATCCCTGCTTTGTAACAAATTTCTTTTTTCTTTCTCCTTTGGGAGAAAAGATTCTTTCTGTGTCATTTGGCTTCTGAGAGTTTGATTATACTGGTTTTTGCTGTGGGGTTCTTTGAGTTTCTCTTAGTCCTGAAATCAGCCAAAGATTTATAGCAACCAAACACATAGTGAACCAGGGAAGAGGCAATTTGAAAATGGCAGGAAAGCTTTGTGGCATTTTTACTTGCCCTTGCCCCATCCACTGTTAGTGTAGTGATGGTCTTAAAGTGGTGGAGTCTTAATGCAGTGATAGTCTTAAAGTAACAGCAGACCATTCCTAGAATGGGACCCTCAATCCTGCTTCAGGAGGGAGCAGAAGAGACTGTACTCTCAGATTATTATGTGTATCTGTTCTAACCTGTCTGGGAGCTACCTGAAGGACTGACACAAGATGCTTATCTCTGTCTTAGCTAACTTGGAACACAGTCTGGAAAAGCAGCGGTCAATGCTCAAAAAAGTGCAAGTTGAACTAACAAAGCACAGATGGCTGGGGCAGAAGACTGTGCATTGAAATACAGTAGACCACAGAAGATGCAGGAGCCAAAGTTGGGGGAGATTCTTTGGGAAATTAGAACCTACAAAAAGTACACATGTGTCCAGAGAAATTAGGAAAGCCACATGCATACTCGAGATAAGATGCATGTTCTGAAAACACCAGAGGAGTCTCTAAGCTTTTACCATGGGCTGAGCCCTGAACTCAATGCAGGTCAGCTAAATGTTGAAGGAGTGATCCAGCAATCTGCACAATGGGCAGAGGTGTGTGGTTTTGGGTGTGCATGTGGATGTGCTTGTGTGTATTTATTTTTGTTTGTTTTAGGTGCAGGAATTCAAGGAAATCTCTGTCAAAACATTAGCTAAACATGAACTAAAGGAACAGAGACTTCGGTGCATACATACGATAAGGAAAACAGTCATTGCAAAAATAGTTTGGAAAGGTCCCTAAACAAACAGACTACTACAGCCTCCAACAATCAAAAGCCCAGGAAACCCTGGGAAAGTGGGAGAATCTGATTTCCATAGATACCACATTATAATATTTGAAAGACAAATTTTCAACCAAAAATATCACAAGGTATACAAAGACATGGAAAAGTATGGTCCATTTAAGAAAACAAATTAATTGATGAAACCATCCCTAAGGAAGCCCAGACATTTCTCCACTGCATATTCTTGCCTCCTTTGTCATAGATTCATTGACCATAAGTGCATGGGTTTCTTTCTGGGCTCTCTATTCTGTTCCAGTGATCGATGTTTTTGTGCCAGTACCATGCTGTTTTGATTACTGTAGGTTTGTAGCATAGTCTGAAGCCAGGGAGCATGATTCCTCCAGTTGTGTTCTTCTTTCTCAAGACTGTTTTAGCTATTCAGGATCTTTTGTGTTTCCATACAAACTTTAAAATTATTTGTTCTAGGTCTGTGGAAAATGCCCTTGCTATGTTGATACAGACTGCATTGAATCCGTCGATTTCCTTGGGTATGATGGTCACTTTAACAATATTAATTCTTCCAATCTGTGACCATGGTATATCTTTCCAGCTGTTTGTGTCATCTTTAATTTCTTGTATCAGTGTCATATAGTTCCCTGGGTACAGGTCTTTTACCTCCTTAGGCAGATTTATTCTTCTGTATTTTATTCTTTTTTACGCGATTGTAAATGGGATTGTTTCCTTAATTTCTCTTTCTGATAGTTCACTGTTAGTGTATAGAAATACAGTAGATTTCTAGATATAAATTCTGTATCCTGCAAATTTACCAAGTTCATTTTTGAGCTCTAATAATTTTTGGATGGTGTCTTTCAGATTTTCTATGGATCATGCCATCTGCAAACAGTGACAGTTTTACTTTTTCCTTTCCATTTTGGAGTCCTTTTATTTATTGACTTTTCTTGTCTGATTGCTGTGGCTAGGACTTCCAAAAGTACCTTCAATAAAAGTGGTGAGAGTGGGCATCCTTGTCTTGTTCCTGATCTTAGGGGAAATGCTTTCAGCTTTTCACCATTGAGTATGTTAGCTATGAGCTTGTCGTATATGGCCTTTATTATGTTGAGGTATGTGTTCCCTCTATGCCCACTTTCTGGAGAGTTTTTACCATGAATGGATATTGAATTTTTTTCAAAAGCTTTTTTTTCATCTATTGAGATAATCATATGGTTTTTAGTCTTCAATTTGTTACTGTGATGATAAGAGACCTAAGAGAGCTACAGAGGCTAAGTGACCTATCCTTCCCTGAATGGGTAGGTATCCTTGTTCTGCCTTCTAATTGAGTTAGTATCTGAGTAAAGAACTGCCAGGTGTCATTTAGTTCACAATACACTGTTGTGGCAATATAGAAATGAATTTGTCTAAATCATTTGGCTTTTCTAAATTATAGTAAATGAATATACTGAATGAATACTTCAACTTAAGGAAATGCTCTTAAAGATATATTAATGTAGGCACTTCAGCGGAGAATTGAAAACAAAACAAATAATTCAGGTAAAATTAAAGTACACTCAGTTGTATCCAGTTTCCTCTTGTAAATCTCTCTTTTTCATTTGAGTGGACAGTCACTGGAGAATATCTGACTTGGGGCTAAGGAAATCTAAGCCTTCTTGGCCACACTGTATTCTCTTATGTCGTTTAATAAAGACACCAGTTGGGTTGCTGAAAAAATAGTGGGAAAAATCAATGCCTCACATCCAAAGGGCAGCTCTTGAAAATATGTGGATTGTTGTAGTCATTTTGCTCTTCTGGCCTCAGAAGTTCTAATCTTAACCTTAGCCCCTCATGCAGAGAGACTTTTTAAACCAATTCGCACATTACTCATTATGTGACTGTTGAATAAGAGAAACCCAGCTCTTTTCCTGTGCTTTCAAGCAGTTATCTTCTTCAAAACTTTGTTTGGATTGTTATACCTTAATCTTGCCTGGCAAGGGACTTATGGGAAGGTTGTTATTGTTTGAAAGTTTGGTGCCAGTATCTGCAAAGAAAGAAGAAAGTAAAGAAGGAAAGGTGTGTTTATCAAACATCCCAATAGTGAAAGTGTGTGAAAGCAACTTTTGAAAAAGTGAATCTGTCAGAGTTCAGCCATATTATTACATTTTATTTTATTCATTGAACATAAATAATTATCAGTGAATCCTTTCTAGATTTTCTAGTTTCCCAAAGTTCCCTGTATTCACATTCTAAGGTGAAAAATGGTATTTTAAGTCACTGCTCTCCACCTTATATTATTTATAATCACTCCTCATGACCTCTTCCTTCAAAGAAACGTGATCCTGAGAAGTGTCCTTTGTTTGTCTTTGTGGAATAAGTGATGGGGATGCATCCTGGAGACCTGTGAGATGTTTAAATTGTGGCCTAATGAAACTAGGATGGAGAGTTCTGGAAAGATCTGGAAAGATGGCTGGTAGAGTGTGGCCAGATGTGGGAGAAGAGACACGTACCGAGAGAGGGAGAGGAAATTTTCAGAGGGAGACAATTAAACAAATAATTCAATAAGTTTTGTTGTGTGGTGTGGGATGCAAGCCTTTCTCTCCCCGTTTCCTTCACAATCTCTTTGTTAAAGACTGTGTTTTTCATTAGTTTTACTAAGATAGGATTTGCCGTTTTGTTTGGATACTGAGAATGGACCCATGGAAACAGTTACATTTGGGTTATCTCTGACTATCTTTAATGAAGAACATAAATATTGGCCACACTATCTATGCACATGCTATCACCATGCCTTTTTTGTTCTCTGTTCATATATCTAAGTCCTCTTCTTTGAGGTCAATCTCAAATCTCATCTGAAATGTACATTTATTGATAGATTCAACCCATAATGAACTGTCCCTTCTTTGTGCTCCTTAGGCTCTGATTATTTATAAAAACTCATTTTTGAACTTAGACACTGTCCAATATGATATATTAGTTATTTCATCAGCATATGTTATATCCTCAACACAGTTATAAGCTTTTGTGGGGCTGGGATCATACATTCTGTAATTTTTCTCAGTACTTACACTTACTTTGATAGAAAGCGCATTCATTCATCTAAACATCATTTATTGAGTGTTAATTAAATGTCTCAACTCAGTCAATATTGTTTGAGTGAATGCATGCATGAATGAGGGAGTATGCAATAGGTAGCCTAATGTACCGCCCGATGTGAAAAAACCAAAAGCATAAACACAAAAGCAAGCCGAAAAGTGGCCCAGGACTTTCTGTAAAATATCCTGCTTTTGTTGGATGAGGCCATGAAAATCAAGATGCTCCTGAAAGGTCTTAAGAGCTGACCAAGAATAGTAAACAATTGAAATTCTCTCAGGCTTATTCAACCCTATCACTGGACACATTTATACCTCTCAGGAATGTTATTAAAAGAAGAGATTAATAAAGCTTTTATAGATGAGTTGATAAATCTCTAAACATTTAAATCTTCATTTCCTCCTAGGTTTCTCTAGTTTGGGTTTCCAAAAGATTTCAAGAAACCACAGGATAATTAAAAAATTAGACATTATCTTTCTTACCTTCATGTTTTTTGATGGTAAACACATTTTATTTTCTCCATAGTGCTGCCCAATTTCCACCAGTACAGTTCTTAAGTGAATTTTGCTCTGGATGGTGGGATATATAAGATGTAAATGAATTGTTTGTATATGTTTTAGAATTCTTCTAAAGGGCCTGGCCATGGAAATGCATTGAATCTTACTTAAATAAGTAAAGGAACTTCCTCAGAATTATTATTTTATTCTGGTTAGGATACTCTCTGCCCTGGTTTGTTAAAATTTCCCTCTAGAGTGGTTTTAATTTTGTTTCTGATAGGGTCCTAGGATTTATTGCCACACCCATCCTGCATCTGGTTTTCTTTGAATTCCTCTCCTTGCAGTTTCTGATTCATACAGGGCCTTACAGGTTAGTGACAACCTGGCCATCACAACTCTGGGAAGGACAGGCCTACTTTTCAGAGGTGCTGATGTTTTCTGTACCTGAAGGTTTTCAAGAGATATCAATCTTCCTCACCACCTCCCTTGGCCCTCTTAATGGACTAAGCAGTTCCTCATGAAAGTTCTGTAGGATATCTGTACTAACTTCTCCATATTGTTCCATCCTGAGTCTAAATTCCTGGCCTCAAGGTAATGTTAGATTTCTAGCTCCAGCCCCTATGTACATAAGGCCTCTACTAAGGAACAGAACGCATACACATCAGTCTGCTCTTATTTCTCTGGATTTAATTTCTCTGTTACTTTCTGAAACATGCAGGTGCTCCTTTCTTTCTTTTAATCTCAGCTATGTGCTTTTAACATTTTGAAAACTGACCCAGAATTTACATGTGTCTCCAGTAAGAGTACATTAAATTGAGCTTAGTCTGCTCTTCTACTGGCATATTTGAGATCCAAATAATTTGCTACTTAACTGGATTCAGTTACCTGTATATTTCAGGCACCTAAAACTCACCATGTTCCAAATTTCCCCCTTTATAGTTAGTAATTTTCTTGGGAATCTGGATAACATTAGATGGAATAAAGTTAGTGAGTGGCCCAGGATTGCCTGAAATTTTGTTTGTCAGAGTGGCCAGGGAAAGTTAAGCAAAGAAGCAAACCAAATGAAAAACAGAATCACATTATTATGGCTGAGACAAGATTCCATGCAGAACTCTCTGTAGAGCTGGGTTGGGTCATAACTTATGCCAGAGCTCTAGGTGGGGTTGACACCATCTCATGCCAAGCTCTCAGTTCTGGGCTAATGTCATCTCTGGTCCACTCTATGGAGTGGAAACTTTGGAGGAATGGCCAATGTGTTCCACAGTGTAGGAAGAGGGAAATTGTGAACGTTACTTTCTAAATTGTGGAGGAACTAACCACTGTAAATGTGCCTTGAACTATGGTGTTTAATTTGACCAGTCAGATCAATGACTTTCCCCTTGAATGAAATGCTGCTACGTATATGAGCAGAAAAACAAAACTGGTATAAGGAATAGATAGCTAGTGGGAAGCAGCCGCATAGCCCAGGAAGATCAGCTCTGTGCTTTGTGACCACCTAGAGGGGTGACATAGGGCGGGTGGGAGGGAGGGAGTTGCAAGAGGGAAGAGATATGGGGACATATGTATATGTATAACTGATTTACTTTGTTAGAAAGTGGAAACTAACACACCATTGTAAAGCAATTATACTCCAATGAAGATGTTTAAAAAAAAACTAGTGTAAGGAGCTGGAGAGACTGGGAGTCTTATTTTCCCAGCAATTAACTTTTCCTCGACCATGACCTTCCTTTTGAGTCTCCTAGACCTTGGGGATGATAGCAACCCCTTGGGTTGGGGGATGGCAACCCCATCTTCACTAGAACCTCTATAGTTAACTTTGATTTTTCCCACACCGTCTATCCATCCCATGTATGCAGTCAGACATTTGATCTTGGACTTTTACTGACAAAATATCCTTGAATATAACCATTTCTTTTCACTGCCACTGCTACTGCTTTTGTCACTGCCTTAACTAGAGCTTTAACTTTAAGTTCTTTATATAAATATCTAAATATCTATATATAAATAAAATATACAAATAAATAAAATGTAATATTAATTTTGATGATTTAAAAGTCTTTTCTTGATAAAGACTTTTCCTGATAAATATACACAATATCTTATATAAATATTTGTGTATTATCTGTTCTTTTCTTAGAATTTTAGTCATATGATTCTATCTCTTGGTATGTCTAGAACTTTTTGATTGAATGCTGACTATTTTATTTGGCTTTTAAAATTTTTCTCAGTGGAAATGTTGTTTTGCTTCAAAATATTTTACTCTACCTGGAAGTAGCAAATCTTCAAATTACAATTTGTTAAATGCTTTGAAATATCAATACTATAGGTGTCACAAAATCTAGAAAAATGACATTTGAAAATTAACTACTGCCAGATGTGTCTCTATAAAACTTTTTCCCCACTCTTGTAGCTATATATTCTTTAACTGCCTCCTGTTTTAGAAATAAAATTGTAAGAAATAAACTTTGTAGTTTATAGACATAGATTTCTTTTCACATGGTTGATTAGAGTTTGCTTTTAGTTATTAATAGTTTAGAAAAGTTTATTTCAGCATCACAATTTATTATTGATAATGTCGCATTAATGTTCATTGTTAACTTTGAGAAAACCTCTATGGATTACTTCCTCATAAATATTTACTATTATAAATGCATTACTGATTTCAGTACTGCTATAGGTTTGTGCATTACAGGAATTCTGATAAAATACTCATTCACACCATTCCATTACACACATTATTGATGGGGTATATTCTTTTATTTCTTTCTTTATTTATTTTTGACTGTGTTGTGTCTTCGTTGCTGTGCGCAGGCTTTCTCTAGTTGCAGCGACTGGGGGATACTCTTTGTTGCGGTGTGCAGGCTTCTTATTGTGGTGGCTTCTCTTGTTGCAAAGCACAGGCTCTAGGCACACAAGCTTCAGTAGTTGTGGCTCGCAGGCTCAGTAGTTGTGGCTCACGGGCTCTAGAGCGAAGGCCCCATAGTCGTGGCACACGGTCTTAGTTGTTCCGCGGCATGTGGGATCTTCCCGGACCAGGGCTCGAACCCGTGTCCCCTGCATTGGCAGGTGACTTCCTAACCACTGTGCCATCAGGGAAGCCCCTGGAGTATATTGGTTATTTTTTTTTTTGCGGTATGCTGGCCTCTCACTGTTGTGGCCTCTCCCCGTTGTGGGGCACAGGCTCCGGACATGCAGGCTCAGTGGCCATGGCTCACGGGCCTAGCTGCTACATGGCATATGGGATCTTCCCGGACTGGGGCACGAACCCGTGTCCCCTGCATCGGCAGGCAGACTCTCAACCACTGCACCACCAGGGAAGCCCTGGGGTATATTCTTGACAGAAGGAAATTTCCGTTTTGACTAAGCATTGAAGAAAACTGAATCTTTGACTTATCCTTCACATGCCTGATGATTGAAATAATTTTCCACAGAATAACTTCTGGTTTTATACTTTTCAGTTCTTTTTTTCTTCTTCAAACGCACATGCTTTGAGAGCTGTGAAGTGCAAGACATGGCTATATTGTAAGGTGGTTTTTGTCCTTACGCTTCTGTGTCTTGTGCTAGTTAAGTCAGTAGAGTAGTCAGTAAGAGTACTGGAAGTTATTCCTGTAATGGGATATTATATAGTCAGTTACATATGGTGGTGTCTGAAAATCACATAATAGCCTCACTTAAAACATCTCCTTAGCCAGATTTCAAGAAAGCCTGTGACCAATCCAATATGATCCAACATAGCAGAATATGATAGAAGGAAAATTGACAAAGAAATAGACGCTGGACTTACCTGATGGAAATAAAAATATCTCACTTTTGACAATTTTGCAAAAACCTATAATGACATGAACTAATTTCTAGGGTTCTTCGTAGGACCTAAAAAGGAACCCATAGAGTTGTGGAACAACAATAGAAGCTACTGTGATGAGAAGCCCGGACACCGCAACAAAGAGTAGCCCCCGCTCGCCGCAACTAGAGAAAGCCTGCACGCAGCACTGAAGACCCAACGCAGCCAAGATAAAAATAAATAAATAAATAAAAATAAATTTATCTTTTAAAAAGTGATACTCAGGTTTGAGGCATGAGAAATTTGATGAGGAGAAATTAGCTCATGTTTGCAGAACTTTTAAAATATCAAACTCAGTCTCTAAGATTTTAGCATTCTATACAACATCGGTTACTTATTAGTGGTTTGGGAAGGCCAATTTAAAATTTTCTCATCTTACTGTATTGAAATTCACGGCCCTAATGTTCTCCACGTTGACTATATGAATGATGAAGAAAAGTCAATCATGTATTTCATTTCCAACTGGACAGAAAACAATATTTTGAAAAGTGTTTGGCCTACTGACTTTTGATTTCTTCTAAGGCAAATGGATAGGTAATTTTTATTCCCTGATTAGGAGAAAAATGGGGGAAGAGGGCAGGGTTAAGAATTAAGATTTCAAGAGCATGAGAGGTAGATGGCCAACCATAGTTCCTAAGGTTCGGTGCCTGTAACTGTTGCCGCTGCTTAAGCGTGCCAAAGCAGTGGTATGGCTGCTGCGCTCGTGTTTGCTACCACTAGAAACATTCTTGCCAGTAGTGGCGGCAGCGGGACTCAATTACTCCCTTTTTTCACTCTCTCCAGAAGCTCCAGATGGCGTCTTCCGTGGGCAACGTGGCCGACAGCACAGAACCAACGAAACGTATGCTTTCCTTCCAAGGGTTAGCTGAGCTGGCACATCGAGAATATCAGGCAGGAGATTTTGAGACAGCTGAGAGACACTGCATGCAGCTCTGGAGACAAGAGCCAGGCAATACTGGTGTACTTTTATTACTTTCATCTATACACTTCCAGTGTCGAAGGCTGGACAGATCTGCCCACTTTAGTACTCTGGCAATTAAACAGAACCCTCTTCTGGCAGAAGCCTATTCGAATTTGGGGAATGTGTACAAGGAAAGAGGGCAGTTGCAGGAAGCAACTGAGCATTACCGGCATGCATTGCGTCTCAAACCAGATTTCATCGATGGTTATATTAACCTGGCAGCCGCTTTGGTAGCAGCAGGCGACATGGAAGGAGCAGTACAAGCTTACGTCTCTGCTCTTCAGTACAATCCTTCTTTGTACTGTGTTCGCAGTGACCTGGGGAACCTGCTCAAAGCCCTGGGTGGCTTAGAAGAAGCCAAGGCATGTTATTTGAAAGCAATTGAGATGCAACCGAACTTTGCAGTAGCTTGGAGTAATCTTGGCTGTGTTTTCAATGCACAAGGGGAGATTTGGCTTGCAATTCATCACTTTGAAAAGGCTGTCACCCTTGACCCCAATTTTCTGGATGCTTATATCAATTTAGGAAATGTCTTCAATGAGGCACGGATTTTTGACAGAGCTGTGGCAGCTTACCTTCGTGCCCTAAGCTTGAGTCCAAATCATGCAGTGGTACATGGCAACCTGGCTTGTGTATACTATGAGCAAGGCCTGATGGATCTGGCAATAGACACCTACAGGCGAGCTATTGAATTGCAACCACATTTCCCTGATGCTTACTGCAACTTAGCCAACGCTCTCAAAGAGAAGGGCAGTGTTGCTGAAGCAGAAGATTGTTATCGTACAGCTCTCCGGCTGTGTCCCACCCATGCAGACTCTCTGAATAACCTAGCCAATATCAAAGGAGAACAGGGAAACAGTGAAGACGCGGTTCACTTGTATCGTAAAGCATTAGAGCTCTGCCCAGACTTTGCTGATGCCCATTCAAATTTAGCAAGTGTATTGAAGCAGCAGGGAAAACTGCACGAAGCTCTGATGCATTATAAGGAGGCTATTCGAATCAGTCCTACCTTTGCTGATGCGTACTGTAATATGGGAAACACTCTATGGGAGATGCAGGATGTTCAGGGAGCCTTAGAGTGTTATACTCGTGCCGTGCAGATCAACCCTGCATTTGCGGATGCCCACAGCAATCTGGCTTCCATTCACCAGGATTCAGGGAATATTCCAGAAGCAATTGCTTCTTATCGCACTGTTCTGAAGCTTCAACCTGATTTTCCTGACGCTTATTGTAATTTGGCTCATTGCCTGCAGGTTGTCTGTGATTGGACAGACTATGATGAGCGAATGAAGAAGTTGGTCAGCATTGTGGCTGACCAGTTGGAGAAGAATAGGTTGCCTTCTGTGCAGCCTCATCATAGTATGCTCTATCCTCTTCCTCATGGCTTCAGGAAGGCTATTGCTGAGAGGCATGGGAACCTCTGCTTGGCTAATATAAGTGCCCTTCATAAACCACCGTATGAACATATAACAGACTTGAAGCTCAGTGATGGTCGACTGCGTGTAGGATACGTGAGTTCTGACTTTGGGAACCATCCTACTTCTCACCTTATGCAGTCTATTCCAGGCATGCACAGTCCTGATAAATTTGAGATATTCTGTTATGCCCTGAGCCCACATGATGGCACAAACTTCCGAGTGAAGGTGATGGCAGAAGCCAATCATTTCACTGATCTTTCTCAGATTCCATGCAATGGGAAAGCAGCTGATCGCATCCATCAAGATGGTATACACATCCTTGTAAATATGAATGGTTATACCAGGGGTGCTCGAAATGAACTCTTTGCTCTCAGGCCAGCTCCTATTCAGGCAATGTGGCTGGGGTACCCTGGGACTAGTGGCGTGCTTTTCATGGATTATATCATCACTGATCAGGAAACGTCACCTGCTGAAGTTGCTGAGCAGTATTCTGAGAAACTGGCTTATATGCCCCATACGTTCTTTATTGGTGATCATGCTAATATGTTCCCTCACCTGAAGAAAAAAGCCGTCATCGATTTTAAGTCCAATGGGCACATTTATGACAATCGGATTGTGCTGAATGGCATCGACCTCCAAGCATTTCTTGATAGTCTATCAGATGTGCAAATAGTCAAGATGAAATGTCCTGATGGAGAAGACAACGCAGACAGCAGTAATACAGCTCTTAATATGCCTGTCATTCCTATGAATACTGTTGCAGAAGCAGTTATTGAAATGATTAACAGAGGACAAATTCAGATTACAATGAATGGATTCAGTATTAGCAATGGCCTGGCAACTACCCTGATCAACAATAAGGCTGCCACTGGAGAGGAGGTTCCCCGTACCATTATTGTAACCACACGTTCTCAGTACGGGTTACCAGAAGATGCCATTGTGTACTGTAACTTTAATCAGTTATACAAAATTGACCCATCTACTTTGCAGATGTGGGCAAATATTCTGAAGCGTGTTCCCAATAGTGTACTGTGGCTGTTGCGTTTTCCAGCAGCAGGAGAAGCTAATATTCAACAGTACGCACAAAATATGGGCCTTCCCCCAAACCGTATCATTTTTTCCCCTGTTGCTCCTAAAGAGGAACATGTTCGGAGAGGCCAGCTGGCTGATGTCTGCTTGGACACTCCACTCTGTAATGGCCACACCACAGGGATGGATGTCCTTTGGGCAGGGACCCCCATGGTGACTATGCCAGGAGAGACTCTTGCTTCCCGAGTTGCAGGTTCCCAGCTCACTTGTTTAGGCTGTCTTGAGCTGATTGCTAAAAATCGGCAAGAATATGAAGAGATAGCTGTGAAACTGGGAACTGATCTCGAATACCTGAAGAAAATTCGTGGCAAAGTCTGGAAGCAGAGAACATCTAGCCCTCTGTTCAACACCAAACAATATACAATGGAACTAGAGCGGCTCTACCTACAGATGTGGGAGCATTATGCAGCCGGCAACAAACCTGATCACATGATTAAGCCGGTTGAAGTCACTGAGTCGGCCTAAATAATGACTGTGTGCCCAGGAGAATTACCCCTGTAGCTGAGCCTCAACCTTCTGGGGGAAAGGGAACTACTTTTTCAATATCATGGTGCAGATGGGTGACAGACAATGATAAGAAATAGCACAGCCAGACTTGCTTCCTGCATGGTCACAATAGGGAGAAACCCAAGAGATGCGAAACTGCTGTTCCACAAGGAGTCTCCATCGAATTTTGCAGCAGCCAGGTTTCTGGAAGGTCTGGAAGGTGAGTCTGGAAGGTAAGTCTGGAAGGTCTGATCTCCCTTGGTCTTCCAGGGGATGGATGGTTAATGTGGAAGGGAGATAGAGATTGCCCGGCCGTTTTGTGATTATCACGGATTGATTGAGTCTTCTGAATTAATTTTTTTCTTTATATTTTGGGTATTGGAGCTTTTAAAAATGTTTGGTTTCAGGTATTTTTATTCATGTGAAGTGTATATGATTCTCTTGAGATAAGGTTTTAAGCTAAAATATTCCTTGTTTTAGTTTCTGAACTCTACCGATAAATGGGGACTTTGCTGGTGTAGTCTTTTTATAGGTTTTATAAACCACTTGAGCCTCTATCAGTCACTTTAGTGTCTGACATAACGTTTGGAACTCTCAGTGCTTTGTTGGTCTGTAGATGATGGCTTCAATTCTTTTTCTGGTCCGTTTCCTTCTTCCCTTCCCCCCACTTTAAAAATTCTCCTGTAACTTGGCTAACAAAATACCAAGTGTGATTCAAAACCTCCCAGAGTGTTTCTCTTCAACACATCATCTGGTGCCAAATGAAGATTGTTAGGAGTGCTTATTAATTATGAAGGGCACAGTTGTGGTACTGTCACTGACGATAATAATAATGGATTTTTGGCCTAGAGTTTTGACCTATTTCACCAGTGTTTTACCATTGACTGCCCCTCTATGCTGCTTCCAAAAGTGAGAGTGTGTGATAAGATTTTTACTTTCATTTCTAAAGTTTGTTTTTTTTAGGTGAGTCCTGTTTTTCCTTTTTCTTTCAGCAGAAATGAAATCCCAGGTAAGTATAAGTATTCAAATATTTGATCAGTAAGTCACAGTTATCTCCAGTACATTAAATAACTTTCATCAAAAAACATGTTATAGGTGAAAAGCTCTGAAGGACCAGCTATGTATATGATAATTATGTTTCAGGCCTTCTAGGGTATTATATATAATAACTTGTCTTCTGGTCGTGGTCTTGAAGTCTTTATGGATTCAGCCTCAGTAGTAGCGAACTGCACTGCTACTTGGTTTGGAGTACAAATTAGACTTTAGCCCTCCTGGAGGTTGAGTTTTTGGTATTGAAAACCATAGGAATGAAATTATTGTATTTCATCAAAGGATCGAGGGCTTGAGGCTTAAACAAGCCAACATATGTGTGGGAAGCAGTCAGCCTTGAGAGCAGGCTACGGACATGCCAGGCATGCCGCCGCTGCTCGAAGGGACTGTCCCTACTTGTTCCCCTCCTTGTTCCATTCCACGGGAGATAAATCACCAGGGCCCAGAAATCATAAAGAATGTAAAATGAGACAAGCCAATCTGTCTCCACCCTGCACGTGCAGGTTATTTTGGATGATTCTGGGTTTATGGGTTTTCTCCCAGGGAAGTTATCCTTGAGCCGAGACAGTCATTAGATGATGTAAACCACCGTCTGGCAACCTTCCCTTTTCTAGTCGATATAATCTGCAACTGTAGCATAATAAAACTTGCCTTGCAACCGTCAGTTGTCTTGGTCCTTCTGACCCCATTTGTCGGTGCTACTTCAGTTCCTTACCCCGTCCCTTCTGACCCTGGGCGGTGAAATCCTCTTTCTGAGGCTGGTCCGCGGCAAGTGGCGCCTGAACAGGGACCTGAAGCGTGAAGCCAATGAAAAGAAAAAGAAAGTGCAGGTAAGAGAACCCTTATGCAAAATATGTGTGGACACGAGTAAAAGTGAAACTAACAGAGGCATAAGGCAACAGTCAGAAGTAAAATAAGATGGGGCAAAAGGGCTCAAAGGAGCGTGAATTATTTGCTCCGGTTTTACTTTCGATGCTTAAAGCTCGGGGTAATAAAGTTTCTACCTCACAGTTGACTGAATTTTTGCAGCATATCCATGATGTATCTCCCTGGTTTCCTGATGGCGGCTCTGTGACATAGAAATCTGGCAGAAAGTTGGAGAAGATTTTAAAAATTATTATGAGTCTCGAGGGCCTACTCATACTGCCGTTGTTACATTTAGTTTGTGGAATCTGATAAAAATATGTTTAGGTTCTTCTCATGATAGTGTTGATTTGAATGTAAAGTCAGAAAAACATAAGCCTCTGACAGAAGAAACGACTGTATTATCAGCTACTGTGTCGCCACTTCCTAAACCAAAAGAGCTAATCAATTTAAATATTTCAGATGAAGAGGAACATTTTGACTTAACAGATGAGGCTTTTAAACATAAAAGAGAGAAGTATCCTGAAGATGATTTTCTAATGGCTATAATAGATAAGTCAGTGAAAAAGCTGCAAATTAGTAAGGACTGTCTTCCTCAAAATTCTCCATCTGTAAAACTGCTCAGTCCCTTGCAACGTGCTGTACAAGCAGCAATAAAACGAGGAGAAGATCCTATTTTCTGTTGTCCTGTCACGGAAAGACCTGATCCTAATAATCCTCAACAGGCTATTAGGGAGCATCAGGCTCTTCCTTTTAAAGTTTTGAAAGATTTAAAATCTGCTTGTGCTCAATATGGGCCCACTGCTCCTTTTACTACTGCTATGGTTGACACTATTACAGGAGAAGCTCTTCCCGCTGCTGATTGGCAGTCTATTGCACGAGCTTGTTTAAATGGTGGAGATTATTTAATATGGAAGTTTGATTTTTATGAACGGGCTGCTGAACAAGCAGAAAAGAATGCTACCCATGATATTCCAGTTGATTATCATATGCTGATTGGGGAAGGACCATATATTTCTTTACAAGTTCGATTAACTTATCCCTTTGTTGCTTATCCTCAAATAAATCATTTGGCATTACAAGCCTGGAGGAAATTATCTTCTACACACAAAACTGAGGATCTTTCAAAAATTAGACAGGGACCTGATGAACCATATGCTGATTTTGTAGATAGATTGTTACAGCCGGTGGGGAGACTCATTGTGGATGGACTCACTGGTACAATTGTAGTTAAGCAACTTGCTTTTGAAAATGCTAATAATGCATGTCAGGCTGCGATTCGACCTTGGAGAAAACGGGGAACATTGGAGGATTATATTCGCCTTTGTGCAGACATTGGGCCTGCTTATATACAGGGTGCTGCTATGGCTGCAGCATCAACTAAAGTGGGGTTTAAAAACAATCCAAAGAGAACAAAGACTAGTTTTAAATGCGGAAAGGCAGGTCATTTTGCTGGAGAATGTAGATCTTTTCACTGTAACCCTGGTCCTTCCTTCCCTACTCAAAACCCTCCAGATGGTCAGAAAATCCCTGGTTTATGCCCTAAATGCAATAGGGGAAAACGTTGGGCACGCGATTGTTGGTCGCTCAGTGGCCCACAAGGATGGAACACCACTGTCGGGAAACTCCTCCCGGGGCCTTCCCCGGCCCCAACAGATAATAGGGGCAATGTCTGTGTATCCTCCTCAAACTATCAATCAGACATTAACCAAAAACAAAAACATACAATATCTTTGCTCTCCAGAGAAACAGCAGGAAGCGCAGGACTGGACCACAGTACCTCCGCCCGATATGTATTAACTCCTGAAATGGGTCCTCAGGCCTTCTCTACGGGCATCTATGGACCTTTACCCAAGGGTTTGATGGGACTACTATTGGGAAGAAGTAGTGTCACCATGAAGGGTTTAACTATTATGCCAGGAGTCATAGATTGTGACTACGAAGGAGAAATAAAAATCATGGCACAAACTATTAAAAATATAATAATGATTTCTCCTGGGGATAAAATTGCACAATTGCTACTTTTGCCCTTTGTACCTCATGGACAAATTTTACAACATCAAAAGAGAGACACAAAGGCTTTTGGATCATCTAATGCTGCCTACTGGATTCAGAAGATAGGGAAAGAACATCCAGAAAGGAAATGAACCATTAATGGAAAGGTTTTTTCAGGTTTGTTAGACACTGGAGCTGATGTCTCTGTTATGACACAGATTCACTGGCATAAACATTGGCCCGTTAGTCCTACTATTACAGAACTTCAAGGAATAGGACAGAGTTCTTCTCCTATGCAAAGTAGTCAGTTATTATGGCAAGATAGTGAGGGCCATTCAGGATACTTCCAGCCTTATGTTTTGCCTAGGCTGCCTTTAAACCTCTGGGGCCGAGATATATTAAAAGAAATGGGAGTATTACTTTATAGTCCAAATTCTCAAGTCTCTAATATGATGTTGGATCAAGGATTTCTTCCCACAAAAGGGCTGGGAACAAATCAACAAGGACCTGTCTATCCTATTGATGTGAAAATAAAATATGATAGACAAGGTTTGTGTTTTTCTTAGGGGCCTTGGATTCTCCTCCACTCACTGCCGATCCAATTACTTGGCTGAGTGATGACCCTGTATGGGTGGACCAATGGCCCCTCACAAAGGAGAAATTAGAAGCTGCAGAACAATTAGTACTGAAACAATTAGGGCATTTAGAAATTTCCAATAGTCCTTGGAATACTCCTATTTTTATTACCAAGAAAAAATCTGGAAAATATAGGTTATTACCGGATCTAAGAGCTGTTAATAAAACTATGCTAATAATGGGAGCTCTTCAAGCAGGCCTACCCTCTCCAACAGCCATACCACACGATTATCATCTTTTAGTTATAGATTTAAAAGATTGTTTTTTTCACTATTCCTTTGTTTCCTGAAGATAGAAAACATTTTGCTTTTAGCTTGCCTTCCTTAAATTTTAAGGAGCCCATGAGGAGCTTTCAATGGAAAGTATTGCCTCAGGGCATGGCAAATAGTCCTACATTATGCCAAAACTATGTGGCTCAGGCCTTAACTCCTGTGAGAAAAAGGTTTCCAACGTTATATCTCATACATTATATGGATGATATACTTTTAGCCACTGATAATATTTCTTTATTAGAGACTGCTTTTCCATTTTTACAACAATCCTTACAATCATTTGGCTTGGTCATTGCCTCAGAAAAAATTCAAAGACAATCTCCATTTTTCTATTTGGGAAAATATATTGATAACACTACCATTAGGCCTCAGAAACTGCAAATTCGAGTTGATAATTTAAAAACATTAAAGGATTTTCAAAAATTACTTGGAGACATTAATTGGCCAAGGCCTTCCTTAAAACTTACTACTGCTCAATTAGAGCCTTTGTTTGATATTCTTAAAGGTGACTCAGCTCCTTCTACTTCACGCTCTATGACTCCAGAAGCACTTCAAGCTTTACAAGTAGTTAATAGAGCTATCAGCTCTGCACAGTTAACTCGAATGCATACTCACCTGCCAATTTCTTTAATTGCTTGTCCAACACCTCATGTGCCTACTGCCATCTTATGGCAAACTGTTGGCATTATTGAATGGATTCATATGAAAACTACATCCTCTAAGGTTATTAACCCTTATTTTGAACTTAGTAGTAAGCTAATAATGCAAGGTAGAACTAGATGCTTACAACTTCTGGGTATAGAACCTTCTCAAATTATTATCCCTTATTCAGTTAGTCAACAAAATTGGCTTTTTCAACATAGTAATGAATGGGGTCTTGCTCTTGCAGGATTTTCAGGTGCCTTGGAATGCCATTACCCTGCTGATAAATTGATCCAATTCGACAAAGTTAACTGTTATATCTTTCCTTCTATAATTAGGCAACAGCCTATTCCTCATGTACCTTTGGTTTTTACAGACGGTTCTTCTTCAGGAGGGGCTACTGTAATCACTGACGACGGAACAAAACTCATTAAACAAACTTCCTTGACTTCAGCTCAACGTGTTGAACTGTATGCTGTCATGATGGCTTTTAAACATTTGCCTTCTATATCTTTTAATTTGTTTTCTGATAGTAAATATCTTATCAGCTTATTATTTCTTCTGGAGACTGTGACCAGAGGACATACTAATGACCCTGAATTATCATCCTCTTTTCGTTTGCTTCAACAGCTTATTCGTTCCCACGATGGCCGTGTTGCAGCTCTGCATATCCGTGCTCATTCTAACTTGCCTGGTCCATTGTCTAAACTTAATGTGACTGCAGATGTTTTAACTCGATCTAAACGTGATCTTTATCCTGTGCGTTTTCCTCCCAAAAATAAAGTTAAAGTTACTCTTCCTCCTCAATCTCTTTTCCCTAAAGCAGGACATATCCCAAATTACCGTCCTCCTCCTTTCCGTTCGTCATGCTGTCAAGAATGGCTAAGGTATTGCATTCATTATCTTCATACTGTTGATACTCATGGTCCATGTCCTGGACACCCTCATATTATGGTAAGTTATGATCAAACTGCTTCACAAGCAGCACAGCAGTCGCATGCTTTACACCATCAGTCGGCGGCTACGTTACGCAAAGAATTTTCCCTTACTCGTGAAGCCACCCGACAAATTGTTAAGCAATGCCCACAGTGCTTACCTCACCTTCCTGTTCCACATTATGGTGTTAATCCTCGTGGATTATTACCTAGTTATTTATGGCAAATGGATGTTACTCATATCCCGTCTTTTGGGAAATTACAATTTGTTCATGTCACTATTGATACTTATTCTGGTTTCCTCTGTGCTACAGCACAGACCCGAGAAGCTACTAAACATGTTATCACTCATTTATTACACTGTTTTGCTTTTGTGAACCTTCATTTTACAGGAACCAACATTACTCTTACAGGCCCGGCTACCAGCCGACGAGAGGATCTTAAGGATACCATCATTTGGTATAAAAATGGGCAAGCTATTAATATTAGAGGTCGAATCTCATATGCCTCGCCACTTTGGGATTCCGCTATTACTATAGCCAAGGTTCCAGGTGAAGATTCAGGAAATTATTTCTGTATGAAGCATTTACTTGGAGGACAAGGGATACTTATAGTTGGACATAAGGTTACTATTCTTAACAGAAAATCAAAACCTCAATTTCCTCCTTTTATGACCATTAACTTTGCTGGATCCAATTTTGAATGTTGCAATGCATCTTGGAATAATAACCAAATATGGTGTACTACAGATCATACCAAGGGGTCAATTCTTCTCTCTTCTATTCCCATCATAGATAGGTTTATCACATTTCAAAAGAACTGGGATATATGGAAACTAGCTCTAACTTATTCCAATACACCTGTTATAACTTGTGTTGCTCCTCCATATACACTTTTGATTGGTTCTATTAACATTGGTAATTCTTCCAAAGGAGGATATAATATTAGCTGTGTTCATTGTATTTTTAGCAGTTGTATGTTCCCTTCTGCAGGAACACAATCTGTGCTTATACTAAGGCAACCCATATATGTTATGGTGCCTGTACATCTGAGAGAACCTTGGTATGAAGATACTGGAGTACAGGCATGGGTGGAACTCTCTAAAGCCTTGCAGAGAAGGAGACGCTTTATTGGGTGGCTAATAGTAAGTTTACTTGCCTTGGCTGCTCTGTCTGCTACCGCGGCTACTGCCCGTCTTGCTCTTTCACAGAGTATTAATCATGCTCACTTTGCTAATCAATTATCTCAAAATACCAGTCTTGCTTAATCTTTACAAAGTCACATAGATTTACAGATTAATAACAAGTTAGATGAATTTAAAAACGCAATTTTGAGGATTGGAGATCAGATGGCAGCATTAAAATTGAGGATGCGTTTAGCTTGTCATGCAAAGTATACGTGGATTTGTGTTATTCCTTACAAGTACAATGACTGTATTTGGGAATGGGAAAAAGTAAAAATGCATCTGCTGAGTGTTTGGTCAGATAATAATATTAGTCTTGATCTTAAGAAATTAAATGCTGAAATTCAGGATATACAACATGCACATCTTGATGATATTTCACCAGAAGATGTAATTCAAACTTTACTGGATCATTTAAAGTGGTTAAACCCTTAGTCGTGGATTACTAGAGGGTTGTCAGGAGTTATTACCCTGGCCATAATTTGCCTATTATTGATAATAATCTTCTCATGTCTGTTTCGTATCCTCATGCTTCAGTATACTACTCTCGGCACTAAGCTTCATGGAATTATTTTGCAGCAAAAATTAAAAAATAAAGAAGGGGGACCTGTGGGAAGCAATCAGCCTTGAGAGCAGGCTACAGACATGCCAGGCATGCCGCTGCTGCTCGAAGGGACTGTCCCTACTTGTTCCCCTCCTTGTTCCATTCCACGGGAGATAAATCACCAGGGTCCAGAAATCAGAAAGTATGTAAAATGAGACAAGCCAATCTGTCTCCACCCTGCACGTGCAGGTTATTTTGGATGATTCTGGGTTTATGGGTTTTCTCCCAGGGAAGTTAACCTTGAGCCGAGACAGTCATTAGATAATGTAAACCACCGTCTGGCAACCTTCCCTTTTCTAGTCTATATAATCTGCAACTGTAGCATAATAAAACTTGCCTTGCAACCGTCAGTTGTCTTGGTCCTTCTGACCCCATTCGTCGGTGCTACTTCAGTTCCTTACCCCGTCCCTTCTGACCCTGGGCGGTGAAATCCTCTTTCTGAGGCTGGTCCGTGGCACATATGAATATGTTTTTGTCTTGCTGTACTGCACATATGCTGTCTAGTAACAGATATTTTGTCTGCTATTAGTGTTTTAGATTATGTCTTTCCAAAGCGCTGAGGCAGTGCACCTATTTTGATGTTGCAGCTGATGCCTGAACGTATCCTAGCTGACAAATTATTGATTAATAAAAACATGAATTTCTGAAAGATTTGTACTGTTAACCAAAATCTGAGCAAGGAGTCTCAAATGTAATTCTTAGCCAGAATTACATGTTAATGAACCATTTAACAGTGTAAATCAAGGAACATCAATGTAGGGATTTCTTTTCATTTATTTCTTACCTGCTTGAAATATCAGTTAAAGGTTGCCAGCTTGGTTGCAGATGAACAGACATTTGAAGTTCCCTGAACTACGTAATGTGGAATAGGATAGTAGACTTCCAACGCCCTCAAGGCTGTGACCTTGCAGCCATTTTACATAGCACATCATCCTCCTATAGGGATGAACCTTTCCCTGGCCCAAAAAGTAGCCACTCCGTTGAAGCTTTGCTTATTGTAACAGGCTTTTGTTTCCAGGTTACATGTCTGTGGAAGACTTAATTCTGAATAGAGATATAGATATTACTGGAAACTAATTGTTTTTGCTATTATACTCTGCTTTATCAAAAAAGTAAAACATTTAAATTGTGCTACAAAAATTCAGATGTCTTACAATCTTTAAACAATAAATGAATGAATTGCCCTTAAAAAAAAGAATTAAGCAGTTAGTTAAGCTGTTGGTCCCACATCAGACAAATTATCCTTATACCTCCTGTCAATATTGTTAACAGAGACTGTTATTTTATTAATCCTTATGATCCCATGATTCTTTCTTTCATGTTTCGGGGCACAGCAGGTGAGAGAGTGGGTTTGTTAAGCTGGGTGGGTTTATCCTTCTTTTATGCGTTCATTCAATTTTCTGTTCATTTACTTATTGTATACATATGGCAATAGAAGCTGCTAAGGCAATCATTGCTATTCTGCAAAACAACAAGGCACAGAAGCAGATGTCTTATTTCCGAGATTTCTCCCCCCACGATTATTATGATTAAAGATCCTTTCCCCCCACTCCCTGGAGAGGACAAGGGGCTGCTCGCTGGAGGATTTTTAATGACTTGGGGAAAGGCTCAAATATCCCCCCATTATGGTAATCCACCCCAGGGGCAAACCACACAAGAATATTATGAATTTATTTTATTTTTCTATCCTTGCAAAGGTAATACTCAGCTCATTAGAATATGAAAACTATACTGTCAAATTTCAGAATTACATGGATGAAGAAAATCACCAAAGTGGCATCATATCATGTGTGTTATAGCTGTATTTACTATATTGACTATATTAAATATGTTGTGTTATCAATGTATTGTATAACTATATATTGAAAAGGCAAAATGCTGTAACGTATTTCAGAGAAAATAATTATGTTGGCCAACCCCAAATTGTACATTGTAGACGGGTCCTAGGAAAAGAAGATTCAATTCATAGTGAACAAGAGGTTAGCTTCTGTTTTCAGCCATGTGCTATTTCAAGAATTAAACATCATGAATAATACAGGATATAAGAGGAATAGTCTAAAGATGGAAAAGCACATTTTGATTAGGAAAGAGAATTTAAGTCTTTTTTTTTTTAAGGAAAACTGCCTTATTACTATGAGATAAGAAAATTGTTTCCTTCTTTTCTTCCTTGCTTTCTTCTTCTTTTTTTTAACCTTTTTAATTTTGGATATTTGACCTCTAAGCTGAGATGACTGAAAATGCCTCCTCTGGGCATCAACCTTTTTGAAAGACTTTTTCCCCCTCCCTGAGGGCTATTTGTCTCTTGGAGGCTTTGTCTACATTACTCCTCAAGAGGCAAGCATTTGTCCTTGCACTAAATGCTGACATCTCCTGATAAGAGGGAAGCTGCAGAGTAGAAGAATTGAAGGTCAGTATGTTGATATTGGTCTCAAGCGCATTGATGTACATTTGTGTATTGGGGAAGGGGAGTGAAGCTTGAGAGTGGGCCAGTGGGGAGGGGTAAATATTTTGTGATGCTGTCTACCTATGGGCTTATAAAGTTTATGGCTGCATTAGGAGGACAAGCATTACCATTAGCATGAAAAGTAGGGCAGACCTCAGTTGCAAAAGCTTCTAGCCATACACATAGGGCAATACGTAAATGATACACCTTATTGCATTCACCCATTCACCCTCCCCTGTTCACGCTAATTGGAAATTTCCATCCATTTCAGAGAAGTAACACAACTATCAATCATTTTCCCTGGCACGAATCTTCCAGGAGAAAGAAAATGGAATACACCTAGCGACAGAGCTCACGCACTAGTAGTCCATGTGTCTTAGATTTAATATCTGATGACTAGCTGCATTGAAGCCAAGAGGTGGTTCACAAAGTTGCTGCACATTAGAATCACCTGGGGAACTCTGAGACCTTCCCGTGCCCAGGCTCCTCCCTAGACCTACTGAATCAAAATCTCTGGGGCTGGGACCCAGACACCAATGTTTTTCTTCAAAGCTCTTTAGGTAATTCAAACGAGCAGCAAAGCTTGAGAACCAGCCCAATAATGGGAACAAACTTATTTCACACAGATAAAGTGGGGCAATTCATATGTTAAAAGAACGTGAATATATGTATATATTTCTTTTTTTCACTTTATTCTGTTTGTATTTCAAATAGGCTTTTTTTTTTCCTTCTGCAAAAAGCATTATTGTTTCCATTTGGTCCAAGGCTTGGGAGAGGGCTCCAGGGCGGTTACAAAGCTGCCTAGTGGCTGCAGAGCGGGGCTTCAGGCAGAAGCTCTGACGCCAGAGGGTCTCCTCAGACGCGGCTGGACTTCAGAGACTCCTGTTTGGCTCGAGGGTGAGCCTTTCAAAGAGATACTCGCCCAGCACAGCCTGCGGACCAGCCAGCCTGCGGAGGTTGGTCAGGTGGTCTCCCATCTTCTGGATGAGTTTTACCTGCTCCTCCAGGAAGCGGCTCTCCAGGAAATCACAGAACTGGGAGTCTGCACGGGCAGGACCCAGGGCGCGCAGATCCGTTAGTGCCTGGTTCAGATTCTTCTCCCTAAGAATGGCGGCTTCCACAGCATCCTGGGTTTTACCCCACTCATCCTGAGAAGGCTTCTGCGCATCCTGGAAGAGGGCGCGGCCGCAGCACTGGTTTTGCATTTTCAAGAGGCGCTGGGCGCCCTCACACTTCTCCTCAGCCAGTTGGCGAAAAATGTGGCCCATACTGTCCAGAGTCCCATTGTTGCTGTCGAAATAGATGCTCAGAGAGAGGTAAGTGTCCACAGATGCATGTTGAACAGGCGGTGGACGGCGGCCTCCACCTCGGTGGAATAATTCTGACGAACCTGTGAACTCGTGGTTGATCAGTGATAAGGAGCTAAGCTCAAAAACTGGTGTTGGCCTGTCCTGGAGGCTGAGGATAGCTGAGTGTCTGATTCCAAAGGTTGCGAAAGGAAGAAAGGTTGGAAGGTGGTCGGGGGCTGGAGCAAGGAGCGTCCCTGGGTCTGTTCATTCCAAACACTGTTGAAGCAAAAGACAGATCTGCAGGACTGCCGAACGCACTGCCTCAAATAGGCTTTGATATAAATGAACAAGAAGTCCAAGCAAGGACAAAACTTACCCTTCCTCCCACCAAAATAGCTGGTGATACTAGAATCTAGATCTGGGAAGGGATTCTTCCATTGCTTTCTTAACATTCCAAGCCACTAGAGCAGTGGTTCTCAAAGTATGGTCACCTTGTAACCAAGCAGTACCCTATGGGGCCTTCCTAGGACAGACCCATCCCCCATATCCTCTATTGTAGTTTCTCTCTGAAGTACTCAGATAATAGTATCTCAGGCATATTTCTTGAGTTTTCAGATGCTAAAAACCACCACCCAATGGAAGAAATGAACTCCTTGATGATCATGAGCACGTAGCCCTCAGACCTCCTGGCACCTAAGGATGGATAATGTTACCTGCCTTGTGGCCTCAACATCAGCCAATCAGAGGATTGTGCACCAGCTGATCACATGCCCTGGGATGTCCCTCCCTCACCTGGCCTTTAAAAATGCTTTGCTGAAATCCTTTGGAGATTTCAGGGGTTTTGGAACACGGACCACCCCTCTCCTTGCTCGATCCTGCAATAAACCTTTCTCTTCTCCAGACTCCAACCTTTAGGTTTGTTTGGCCTCACTGTGCTTCAGACACATGAACCTGCATTCAGTAACAACTTGACCAGCTTTACCAGCGTCCCCTGATAATGTGTCAGATATTCAAGTTTTAGGGCCCTATCCCAGCCCTATGGAATCAGCAACTCTAGTGGGGCTCAGTGATCTCTGTTATAACAGGCCCTCCATATGATTTTTATTCACCTTAAAGTTTGAAAATATCTGCATTGTCAGCTGGCCAAAGTGTCCACCAGCAGGTGAAGGGGAGTGATGCCTGGAAAAGATAGGGAGTAGCCAAGGCAAGTACAGCAGCATTTGCCGTGGTAGTAATGGAGAATGCCTTTTCTCCACTGGTTGGCACAGACTAGTATCTGGGAGCAGTGGCAGGGTTATTTAGGATGCTTTACAATTCAATGTAGTGACCGCTGTCCTGGTTTGCCAGGGACTTCCCCTGTGTGAACACTTAAAACCTCATCCTGGCAAACCCCTTAGCCCTGGATTTGAAAAACTTAGGGAATAACATGAAATTTAGGGGAAACATGATCTAGGATTTGGGCGAGTCACAAGTGCTAATTAAAGCTAAGCAAGTATGGTCAGCATCTAGCCTTCTTTACCCCTTTGTGGGAAGGTAAATCTGATTGGGTGAAAGGACTTATTGTTAAGAAATCTTTGTAGAAACATCCCCTTCTGCTTAGTCTGCTGGTTCTCAGTTCTGGCTAGACACTGGCATCGTCTGAGGAGATTTAAAGTTATTTTATTGGTCTAGGATGACCAACAGTCAGTGTGAGGGTTTTTAAAAAGTGCTTCAGATGATTCTAATATGCAGCCAAATTTAGGTGCCACTGCTTAAGCTTTTGAACCACTGCTACATATTTTCACCTCATCTTCCTATGAGAATATCCAACTGTAGTTGAGGTTTGTTTGTTTTTCTTTTTCTTTTTTTAACTCTCTTATTATAAGATTTACTGTCTTAAATAAGATTGAATGTACAGAAAATCCTGCTAGTCCATCTGGTACAGCTAGATACTTAGAATAATATCGTTAAGATATATACCATTTAAGTACTGTGACTGGCCTTTTTAAAATTAACATATGCATTGAATTAGTACAATCTCTTTTGAAGTTGTCATGTTGGGGAGCTATACCTGTAATCTGCTGCCATTGCTAAATATCTGGACAACTCTTATTAGGAATTGTTTTTAAAAATCTTTAGGGATTAAAACCAAGAGTGCTGTATTATTTGTACTGGGACCACAAAAACCTCACAAAGTTTCCCCACTGTACCTTCTACCCCCATCTCTAACCCTTGGCAACTTCTAATCTGTTCTCTATCTCCACAGTTTTGTTATTTTAAGAATAATACGTAAACATAATCATGAATTACTTAATCTTCGGAGATTGGCTTTTAAACATTTTTTCTTCAGCATCATTCCCTTGAAGTTCATTTTAATTTTTGCATATATTAATAATTTGTTCCTTTTCGTTGCTCCGTAGTATTCTATCATAAGATTTTATCACAATTTGTTTCAACATTCATCCATTGAAAGACATTTGGGTAGTTGCCAGTTATTGGCTATGATAAATAAAACTGCTATGAACATTTATGTGTAAGTTTCTGTGGGAACTTAATTAAGTTTTTGTTTCTTTTGGATAAATGCTCAAGAGTACAAGTACTGCGTTGTAGGGTGAATCTACTTTTAGGATTAAAAGAGACTGTCAAGCTGTTTCTCAGAGTGGCTAAACCATTTTATTTTCCCACCAGTGACGTGATATAACTTTTCTACGTACTCGCCAGCATTTGATGTTGTCACTATAATTTTAGTTATTCTCTGATATCTCATTATGGTCTTAATTTGCATTTCCCTAATGCTAATGATGTTGAGCATCTTTTCATGTGCTTCTTTGCCATGTGTATATTCTCTTCCATGAAATGTCTGTTCCTGTCCTCTGCCTATTTTCTAGTTGGATTTTTTTAAGTTGTTTGGAGAGTTCTTTGTATATTATAGATACAAGTCATCTGTCTCATATGGGATTTTCAAATATGTTTTCCCACTGTGTAATCTGAGTTTTCATCCACTTAAAAGGATCTTCTATGAAGCATTTTTAACTCATTTTGATGAGATACAATTTATCAGTTTTTGCTTTTATTGATCATACTTTCGGTGTCAAGTCTAAGAATTATTCACCTAGTTCTAGATGCCAAAGATTTTCTATTTTTTTTTCTAAAAATGTCCTGCTTTTACATTTAAGATTATGATCCACTTTGATTTAATTTTTGTGTAAGGTGTGGAGGTTTAGGTTAAGGTTCATTTTTTGTTTGTTTTTGTCAAGGGATGTCCAACTGTTTCAGTACCATTTTTTGAAATGTCTATTCTTCCTTGATAGCTTTTGCACTGCTGTCAAAAACAGGTTAAATGTATTTATGTCAGTCTATTTCTGGGTTCTCTATTCCATTCCATTGATCTATGTATCTACCCTCCAAAATTACTGCAAAGTCTTGAAATTGGGTGGATTAATTCCTCCCATTTTAATCTTCCTTTACAAATTGTTTTAGCTATTCTTCAGCCTCTTCTTACCATACAAATCTTAGAAAAAGCTTGTCTATATCCGCAAAAACCTTGAGGGCATTTTAAGAGTAATTGTGTTAAGCCTCTTAACTTGGGGAGAATTGACATCTTTATTATGTTGTGTTTCCTAATCCATGAACAAGGTATGTCTCCCTATTTGTTTGGGACTTTAAAATTTTTCTTCATCAGCATTTTGTAATTTTCAGTATAGAGGTCCTATAAATGTCCTATTGGGCTTGTATTTAAGTATTTATTTAGGTCAGTTGTAAATGGCATCACATATTTTAATTTAAGCTTCTACACATTTGTTATTAATATATAATGTGATAAAATTGTGTTGATCTTGTACTCTAAAACATTTACAAACTAATATTATTTCTCAAGCTTTTTGTGGATTCCTTGGTATTTTCTCCATTTAGATTATCATGTCCTCTTCAGACACAGACAGTTTTACTTTTCCTTAGGCAATATAATAGGATATATTACTCTTCAACATTCAGTAGGATATATTCCTTCCTATTCAACATAGTAGGAATAGTCCTTTTATCCTTTAAATGAACTTTTTAAAAATTTAACTTTTAAATGTATGTATTTATTTATTTTTGCTTTATTTTCTTACTAGAACCTCCAGTAATACATTTAATAAAAGTGGTGAGAGCAGATATCTGTGCCTTGTTTCTGATCTTACAGAGAAAGCATTCAGTCTTTCACGGTTAAATATAATCTCGGTATAGGTTGTTTGTAGATCATCTTTATGAGTTTCAGTATGTTCCTTTTCTATTCCTAGTTTGCTTGGAGTTCTTTTTTCTTCTTTTTTTACAATCATGAATGGGATTGGATTTTGTCAAGTGCTTTCTCTGCATTATTGGATAGGATCACATGACTTTTCCCTTTAATCTATTGGATATGGTGGATAACATTGTTTGATTTTAAAATATTTAACCAACTTTGCATAACTAGAATAAATGCCACTTGGTCATGGTATATTATTCTTTTTATATATTTCTGGATTTAATTTGCTAATATTTGGCAGAGGATTTTTACAGCCAATTTCATAAAAAATATTAGTCTGTAGTTTTCTTCTTTCTATCGTATCCCTGTCCGGTTTTGGTATCAAGGTAATACTGGCTTCATAAATTTAATTAGGAACTGTTCCTTCTACTTCTATTTCTTATCAAATCATGTAAAATTGGTGTTAATTCTTTATGTCTTGGGTAAAAGTGAAACATCTAAGCCTGAATATTCCTTTTGGGAGTTTTTAAATGAAAAACCAGTGTTTCTAATGGTTACAGGAAAACTGAGATTATCTATTTCATCTTGGCTGAGTTTTGGTAGTTTTGAGTGTAGAAGCATTGGCCCATTTCACCTACATTTTTCAATTTATAGTGTAGACTTGCTCATAACAACTTGTTCCTCATTAACCTGCAGGATATGCCATGGTATCCCTGGTTGCATTTCTGATATCTGTGATTTGTGCCATCCATCTTTTTATCTTTATCAGTCTTGCTAGATCTTTATTGATTAGATTGTTTATTTCCAAGAACCAGCCTTTTGTTTCATTGATTTTCCCCCCTATTTTCCTGTTTTCAGTTTCATGGATTTCTATTTCATCTTTATTATTTCCTTCTTTCTGCTTGTTTAGTGTTTTTTCCTCTTCCTTTTTTACTGTTGTAATATAGAAAATTAGATTATTGCTTTGAAACACTTTCTTTCCCAATTTAGTGCTATAGACTTCTCTTTCAGCATTGCTTTCACTTCATTCTGCAAACTTTGATCTGTTATATCTCCATTTCCTTTTATTCTATGCATTAAAAAATATTTCCTTGATGCTGTCTTTTTTACCCATGAGTTATTTGGAATTGTGATGTTTAGTTTTCACGTGATTGAAGATTTTCCTGTTGTCTTTCTGTTATTGATTTCTAGTCTGATTCCATTATGGCTAGAGAACATACTCTATGATTTTAATTCTTTTAAATCTGCTAACTTTTTATGAATATATAAATGAAAGAAATAAGAAAACCTCTGAGTCTTAGCATCCAACACTTAGGCACATTACAATTTAAATCTGCTAAGGTTCTTTTTATTGCCCAGTATATAGTATATGAGTGAATATTCCATGGACACTTGAATATGTATTCTGCTGTTACTGAGTGTGTTCTTTAAATGTCAGTTATATCCTATTGATTGATGATGTTTTCATTTCTTCCATATTCTTGCTGATTTTTCTCTCTGGTAGTTCTATAAATTGCTGTGCTGAAGTCTCAAATAATAATTGTGGATTTAAAATTTTCTCCTTTTACTACTTTTTTCAGTGTTTGCTTCATGTATTTTGAAGTTCTGTTGTTTGGTGCACACACATTTTGTATCATTGGGTCATCTAGGTGGATTATTCCTGTTATCTTTATGTAATGACCCTGTTTGCCCCTAATAATTTCCTTTGCTCTGAAGTCTACTTTATCTGATATTAATATAGCCATTCCTACTTTTTCTGATTAACGTTCACATGATATATCATTATCTTCCTTTTACTTTGAACTCCCTATATCATGATGTTTAAAGTAAACTTCTTATAGACAGTATATAGTTGGATCATGCTTGTGAATTTTTAATCTACTCTTCCAATCTCTGTCTTTGACTTGGTTATTTAGATCATTTACAGTTAATGTAATTATTGCTATGTTAAAGATTAGGTCTACCATTTTATTTTTTGTTTTGTCTTTTACCTTAGTTTCTCAATCCTGTGTTTCTCTTATTTTGCCTGGTGGGTTACTTAAACATTTTTTAATAAGTCCATTTTAATTTAATTTATTTATAATCATTTGTGTATACTGTTTGTATAGTTTTCTTAGTGGTTACTTTTGGCATCACAGTATACATATGTAACTTACCATAGCCTACTGGAATCAGTGTTTTATTACTTCAAGTGAAGTTTCAAAATTTTACTTCCATTTAGTCTCTTAATATTCCCCAGTTTTAAAGTATGATTTTCTGTAGTATTTCCTTTCTCTACATTGAGAACCACATCAGATGGTGTCATAATATTTGCTTTGACCATCAGATAGTATTTAAGAAACTCATGAGGCTAATGATAGTCTCTTATATTTACCCCATTTGTTTTCACCCATTCCATTGTTCCCCTTTTCTTTCTGAAGTTCCCAGTCTTCTGTTATTGTTTTTTTTTTATGTTTTCATAACATTAGGTGATATCTGGGCTTTCCAGTGCCATTGGATATGAGTTTCAGGAAACACTGAGTCTGGCTCACTTAATGCTGCTGAGTTGGAGGGTTTGTATATGTTGGGCCTGTTGGCGCAGCAGGTGCTAGCAGATTAGACTAATGTTGATGGGACTAGTGCCACAGGAGGATGGGTTCCCATTCAGGCTATGCTGCTGCTACAGTAGATCAAGTCCCCCTCTACCCCAAGTGTGGGGCAGTGACCTGCTGCTGTCACTGCTTTGTATTAGGCTGCTTTTGCCTCAGGTGTGTGGTGGGATCCCTTGGAAGCTGCTGCTGCTGTCAATCACAAGGTTAAATTCATTTCAGAAATACTTAAGTATAAATATATAGCCTGGCTCCTGTAGGACCCCTGTAATAGTTTTTTATTGCTTTCATACAAATTACCACAAATATAGTGACTCAAAACAATGTAAATTGATTACCTTACAAGTCTGACATTGGTCTCAATTGAGTAAAGTAAAAGTGTTGGCAGGATCGACAGATGAATGGATAAAGATGTGGCACATATATACAATGGAATATTACTTAGCCATAAAAAGAAATGAAATTGAGTTATTTGTAGTGAGGTGGATTGACCTAGAGACTGTCCTACAGAGTGAAGTAAGTCAGAAAGAGAAAAACAAATACCGTATGCTAACACATATATATGGAATCTAAAAAAAAGAAAAAATGGTTATGAAGAACCTAGGGGGCAGGGCAGGAATAAAGACGCAGCCGTAGAGAGTGGACTTGTGGATACAGGAAGGGGGAAGGGTAATCTGGGATGAAGTGAGAGAGTGGCATGGACTTATATACACTACCAAATGTAAAATAGATAGCTAGTGGGAAGCAGCCGCAAAGCACAGGGAGATCAGCTCTGTGCTTTGTGTCCACCTACAAGGGTGCGATCGGGAATGGAGGGTGGTAGGGAGATGCAAGAGGGAGGAGATATGGGGATATATGTATACGTATAGCTGATTCACTTTGTTATGAAGCAGAAACTAACACACCATTGTAAATCAGTTATACTCCAATATAGATGGTTAAAAAAGAAAAAAAAGTGTTGGCAGAGCTACATTCTTTTCTGGAGGCTCTTAGGGGTGTTTCTGTTCCCTGGACTTTATCCGCTTCCAGCGGTCACTTGTAGTCCTTGACTCAGAGTCCCCTTTCTCCACCTACAAAACCCAAAATGTTGAATCTCTCTGATTCTGCTTCTATTAGGACATCTCTCTCTTTCTCTTTCTACAGTTGGGAATGGTTTTCTACTTTTAAGGACTCATGCAATTAGATTTGTTCCATGAGGTAATCCAGGATAATCTTTCTATCTCAAGGTCTGTAACTTCAGTCATATCTGCAAAGTCCTCTTCACCATGTAAGGTAACATATTAATAGGTTCTAGGGATTAGGGTGAGGGCATTTTTAGGAGCCATTATGCTGCCTACCACACCCTTAACAAGTGACCTTGAGAAAATTACTAAGATTTTTAAAGCCTTACTTTCCTCAAACATAAAATGGAAAGAAAGCTAACTAGTTAATATCATGAAAGTGAAACAGTATATATGAAATCAACTAATTCAAAAAATAAGATTTCTTCTTTTTCTTTATGATTTACATGATTCTCAGAGTTCGGTTACTTGAAGAGTTACTTTTTTTTTAAACAGAACTAAGGAATTTCAGGGTTCAGGTGCTGTAAGATTGTCTGAATTATCTGAGTAACAATTAGCTAAGCACAGGTGTAAAGCATTTGATTTACTCCCTGGTTTTCTTTATCTTCTCATCCCAGTAAATGCATATCCCTTTTCTAGCTCCAGCCAGTAGAGTCAGAGCTTGTTGTACTGTTTAACTAAAGTTCAATTTAAATTCTCTCTACATCTCCAGATTCTCAGCCCTGGTTGCATATTATAATCACCTGGGGAGATTTCAAGAACTACCGATGCCAAATTTCTACCTCTCATGGATATTTGAGGAGGGACCTGGAATGAAATGCTCTAGCTTATGGTTTTTGGAACCAAATCATAGTCTACACTGAGCCAAATTATTTGTGAGATCACCTCTAAAAAGGAATTTATCTGTGGTGACTAATGCTCTTCCTTTGTCAGTATGCTTGATTTGTCCCTCTTTGGGGGAAAAAAAGAGGGGGAAAAAACCCCCAGCAGTTGTGCTCCCTGAATTATAACCTGATGCTTTGGAATTAGTGTTGGCTTAGAGCGCACATCTTCGGATACCCATTCTCTCTCCTGCTTCCTTGCATGAACTTATATCCTTGGGCAGTGTTTCATCCACCACCCTCTTTTGCTTCTAATCTTAGCAAGTAAAGTCTCCCCTTAATGAAATAGCATTTCATGAGGCTTACTGGGAGCATAGGTCTGTTCCAGACCTATCCTATGTTAGCTAAAGCAGATATAAGTGATGTATTTTTGGCATTCATCCTTGTGGGTTGGAAAGAGAAGACAGAATTTTATCCTTTAGGTGTCATCGGACTGGACAAATGGGCTCTTTCCCTCTGCTGCCTATCATGTAAAAACCTGAGGGTGTTACCTCTAGAAGGTATCTTCTAGTTATCAAAATAGTTCAGATAAGTCAAATTTCTCAGTAAAAGATGACAAAACTATGGCTTAGGTGGTTAATTTTCTATGTCAATTTGTCTGGGCCACCATGCCCAGTTATTTGGTCAGATATTATTCTGGATATTTCTGTGATGGTGTTTTCGTGTTTTTTACAATTTTTATTTATTTATTTATTTATATTTTTGGCTGCGTTGGGTCTTCGTTGTCACACGTGGTCTTTCTCTATTTGCAGCAAGCAAGGGCTACTCTTTGTTGTGGTGTGCAGGCTTCTCATTGTGGTGGCTTCTCTTGTTGCAGAGCATGGGCTCTAGGTACACGGGCTCAGTAGCTGTGGTGCACGGGCTTATTTGCTCCACGGCACATGGGATCTTCCCAGACCAGGGCCCAAACCTGTGTCCCCTGCATTTGCAAGCGGATTCTTAACCACTGCGCCACCAGGGTAGTCTCCGTGATGGTGTTTTGGATGAAATTCATATTTAAATTGGTGTTGGACTTCGAGTAAAGCAGATTATCCTCCATAGTATGGGTGCGCCTCATCCAATCAGTTGAAGCTCTTAATAAAACAAAGACTGACCTCCCTGTCGCAAAAAGGAATTCTGCCAGAAGACCTACAGAAATTGAACTGCAACTCTTCCTAGAGTCTCTAGACAGCCTAACCTGCAGATTTTGAATTGACCAAGCCTCTATTATTGTGTGAACCAATTGTTTAAAATCTCTCTCTCTCTTTCTCTATCTTTATATAGATATGGATATAGATCTAGGTATCATTATTGATATCTAGATCTATATCTATCAATATATATGGGCACATTGTATACACATGCTGTTGGTTCTGTTTTTCTGGAGAAGCTTGACTAATATAGTGGCCCATATAAATAAAAGGATGAACCCAAGTTCACCCAGGTAGAAATTAGTACAATGAGAACTGGAACTTAAGGCCTCATGACTCATTCAGCTGTGAACACTGACCCAGAACTGGGGTCCTCAAACTCTGGCCCACTGATCAGATCTCGCTTGACTCCTGGTTTTGTACATAACATTTTGCTTGAACACAGCCACACCCATTCATTAATGTATGGTGCATGGCTGTTTCTGTGCTACAGCAGCAGATAGGCAGTTGCAACGGAGAGGTATGGTACACAAAATCCAAAATATTTACTATCTGACCCTTTACAGAAAAGATCTGCTGACCCTTGCTCTAGGATGCCATCTGATTTCTGATAACACAGAGGAGAATAATTCATGCACATTGGGGTTGATTGTTAATCTTCTGTCCTCCTTAGGTCAAAGATCTCTTAAATGCTCACCCTTGCAATAGCCAGCTTGGGGAGCATTGTCTGAGGATGCAGAAACATTTCTTGCCAGGTCTTTCCAATCCACACTGCTCCCTGACTATGGTTCTTAAAACCTATTTTAAAAAAAATTTTTATTGGAATATAGTTGATTTACAGTGTTGTGTTAATTTCACGTGTACAGCAAAGTGAATCCGTTATACATATACATATATCCACTTTTAGGTTTTTTTAGAGTCATTTCCAAATAGCCCATTACAGAGTATTGAGTGGAGTTCCCTGTGCTAATAAGAAGAGCAGGTTCTTATTAGTTATCTATTTTATGTATAGCAGTGTGTATATTTCAGCCCCAATCTCCCAATTTAGCCTCCCCACCACAATCCCCTGGTAACCCTAAGTTTGTTTTCTACATCCCTGCCTCTACTTCTAAAACCTGTCTATTTTAACCAACTACCACTCATTGCTTACTGTCTCTGGCTTCATGTACTTCATAATAAATCTGCCTCTTGTTCAATCCTGGATGACATGTTCCAAAGACTGAGATAATATCTTATTCTACATAACTTGTGCTTGATATTGTCTAACTTGGGGTCTTTATCTATGTCCCAAAGAAGACAGTCACACTCTGTCTTCTAGTACTACTAATAATACCACATTTTATGTCATGAATTTGACCCAATGCACTGAACTATCCCTTTAGAAACTGTATGCAACCTGTCACTGGGTTTTAGCACCGGGATAGAGCTCAAATTAGTGTTCATATTTAAACAAATCTACTTGACCAGAAACTTTTTGTCTCACCATTTATTTTATTACACAAGTAACTTCTCTCTTTGCATCTATGATGTAAATATTTTTGATTTCCTAAATTATCTGGAAAATTATTTAGAGCTTCCATTTCAGTAGGCATTGGAATTGCTGTGTTATGACTATTTCATTATTTTATTTCCAATGTTAAATTAGGCTTCAAGCTTTGGCCAAGAGTAGACAGGAAAGGGTTTTAAAAGAAATGAAGAATGGGAAAGACTTCTGATGCAACGGAGACTTAATAAAGATTTGCTTTTGAATCAAGAATTTATAATAAAGGTTTGAATTTGAATCAATAAGTTATGTCATTGCAAAATAGCTCCCTGGTAAAATTCCATTCTTTTGTAATCATTAAGTACAGAAATTAACCATCAAAATATGCAGTGATCTTTTTCATTTTCTAAAAACAAACCTATATCTAGATGAGAGGAGAATTCATTTCATAACTCAGGCTCTGGACTTACGACTCCAAGTCCTGTTTTCTTTCAACCATGCCTGCTAAGTTTCTGTCTACCTTCTTGAGCATGAGGTAATGGCTTCAGCTTTCATCTCCTTACTCAGTATATAGCTTGGTGACTAAGAGTAAGGGATCTAAACCTTGAGAACTTGGGTTCCAATCTTGACTCTAAAATTTACTTGTTGAGTACTCTTGAGCATGTTATCTGTTTTTGCCTCAGTTTTCTCATCTATAATATAGAGATAACATTACTTCTCTCAGCGAGTTGCTATGAGGGTTAAAAAAATTCATACAATGCAAGAATTTATCAGTTCTTGGAACACAATAAATACTGAAAAGAAATGTTAGCCATTATCAAGGGCCCCTCATTTTATGGATAATATAGATTAGTTTATATAGGTCTAATATTTACATATACATAACTATTTTGTACCTATATGTGTGTATACGTTCTTCTTAGAAATTGAGCAGTCAACATTCACATCTAAAAGTATGTGCTCTGTGAAATGTAGATCTCCTGTGTACAGACACAGTGCTGTAGTTATCTATTGCTACATAATAAAGAAGTCCAAACTTAGTGGTGAAATAAACAAAAATTGTAATATGTGCCCAGATTCTGTGGGTCAGCGATTCAAACAGTACGCAGAGGAGATGGCTTGTCTCTACTCTGTGACTGATGTCTGAAACCTCAGCTCATGAGGATTCAAATGGCTGGGGCTGCAATCATCTAGATAATTTTAATTCACATGTCTGGCCCTTGAGATGGGATGACTTGAACACTGTGCCCAACAAAGACTGTTGCCTGGAGTGCCTATAGATGGCTGCCCATGTGGCTTGGACTTCTCATAACGTGGTAGTTAGGATTCAAGATAGAGTATCCCAAGAATGAGCGTTCAGGGTTGAAGCATTCCAGGAGAATCATGCAAAAGCTGCATGACCTTTTATGACCTAGTCTTAGATGTTACATAGTATCACTTTATACTATTGCAGGCGTTGGAGACCTTTTTCCATAAAGTGTCAGACGGTCAATATTTTAGGCTTTACACGCCATACAGTCTCTTTTGCAACTACTTAGCTCCGCTGCTGTGATGTGAAAACAGACACAAACAATACATATACTAAGGAACATGGCTGTGTTCCAATAAAGCTTCATTTATAAAAGCCGGTAGAGGCCTAGATTTGGCCCACCAGCCATAATTTACTGACCCCTGCTCTACTGTTTGAAGCCATGGAAAGCCTGCCCAAATTCAAGGGAAAATGCCCACATCTGGATGTGAAGAATGGCAACGAATCTGAGACCCTGTATTAAAACCACTACATATGGGATACTTAGAAGAAGATCTGTCTGCATACCTTGTTTCTCCCATGTATGGTGGATATGAGGTATTGGGACATGTTACATCTCTGTAAGCCTGGGTCAAGGTCAAAGTTGGAATCTGAACTCAATGACCTTGATTTCTGGAAGAATTGGTAACTCTACTTATGATATCCTTACACTCCTTACCCATATAAATACACCACAAAAGATAGATTTCAAGTAAACAGTTGCTTTATGGCAGCTTTTTATTATGTCTCCATTGACTGAATTATTCCATTTTGGTTAGAAACATGAGTTTTGTTTCTTTCCTAAAGAGATCTGCAACTTTTCAGATGCGGCATTTCATTCTAATGAGAGGATGATGTAGGTTTTTATAAACGGAAAAAGCAGGGCAGGCTGAGTTCACTCAGATCATACCAATGCTTACAGGAATAACCGAAGCTGGAACACAGGCTTCCAGGTTTTCCTGTCCTGTGCTCTTTTCGGTAGGTGCCATTGTCTGCTAGGCCTGGCAGTTATAAGTTTTGACCTTTACCTATCTACGCTATTGTGAAGTGGTTTTGGGCTTTGTTAGCTTTCTTATGAGTTTGTACTAAATTGTGTCCATAAAGTAGGCTGAATTCCTCAGGGAAGGATGATAGCTGTTACTGTGTTATTACTGCAAGTGTTGTGTTGGTTACTTCTTTTTCTTTTCTTTTGTCCAGTTGTATCCTGAACTTAAAAGTTATATTATCTGAAATGAACGATGTGCATCTGGTGGAAAACACTAATTTAAGGGATGAAAATTCCTGATGATTGCTTCAGTCAACCCTTAATACACACTGAGCTTCATTAGTAAATAGACAACTCTCAGACCTTTCCCTTGGAAGAGGTCGCATAATCAGGCTTTGTGTTGATTTCGCATTCTGTTCGTTAGAGACAGAACAAAGTAGAATAATTGGCTGGTACAGGGAAAGCAGAAAGAACTTTCTTCTATTTTGGTGATGCATCCCGTAATAAGGGTTGAAAATGAGACTGGAGGTAAAAACGTGAAACTCAGAAGAGCAAAGGAGAGAGGATATTGTTTCTTTGAAAATATTCTTTCAGTGTTGGCCCAGATGAAATATGAAGCTGAGGAAATTTTTTTTTAAATGATGATTTTTGTGTTAACAATGTGAGTGTGGAATTAGTAAGAATCAGAAAGCAAGCATCCTTTCCCACCAAGGACTTGGGAGCAAGTGAAACCATAAATACTCCCGGTTCTTGGAAACCCTTTTGGAGCAGTAATCAGAGAAGGGTAAAGGCAAAGCCTCAGAGCAGAGGTGTTCAGAGCAAAGGGATAGGAGGAGAACAAAAGGAGAGTGGATATTTTTAGAGCTGTCATTTTGAAATTTACCTGCTTCTGATTCAGTGCTGCTTTGCTACTGTGTTGATCCCGTGGAAATCCTCAAAGCAGGAGCAGCCCTATTTTAAAATAATAAGGTTAGAGCAAGTGACTTGAATCCAGGTCTCTTTAGCTCAAGAGCACAGAGGAGAGTGTGAGGAAAGAGTGAGGCCACAAGGAATTGTTCACTGGGTACATTTTCCCCAAACCTCACTAACTGGGAGAAACTGACCACTGGATTATGTGGCTTGAAGGAAAGCAAAAATGTTGAAAGCAAAGAGTGTGGAGCTTGTTTAGAAAGCAAGCTCTATCATTTGGTCACCTGCTGATGATAATAGCATTGGCTGAGTCCTGACCATTTACAATGAAGGCACTTCTGTAGGTCATAAGTTCCAGGAGGGCCAGAACTGAGTATGTCTGTTTCAGCATTTAGCATGGTGTAGCATCTTAGAGCCCGGTACATTATTGGCATATAGTAGACTTAAAAATGAATATTTGTGGATTGTCTGAATGAGTGGATGGATGTGTGTGATTCATATCCTATTTGCAGGTCCTATGCCCTACAGTGGATTTTCAGTGTCAGATTGTGAACGTATTTATGATGGGGATTGGCATTGTTCCCTATCTAATGGATAAAGATTACACATCAAAGGACTTTACATTCACATCCCAAAAACCTCATAGGAATTACTTAACAAAAAAATAAAATTGGATTCTGTATAATTTCTAATTTATAAGCTGGCTAGACCACTGGTATTTCTGCCAGTCCTCTGGTAGTTCCGATGATGTCCCCATGATGACCCAGGCATAATCAGAATGGCTTTAGGATTTGGGAGCCAAAATTTTCCTCAGTATTTACTGCTTTGCTAGTCCATTTAAGAAAATGGACTATTGAAAAAATAGCTTCAGACACAATATGGCATTTTATGATTTAGCATAAAATCTGAGAAATATAGAGGTTATCTGAAGCCTGCAATGGTAAAGTTCCCTCTGCTATTGAAGTTATTGTCTTTAAATAAAGATTCTACATCAGTAATGCTATATATATATTTTTTTTTCTGATATTCAGGTTAATTTCCTATTCTCTATAAGGAAGTAATTGGTTGGTTGATATGAGAGATAGTGTGGCTTCCAAAAGTGAAAAGTATTATTTTATTGTAATTTCCAGCTACCTAAGGATGGGAGAGGCCCAGGACACTGCAGTCAGTATATTATGTGGAGCAGGTTATATTGTGGTTTATTTATGACCTTTTACATGTTTATTTTCTATGCAATTTTGTGTGCTCCTTTTTGAGTTTTGGTAGATAAGTGCTTTGTAACTTCGGAATACTTGGAGTTATATAGATATATATATGATATATATATATATATATATATATATATATATATATATATATATATATATATATATATATATATATATATATATTATCATAGTAGTTAAAGCCGTGGACAGTGTACTAGTCTACCTAGGTTCAAATTCTGGCTTGACCCTATGACTTCCCTGTGGCTTCCTCTGCTCACCTATTTAAAAGGAGTATAATAAGACTGCTGTGGTGAATTATATACTAAGTGCTATTTAAGCATTTGCTATAATGATTATGTATACTCGAAGGCAAGGGACTTGCCCCTTGATTGTCTCTGTATTCCTAGTGCTTAAGAATTCCTAGTGCTTTCCTAGTGCATTGTCTTAGGATAGAGATAGCTCAGTATAGTTCTTCTCACTATAAAGTACTGTTACGTTGAAAGTCTTTGCTTGTGTACTAATAATCTATGACATATCTGCTGAGGACAAGGAAAGGAATAGTTTTAAAACTGCAATGGATAACAAAAGATTGTATGATGTAATGCCTTTATTATGTAATTATAAAACTAACAAATGATCATGGTAGAAAATTTGAAAAACTCCTAGACAAAATAGAGATCAATAAAATTTGGAGTAGCATTCAGAGTGTAGAGTTGTCCATGAATATTAGTGCTTTCACATTTTCCAGGACTTTAAGTAGACTCTGCTTCTTAAGAGTCTATTCATGATATTTTATTTTAATGATGTTTTCATCATGGGGACACACACACACACACACACACAGAAATCTGTTAAAAAAAAAAGAAAGACATGTAAATCACTGATGTTTCAGATAGCCACATGAAATAAAGTGAGAAAGGTCAACAAGCTGAAAGAATGTGGAGTAGCATCTCCTTAATTGCTTACATAATTCTGATAATTACCTCTCTGTGGATAATGTAATTAATGGGGAATCTAATTCAAGAAAAATGTATGAACTTCAAGCCTTCTCGAAGCCAAGTATTTCTTTCCACAAAAGTTTAATTTCCACGGCCGTGCTTCCTTATTACCTGACAGGGAAAGTGTATTGTATGGCAAAGGATCTTCCCGAAGGAGGGTGCTTCCCACACTGATCGTCATAAATGACTTCGGAATTACTGTTGCTATATTACCAAAATCTTAAACTAGGGTATTTTTGACAAATGCGGTCCTTAGTTAATTTTTAGAGCTACAAACTGTCAGATGGCTCTGCAATAACAATTGTCTGGCTGTTCTTCAGGGTGATCACAATATGGTAATGACCTTGCGGTACCACTAAAAAGCAGGAAGGTGTGAGTCTTCCTTTGGTTCCAGAGTGAAATGCGAGTTGGAGTTGGAGTTGGAAAAGAGGCCGACAACCAAGTGATAGAGAAGGAAATGTGAGGTCATTAATGAAAAACCAGGTTTAAGTTAAGGTGAAGAGGCATGAGGAAATGGTCAGCTGTTACAGTATTACAAAGATCATGAAGAAGCATATCCATGAATGTGGTTTGTATTGCAATCTGCTGAAAAAGAGACAAATATCCTGGCCTGGCCTTCATGGAGATTATTTTTATTGATTCTGATAATAGATTATTGTTGAAAAGGGCTTCCTATAAATTATAACCATGCAAAGGCAGCAAGATAATTTGTTTTTTCTTTATGTATGTGTTTCTCATTCCTACTCACTTCTCTCTTAGGGGAAGAGAAAATCACAAAACACAAAAATGTCAAATCTCAGCTATTCATTTTCAAAATAATTTTTTTTCCAAATTCCAAAGGAGGCAATAGGTTAACTTTTAAGATTTGTAAGGCTCAAAAAACTAGATTTTTACAAAGTGTAGCCAAATTTTGTTCCATAAATAGTAGCTTTGGAAAGAATATGTGATGATGCAAAGTTGGAAAAAGCTGGTTTTTCTTCCGTAAATGACTTCACCGTGTGGGAGAAGAGGCAGAGAAGAAATCAAAGTAATTAAACATGGGGTGAGTTTTTCTGATAGGGGACTCTAGTGCTTTCAAATAGACTAGATAATCCTCGGGATAATCTGAGGGTAGAACAGACCAGTGCCTCATTTCCAATCTGGTACCCTGGAAGAAAACAGTGTATTTCCTTTGAGGTCTTGAGAGGTTTTTCTTCTTCTTTGTTTTGTTTTTGGTTCATTTTGTAATCAACTTTATTAAGGTATCATTTACACACAATAAAATGCAGACATGTTTAGTCAACGGTTCAATGACTTTTAATTAATGTACACATTTGTATAACTACCACCCCCATAAGATCGATAACAATTCTAAAACCCTAGAAAGTTTCCTCCTAGGCTTTTGCAAAAGTATCCCCATCTCCCACCCCAAGGCAACCACGGATCTGATTTTTATCTTTAGAGATGAATTTTGCCCAGTTTAGAATTTCATGTAAGTTGAATAATATGGTAGGTGCCCTTTTGATCTGGCTTCACTTGCTCAGCATATGGTTTTTGAGATTCATTCATGTTGGGCTGTTTTAAACCAGGACTTTAGCCTGGGTGACTGATGTTGTCTGAAGGCACCTATAGGTACATCTGAGTCTCTGGCATTGTCACTGTCTGTTCTTGGCTCAGTATTTTCAACTTTACTAAGAAGCACAAGGTTGAAGTAAGGAAGATCATTGTCAGTATAATGGAGGTGAAGTGGGGTCTGTTATATAATATTCTCAGCATAAATTGACCTGCTTGGAATCATTGTGTTGATAATCGACAAGGATACTCTTCCTCCAAAAACCTTGATACTATAAAACTTCTAAAGGACGCTGTCCTAGGACTCTTTTAGTTTTCATTTTTGGGGAAACATTTCTGGAAAATTGAAATGCTCACAACCTGAAAGAAGCAATTATTCACCTGAAGGCTAACTCTGCTAAAGTTGAGTTGTCCGACCTTTACCTGCTGATAGAACCCAAATAGCCTTGCAAAACAATGCTCTTATTGGATATAAGCATATAGATTGTTTAAGACGGACGTGTATATGCAGTAAAGTAAACAAAAAAAGAATCTTTGAGTTTTCCTTGCTGGTTTTTTTTTTCATTTATGCTTCTATATCATACGCTAATAGTTTAGGGTAACCTCAGGTTAGTTTTAGGTCCACTCTTTATGTAAATGTTGATGTACTCCATACGCAACTTTTTTCTACCTTCCTTCTTTTCTTCCATCTTTCCTTTCTAACTTCTTATAATCCATTATACTTAATCCTGCATTTGTTGAGGTGGCAATTACTGTAGGAAATTGAAAGCAGTGTGAAATTTTGCTGTTCAGAATGCATGTTGACCAAATTCTATATTGAGAAAAGGTCTGAATTTACCCACAGTAGCCGTTTCTCAGCGTCTCTGAATAAAGGCCGTAGAAACTGGACTATATATAATATCCTGACAGGTATGTAGAATTCATAGCAATTACCCTCAAAGAGCTTACCTAGCGTAGATGCCTATGAATGCATTTAATGATTGCTTTATTGGCAGCAGTGCCAACACACACAGTCTATTTTGTTTTATATGATTATCATTACCTGCTGTTTACCACTGTATACATTGCTAATGGTGTGGTTTCTATGGCTTGTGAATTTCACGGCCCAATATTATGTAATTTATTGCACACTTTAGTGTAGAAGATGGAGACTCCATAAATTTTCGTGTGCTCTTTGCCCCTTTGGAATGTATTACACTGAGATCAGGCAAAGTAATAAATTTATTTCAAATGTGCGTGATAGCTAAACATCAATTAGGACTTGATGGGAAATATTTCTTCTTCCAGCAACATAACAGTTTTTAAAGACTAAGCCATTGAACGTGGAGTTCCTGAACATGGGACTCAGTTCACTGGGATCCCTTCTTAGAAAAATAAAGGAAAACTTGAATTGGATATGTGTGGCTTATTCAAGTAGTAACTAATCAGCTACATCTTGGTTAACTTAATTTGTCACAATGGTTTGGTATTTTATTAACTCTCTTCCCCTTCTTCCCCTGACTCTCACTAGAATGGATCATGAGTATCTTAAAACATACTAAGTCGTCTTCCATCCCTGTTAATCTAACTACAAAAACACACTTTCCTTATCCAATGTAACATACTGTCTTTTAGAGTAGCTGTGGTTTTAATTCTCTACAAAATTAAAACCAGCAAAGAGAAACATTTTCAAGGAGCCACCACATTGTAGAGCTTTAGAAAGAAGACTTTAGAATTAAGAGCAACTATATCATTTTATAGCTAAAGCACCTGAGACCTAAAGTAGGAAGGTAACCATCGAGGTCAGGGAAAGGGGTTGAAGATCAGGTTTCAAGCTGAGAAAGAGTCTACAGGGACTCAATCTGAGCAGGTCAAAAACTGAAATGAGACCACGAATGTTCTGGGAAGGGTGGCACCTGGCCTCAAGGGTGGGATTCAAACAGGGAGTGGGCCTGGGGGAACTGAGCTTCTGCAGTAGGCAGAGAAGGCCACCTCATCTGTGGAAAGTGCCACTGACATCAGGGAGTTGAGGGGAAAGAGCAGTGAATTCCAGTCCCCCTGAGAAAGCAGGCCAATCTGATTAACTCTGAATTTAGGCTTATTTCAGATACTTCTAATTTTTTTGTTTGTTTGTTTGCGGTACGCAGGCCTCTCACCGTTGTGGTCTCTCCCGTTGCGGAGCACAGGCTCGGACACGCAGGCCCAGCATCCATGGCTCATGGGCCCAGCCACTCCACGGCATGTGGGATCTTCCCGGACCGGGGCACGAACCAGTGTCCCCTGCATCGGCAGGCAGACTCTCAACCACTGCATCACCAGGGAAGCCCAGATGTGTAGTTCTTTAAAAATATTTTTAACATTTTTCCAGCTACATGTAGACTATAACTTAGCATAAAAACAATATGGGTTTTATTTTAAGTAATTTAACATTTTGACATCCTCATAATGAAATTAAATCCAGACGGTTTCTCTCCATGTTCTCTTGAAATAGTCCTTGATCATCCACAGTATTTCCCATCATCACAAAGGTGGTACCAAGGGCAGAGAACTCCAACATTATTAAAGTTTCATAAAGCAAAGTCAATTTTAAGAATATAATGTCCCCTAACTGCTAAAGGTCTTGACAGATAATTTCAAGGGAAGCATAAATTATTTTCTGTTTGTCAGAGGGCAAAATTATTTAGGTTGACTTAATGAATAGTAGAGTTTTTGAGTGGAGAGTGTTCTTAAAATATTATGTAGATCTGTCTAGCATCTGTCAACAGATGCTAGCCACGTGGCATTCTTTATGTGGAAACAAATTTTAAAATAAGGTTAAAAATTCAGTTCCTCAGTTGCATTTGCCATATTTCAAAGATGTTTATTAGCTCCATGTAGCTATTGAATACTGCTTTGCATAGTACAGATATAGAATATTTTCATTATCACCAAAAATTCTATTGAGCAATACTAAAATTATACCCAGATATTCACAGAGAAGGCAACCAAGTCTCAAGGAAATAATATAACTTCCCCAAGGTCACACAGCTATGTTTTTAAAGAAAAGCAAAATGACACAAAGGAAATAGTAACAGAGGCATTAAAGAAACCTAGTAAGTTTCTGGAGCAGTCAAAGTAGGGTTTAAAAGTGCACACTTAGCTGTTAGCAGGGTTGAAGCTCTTGATGGTTGGTAAGATCTACCTGCCTGAATTTGGACATTAGCATTTTATGCAATGAATTAAAAGCAAAAAATCATTTCAACGAATGCCTTCCAGCTCCATATTTTTAGCCACTGCCGTGCTTCCAGATTATGTTTATCACTTTCTTATACAGGGCACCACTGTGAAATGTGATGGTTTATCTGACCCCAGAGAAATCAGGAAATCTTGTGGGGGTTATGGCTCTATTTGAAAACGTTGATTTTTAAATGCATCATGCATACTGGCCCTGTTTTAAAAGGGATTCCTGCCATCAAATAATCAAAATGTAAACCTCTTCTCAGCTTGCAAAAGTCAAAGATAGTCCCTGCATCTTTATTATTTCATTGAAATCCAAATATTATTTTTCCTTTCTCTAACTTGTTTTCCTCACAGTGTGATCAACTATTGCCAAGGAAGGAAAGGTTAGATTTATCAATCAAAGTTTGCTAAAGGCCCCCTAGGTAATTGAACCCTCAGGAGAAACAATCCTCATGTATTCTTTTTCTGTTGTTTCAATAGCTTTGTAAAGAGTCATTTCAGTATGTTTGGTTCTGTAGCAGAGGTTCTGTGAAGTGCTTGTCGTCCTCAGAGGTCCAGAAAGTCTGCGAGTCTGTGGGTAAAGATGGGTAAGGAGAGAGAGGGAAGGAGGATAGAGAGAGGCTCAGGGCTGAGATAAGGACAGTGATCTAAAGACTCCTGGGGGTGAGGCTGGGGTGCACAGACACCCACGACTAATCTAGACAGAAACTGAGTAATCAAGGGGATGACCACTGTGAGGTCATGTGGTCACCTCTCCCTCTAGAAATAAACATTGCCCTCAGTAAGTCTCCTCCCACCCCAGAAGAGCATTAGGAAGGTCTGGAGAGGGGGCTTATTGGCAGAAATGGAAAAAGCAGGTTGAAGGGATTAGCCTGGAGCAGAGAGACCAAGAAACCCAAGCCAGTAGGTGGAAGGCAGACTTTTCATGGAAGTCTCCAAGCCCAAGTCAAGTTCTGGGACCACCAAGTACAAGTCAAAGAGTGCTCATTTAACCCCTTTGGGCCCCCATGGGTGTGGAGGAAGACTGGACAGAGAGGGAGAAGGGGCCAATGAAGGTACAGTATTTACTATGGGATTTAACACCTGAAAGGCCTCCCAGTAGCTTCAGGTCTGCTCAAGAATCCTTCATGTCCTGCTGGTTTGCAGTGAGTGGCTCACAGCTTCAAGGCCTCCTCTGCCAGATAGAGAACTATTTCAACCATCCTGCCTCTATTTTGGACTGTAGCAATGCAGACAGGAAACCTGACCCCATTTTCAGGTTCTAAAGAGAAATTCTAAGTACCTGAAAGACTGAGGAACATGGTGGCTTTTATTTAAGATGGGGAGCTAGAGAGCACATACCTGGACTTGGGCCTGCAGCAGCACCAAATTCCACCAAGAGTTCCCTTTATTTTCTCTCGCATCTCTGTTTCTCCTTTTCTCTCTGCTGGATTAGCCACGGGGACTCCAAGTTCTTCATTGTGTGGTCCTGGTACCAAGATTCTCCTGGGAATTATAAAGCTATTCACCTTCTACATCGAGCACTTCTTATTTTTTCCCCAGCAAAGTTAAGTCATCCTTAAGAGGAGTCAGGGTGCTAGCTCTTAAATATATTTTAGTCATCCCTTTGTACATTAAATGCTCTTTCTTGGAGACTGCTCCTGACGTGGCGTTCACCGTGCTCTCAGCTGGCCTCCTGAAGTTCTGCCCTGCCTTCCCCACCAGGTACACTTCAGGAGCTGCCTACCTCAGGGTGATAGGTTATCTTCTAGTTGCTTTATTCCTTTCCCTTTTACATTTAGAAAATATAATTTGAATACATAAACTTCTCTGTGGCCACAGCTTTATTTGCAACCCACAGGTTTTGTTATGGCATATTTTCATTATCATTCAATTAACAAAATTCTAATTCCCATTGCGACTTTATCTTTGACTTACATAATGATCAGAAGTATGTTTTTAATATCCAACTATTTGGCAAAATATTGGTTATATATTTTTAAATTTCTTGCTTATTCGGAGTCTTGTTTTATAACCGGAATATAGTCAATTTTATAAATGTGCCATGTGCACCTAAAATTTTCTGCATAATATATATATTCCATCATTGTTGTTGCAGTGTTTTATGTAAATGTAGGCCAAAGTTTTTAATGATGGTATTCAGATCTTCTCTAACCTGCTGATTTGTTGTTGTGGTTCTATGTTACTGATCTAGGTAATTTAGATTTTTCTATTTCTACTTAGTTTTTTGGAATTTCCCTTCATCTATTGCATTGAAGTTTAGATTTATAATATATTCCTTGTAAAGTAACAGTGGGTTTTATTATCCTGCCTTATCGCCAGTGATACTTTTTGCTTTCAAATTTATGTTAATATTAAAAAATCTTCTTCAATTTTACTTATTGTTGTTAGGACATAATTTTTGAATCCTTTAATTTTCAATCTGACTCTTGTCTCTTGTAGGTGGCATAGAATTACGTTTTTTGTTTGAATAATCCTTGTCCTTTAATTTGAGTATTTACAGTTAAGGTATTTTCTTGTAGACCGTTTACTCCTCGTTTACTATCTGTCCCACCTTGTTATGTTCCTTTTGCTCTTCTTTCTTCCTTTTAGATTTCTTCAAATTCCATTTTCCCTTGTATTAGCTTGTTATTTGTACATAAGTAGCAGTTACACATGTACCATGACTTATTAGCTCTTTTACTGCTTCTCAAGCAATGCTGAGATCTTAAATATCTTTTACTACTTTTTCTCTTCCATTTTTTTAATGCATTTTAATTTTTGATATATTTTATTATTACTTTTTTGTGCTGTTAGATTTTATTTAGGTTTATCCACTTATTTATTCCTTCTGTTATACATAATTCTTTATAAAGTCCTTATTTTCGTCTATGATAATCTTCCTTCAGCCTGCGGGTCTCCCTTTATAATTTAATTCAGGCAGTTCTGATAAGAACATATTTTCTAAATTTTGTTTGTCTGCAAATTTCCTTATTTCATCTTTCCTTCCAAACAACATTTTCTCTGCCTCTAGAATTCCCAATGGGCAGTTCTTTTCTTTAGCACTTAAAAATATTATTCCATTATTTTCTAGTATCCAGTCAGTTTCGTTGAGAAGAAAGCTGTAATCTTAATCCTATTGTTCCTTTGAAAGTAATCTCTCTCTTTTTCGTCGGGCAGCTTTTAAGATGTTATGCTTTTCATTGCTATTCATGAATTGTACTGTGGTGATCTCATGTGTGGTTTTCTTTGGATTTGTTCTTGTTGCATTTTTTAGTGCTTATTGAATTTATGGCTCCATATATTCTTTTTAGTTTTAGAGAACTCTCAGCTGTTAATATTTCTGAAATATTGTTTTCATCCCAATCTCTCTCTCCTTTTTTCTTTGGACTCCGGTTTACACATATGATAAAAAATATTTACTGTGGCCCATGTGTCTCAAATGCGCTTTTGTCTACTTTTTATTCTTTTCGTTTCCCATGCTTTACTCTTAATATTGTTACTACTCTATCTTCCAGTTCACTTACCTCTCTTTACCTGTGTCCAATCCAGTACCGAGTTTTAAATTTCGTATAGTTTTTAATTCTATCAGTTCAACTTCAATCAGTTTGTAGTTTCTACTCGTCAAGTTAAGTTCTCCACCTTGTCATCTATTTTCTTGAACTTGATAATATTTACCGAAATATGTATGAACTTTAATGTTTAGGTCATCTATGATTCTGATTCTGTTTTGTTTTTTATTCTAATTCTCCTTTTCTTGGTTGTCTTGGTGGCTCTTCAGTGAATACCAGACTTGGGATATGACAAGTTGTATAGAATCTGAATGACATTACAGTTGCCCTTTGAACAACCTGGGTTTGAACTGCACAGATGCACTTATACATGGATTTTTTTTCAATAAGTAATACAGTACTACATGATGTGTGGTTGGTTGAATCCTCAGATTCAGAACCACAGATAAGAAGGGCCGACCATAAAGTTATATGTGGATTTTTGACTGCACAGGGAGTCAGTGTCTCTAACCCCTACATTGTTCAAGGGTCAACTGTATTTTCTTGAGGAGAGAATTTCCTATTCTTAGGTAGGGAGCAGAGGGGAAGATCACCTCAGTCACTGGACCAACTTCATACTCATTTTCCTTCTTTATAAGGTTCAATGTAGATGTTGCCTCAACCTTCCTAACACACACACACACACACACACACACAAACACAGACACACACACACACACATATGTAGAGATTTCAATGTCCTAATTCATATCATTAGTTTACCATTGGGCCACAAATCTTTCATAGGTTCTGAACCCCAATTTTGTCTCTTCAGCATTATGAACCAACTAAGTCTTTGTTTTGACTTCAGTTAGCTTTTGTTTGACTTCTTAGCATCTTGCCTTGTCTACCTATTATACATGGAAAATACTGCAAGGGAACACTGTTGCTGAATCCAGCTCTGTTCTCTGAATCTTTACTCTCTCTGTGATTTTGGTCCTTAAAATTCTAGCTGCCTTGTTATTTCTCAATTCCAATTCTGGTTTCCTTAGTCCTATGACATTGTCCTAAGATCTACTGGCTTTTCTACCTCTTAGGAGCCGCATTTGGTTTCTCAGCCTTTTGCTCTTCATCAGTAGTTTCTAAATGACTGGGCTAGAAAAGCATGTGCAGAATATTGTTCTCAGTTCAGTGAGTTTCTTTCTCTATTTTACTTTTCTAGGTCATGGCTACCTCAGTAGCTTTCTAACGCTCACAGTCCAATGTTGCTTATGATTTATCTGGCCTTTCTAGTGTGTTTTCCTAAGGTAAACTGATATAGTTGGAAACAGAAGTTCATACCCACCATTTAAAAAATGCTGTTTTGTCTTTCTATGAATTCTCTTTTCGTCCCATCTTCTGTCGCTTTTTCCCACCAAAAATTCCCATTCTCCCAGATAGATTATTTTAGACTAAAAATTATTATTAAGCTAATATGTTAATTTTGAAAGGAATTAATTTTGCTTTGAACAAGAACACAGATTGGTGAATGGAATATGGAAGATTCCTTAAGACCTTTTTCATCTCTAAGAGTAGTATCCAACCATCGGTACCATAATAAGTTTGTCAACAATGGAAGAAAGCAGTCTTTATAAAATCAGCATTATTCAGTAATCTCAAAAACTGCTTCACTTTCCTGCTCATGCCACCAATTTCCAAATGTTCAATAGGAGCAGAGAATCATGGGATAGGATGTGGAGAAATGGCCTGTCATAGTAACTATAAATATTGGAAAAATGGAATTATAAATAAAGAGGGTTTTCTATGAATATATTTGAAGTGTTTGTTCCTACAGAACTTCTAGAATAAGACTCAAAAGTTTAACATAGAAACACCTCTTAATAAGTATGAAAATCACTAAAATTTATCTCATAATACTTTTTTCTTTTGTGTTATGTGATTGTCAGAGTCACACAAAACTATTTTTATCTGGACTTCACAGATCTTCTTATTTTTACTATGGGATCAGTTACCCTACATTTTTGAAATTTGGCAAAATAGTTAAAGTTGGAACATTTCCCCAAAATCCAGGGCATATGACTTACATTTCTGTAGAAGGCAATATTATATTTCTGTCTAGTTCTGGGGTAAACATTTTCATACCTGCCAATCCAATTTGACGAATGTATCATTTTTCCAGTGCACTAGTGTAAAGTAAATGGTAAATTCAGTCAAACAGTCATTTCATACATCAAAAAGGAAAATCAGTCAACACAACTGTCTGACTGAAATGAATGAAGAAAACAAATCAAGGCAAACAACTGTCCCAGTAGACTTGTATAAATACAGTAGTGGTGTCATGTGCAGGATTAATCTTCCCTCACCCTTAACTGGAGAACACTGGGCCAGCCAATTCAGTCACTCAAATGATACTGAATTATAATATTCCAGTTTCATTTACTCTCAGTTACTGCTGACTGCCCTTCCTTCTCCTTCATCTGTCCATCAGTGGAGAATGTCAGAGCAGGAGAACAGTAATATTGGCATATTGTAATGTACTGTCGTGAATTCTACAGCTTCAAAATTCTTAGGATAACTCAATGATCTTAAAGAGTCTGGTGCAGAAAGGATATGTGAATTAAATCGCAGACCACTGTCTGACCCTACCAGCACTAACACCCCTTATTCCTGGTTCTAATATATCACAGAATACTCAAGAGGAAGGTTTTGAGTGGTCAGCAGAAATATGGCTCCAAAGCAGCCACATGGAAAAGAAATGTTGTCATCTCTGATCCACTTTAAAGTTGACTTGTCTTTTACTCATAAACCAGATTCAGTGTGAACTCTGTTCTGCTAAATGTTAGAGAATCTATTGGAGGAGTGTGGCCAATTCTTTTGAATTTTTTTACTCTCTAACTTTTTGTTTTTTTAACATCTTTATTGGAGTAGAATTGCTTTACAATGCTGTGTTAGTTTCTGCTTTATAACAAAGTGAATCAGCTATACATGTACATATATCCCCATATCTCCTCCCTCTTGTGTCTCCCTCCCACCCTCCCTACCCCACCCCTCTAGGTGGTCACAAAGCACCAAGCTGATCTCCCTGTGCGATGTGGCTGCCTCCCACTAGTGTGTGTTTTACATTTGGGAGTGTATATATGTCCAAGCCACTCTGTCACTTCATCCCACCTTACCCTTCCCCCTCCCCGTGTCCTCAAGTCCATTCTCTACGTCTGCGTCTTTATTCCTGTCCTGCCCCTAGGTTCTTCAGAAGAATTTTTTTTCAGATTCCATATATCTGTGTTAGCATACGGTATTTGTTTTTCTCTTTCTGACTTACTTCATTCTGTATGACAGTCTCTAGGTCCATCCACCTCACTGCAAATAACTCAATTTCATTTCTTTTTATGGCTGAGTAATATTCTACTGTATATATGTGCCACATCTTCTTTATCATTCATCTGTCGATGGACACTTAGGTTGTTTCCATGTCCTGGCGATTGTAAATACTGCCACAATGAACATGGTGGTACATGTCTCTTTTCGAATTATGGTTTTATTAGGGTATATGCCCAGTAGTGGGATTGCTGGGTCGTACGGTAGTTCTATTTTTAGTTTTTTAGGGAACCTCCATACTGTACTCAATAGTGGCTGTATCAATGTACATTCCCACCAACAGTGCAAGAGGGTTCCCTTTTCTCCACACCCTCTCCAGCATTTATTGTTTGTAGATTTTTTGATGATGGCCATTCTGACTGGTCACAGAAAGAACTTTGGCATGGTGTTCATCATCTAACTTATCCTAACATGCAGACATTTATGAGAGTAAAGTCATGTCTTTGCCAGAGTGGGTTGGTTATCTGGGCAACTGGGTCAAATCAAGAAGGGCAAATGTAGGCTGCCAGAGTAAATAAGGAGAGGAAAAACAAAAAGAACGAGCCATATCATTCATCAGTGATTTTCCCCCCAATATTCTTAGACTCCACCTATCTCCATCTTACTGGTAACACAGGAACTAGACTGAACAATCAGGTAAAAGGTCTCTACAGAAACTGAGGTAATATAGAAAATTAAAAAAAACATAAAATTGTAAATTTTCTTCCTAGGGCTAATTGAGATGATACTTCAATAATAACATAAGATCAGGTGAAGTCTAAAGAAATTTTAGAAAACCTGGATACAGTAAGAAAACATGTGTTCGCCAGCATCCGAATGTTAGAGAGACACCAAGACATGTGGGCCAAGTTCTGGAGAGAAGGGAAACACAGATGCAAGCTTGACATTTGGTGCAGCTTTTCTCCTTGGGGCATTTGCTGATTCAAATGTTATAGCCTAGGAGCTGAAAAGCCAAGGAGTTCAAAAGACTGTAACCACAGAAGCCAAACGGCAAGAGCTGAGGCTAAAAGCAACAACTAATGGAATGACAAGTTACACGTATCCTTAGTCTCACAGGGCTGGGGGAACCATTACATTTAAAGCCTAACAAATACAAGGGTAGTTGGGAATAGGGAGAATCCAAACGTTCACATGGTAATCCCAAACGGCAACACCCGTAGAGGAAGGACAAGACAGAAATAGAGCACCCTTCACACAGACGGAAAAAAAGGCTTTGAATGAGCTCAAACTGAGAATGGACTAAGGTTTCCAGTCCCTATGGTAACTGTCTGCCATGGGCAAAAGGAAATCTTTTCAAGAGAACGATAACAACATCCAGAATATGGAGGTATCTTTATAGTTTCCTAAAATAAGTTAAGCCCAATTTTAATATAAAAAATAATTGGACATACCAGGAAAAAGACTCAATGATCAAAAGCTCAAAAAAAAAAAAGAAAGAAAAAAGACAATATAAATAGACACAGGAGGACAAGAGTTAGTAGGCATTGGCTAAAAAACAAAACAAAACAACTATGATTAAACAAAGAAAATAGACACATGGCAAATAAGCATATGAAAAGATGCTACACATTCCATGTCATCAGGGAATTTTAAATTAGAATAACGAGATACCACTACACACCTATTCAAATAGCTAAAATCCAAATAATGAAATACCAAAGTTGTTGATGATGCAGAACAACTGAAATTCTCATTTGCTGCTAGCAGGGTACTTGGCAGTTTCTTACAAAACTAAACATACTTTTACCATACAGTGATCTAGTAATCATGCTCTTTGGTATTTACCCATAGGAACTGAAAAGTTATGTCCACATAAAAACCTGCACATGGATGTTTATAACAGTTTCTTTCATAATTGCCAAAACTTGAAATCAACCAAGATGTTTTTCAATAGGTGAATGGATAAACAAACTATGGTATATCGGTACAAAGGAACAACATTGAGCAATAAAGAGAAAATGCTATGAAGCCATGAAAAGACATGGAAGAAGCTTAAATGTATATTGCTATGTGAAAAAAAGCCAATCTGCAAAGGCTACATGCATATTATATGATTGCAGCTATATGAAATTTAGGAAAAGGCAAAAGTGTGGAGACAGTCAAAAGATCAATGGTTGCCAGAGGTTGCGGGGAGGGAGAAAAGGATGGGTGAAGTGCGGAATTTTAAAGGCAAAGAGACTTCCTGTGTATGGTTCTGTAATGGTGGATACAGGTTATTGCACATTTGTCAAAAATCATATAATGTACAAAACAAAGAGTGAAGTCTAATGTAAACCATGGATATTAGTTAGTAATAATGTATCAATATGGGTTCATTAACTATAACAAACATCTTACGCTAATGTAAGATGTTAATAATAGGGGAAACTGGGTAGAGAGCTAAGGAGTTATGAGAACTCTGTCCTTTCTGCTTAATTTTTCTGTAAACCAGAAACTGCTCCGAAATAGTCTGTTAATTTAAAAAACAAATCTAGACCTGCATACATAACTTGCACGTAAATCCAACCACAGCAGCATTATTCATAAGAGCCCCAAAGTGGAAATAACCAAATGACCATTTATTGTGAATGGATAAATGAAACATAGTAATATCCACACCATGGACTATTATTCAGCCATAAAAAGACATCAAGTACTGATGCATGCTACAACATGGATGAACCTTGAAAACATGCTAAGTAATTGTATGATTCCATTTGTAGGCAATGTCCAGACTAGACAAATCTGTAAAGACAAAGTATATTAGTGGCTGCCTAGGGTTTGGAGAAATGGGGGAGTGAGTGACCTATAATAGATTCTTTTTCTTTTGGGGGGTGGATGAAAGTTCTAAAATTGATTGTGGTGGTAGATGCATAACACATTAAATTGTACACTTTAAATAATATGGAAAGTAAAATATATCTCAATGAAACTATTATTTAAAATTATGATTAATGTATTAAAAGAAGGGCAACATGTACAATTTAAGCAAAAATGATCTGTGAAATGCAACCAAAAGAAACTTCTAGAATTAAAAAAGTTGAAATTAAGCACTCAGAAGATTGGTTGAACAGTACCTTAGTCAAACAAAAGAAAGGAATACAAATGTCAATTAAAAAATAACTACACAAAAATTTGGAGGGAAAATGATGGAAAACAGAGAAATAAGTACTTAAGACATATAGAGTATATGTGAAACACTGTGTCTAGCCAGCCCCAAGTCACACAGCCTAGGAAGGAGACACACAGCCTACCTGAATCACAAGGACTTCTCCAAAGTAAAAATGAGGTTCTGAGGCCAGAAGTGGAAGGAATGAATTACAAAGGAAAAGAACAATGGTAAACTATAATGTAGATATACATCGGTAAATACATAGGTTCCCTGGGGTTGTGATCTGGTACAAACAATAAAAAGAAAAAAGATAATACTCATAGTAGAGGCTGCTAGATTCTGCTGAGGAAAATGTCCAGGGAGGGAAGAGTTGATTTATTTCATTATTTTTCTAGAGTCCACATATAAGTGACATCATGCACTATTTGTTTTTGTCTTATTTCACTTAGCATCGTGGCCTCCAGTTTTATCCATGTTGACTTAAATGATAGGATTTTCTTCTTTTTTAAGGTTGAATAATATTCTATTCTATATATATACCATATTTCCTTTATCCATTAATCTACTATGGACACTTAGGTGGTTTCCATACCTTGGCTCTTGTGCATAATGCTACAATAAACATGGGAGTACAGATATCTCTTCAAATTATGATGATATTTCCTCTGGATATATACTCAGAAGTGGGCGTGAGGAAGAACTTAGGACACAAATCGACCCTATGTAAAAGATGTTGTAGGAATGAAAAAGTCTGAACACCTAGAAAGAGTGTGGAGTATTTGGAAAGGTCATTGTTCAAGGTCATACATAGTTTAAAGTTATGACATTTCAGTGAGCCTGTGTGCATGAAGGCTTGCTCATATTTTGGGATTTGAATACAGTGCAAAGAAGTGTTGCTAAATTTTCGATCAACATCAAAAAAAGGGTGGAAATGTTTTTTCTTTGATTATGAAACTGCAGGAAAGGCAAGCCTAGAATTCTAGGCCCACTAGAATTTTCCCTGATGATAGTGCTAATTTAGGAGAATAAGAAGGATCCAAGGCTATAGAACAATTTTGAAAGCAAAATAAGACCGCCGAGTCTTCACACAGTGTATGAGATTAAGTTTTAATGGCATATGATGAAGTGGCCATGACACAGCCAGCAGAGCTCATTGAGTTGTGGAAAATGGCTCTTGAAGCTACAGGAAATGGACCGTAGACATAGAAAAAGAACAAGGTAAATCCCAAAGAGTGGAAGGACAAAATTAATCAAGAGAAAAGTCAAAAATAGAGAAGAAAAGCAGTAAACGTGACAAAGAAAACCAAAAGCTTGCTCTTTACAAACACCAATAAAATAAGCAATATTTGGCAAATATGATAGAGATGGGACTAGCTATAAAACAGAGAGAATTTTTTTTTAATTACAGAAGAATACTATGGTAGCTTTATACCAACACATCTAAAAATCTGGACAAAATGGCTGATTATGATTAGTTATATGCAGCCATTATTTACTCCTGTTTTGAGTAGAGAATACAAGAAGCTTTATGAAAATAGAAAACATAATCAAAGATATACACCTTAGAAAGACATCAGTTATTTTCCAATGTATATAAAAAATTAGAAGAGTCCTAATACGAAAATCAGATACGGGGCTTCCCTGGTGGCGCAGTGGTTGAGAGTCCGCCTGCCGATGCAGGGGACACAGGTTCGTGCTGCGGACCGGGAAGATCCCACATGCCGCAGAGTGGCTGGGCCCGTGAGCCATGGCCGCTGAGCCTGCACGTCCAGAGCCTCTGCTCCGCAACGGGAGAGGACACAACAGTGAGAGGCCCGCGTACGGCAAAAAAAAAAAAAAAAAGAAAGGGAGTGACAACTTAAATGATATATGGAATATTTTGCTGACTTACAAGAGCATGCAGAATTAACTATGACCCAGTTGAAATGTTAATTTTATTTTAATGTGTATGTTGGGATGGAGTCTTCAAGGTGCCAGAAAACAACCATTCATCCATGCTGTTTGGAACTGCAGCACACAGACACCTTCAGTTACCAGTTCTGTTCATGCCACAGAATCATCTTCAGAAAACATTCTGTTTTTTATGGACCTGGTATATATCTTAATTAGTTTGAAGAATTCCCCAAATACCTGTTAATATGTAGTGCTCCAATTCCAATCTTGCCACGACCTGTACCAGTGACACAGCACATAGGAGTTTTATTTCTCTTTCTTTCTCTGGGTTGTTCAGAACCCAACGAAAGAACAATGGAATGGCATCAAAGAGATCAGGGTTCTTGTCCCAGATTTACCATAAAATAATAGTGTCCTCTTGGGAAAATTATAGTTATTCTAGGCCGCTTTCCTTTTCTTTACTTTGACAGAGCTGCACCAGATGACCCCAAGTAACATTGCACTCTTTGCAGTAGTAGCTTAGATGTTATTGGTTTTCTGAAACAAATGAAGACAATGACACATGAAACTGTGCAACATCTCTGTAACTATGTTTTCTTAGAGTTGCCTCCATTTTACAGATGATAAGATGGCTGAGCACAGAAGTAGATGTCTTGACCAGAGTTTGCAGAGTAGATGGAACGGAACCACAAGTTTCCTTCTTTCCTGAAGCTCACTTAGCCAAAACATAGGCTTCTGAATATTAAGCTGTAAAGCATATTATCAGTATGCTTTAAAAGAAGCGGTTCTTCTAGGATTTCCAATTAATAGCAGGAGGTTTTGAAATTCTTCAAAGATCATCTAATTTTGTGAGATTTACAGCTCAATTTTCCTGTCAAGCAAGTTGTATTAGTGCCAATCATCTGAGCTGCTGGATGCTTCTCTGAACTTCTTGAAGTTTTCTTCTTGCTCTCTGAAATTCATGCCAGATAAGCCTTTTTCTAGAGCGTATATACAGACTTGTGTATTTTTTATACAGAAAAGCAATGCAGTGAGTCAGGACGGGGGTTAAGCCCTCATTCTCAGAGTGGTATTGAGCTCCTGGTGAAATATAATCATCATTTCCTCAGAATCGAAAAGCAATTATCTCTAGTTTTTAATCCCATTAACTATTTATACATTTATGTATGATACATGTATTTATTGTACCTACTAGGTGTGTTCTCTTTGGGAAGTACAAAGCTCTTTGAGATATAGGTAGTTCATTTTTTTGTTTTCCCACAAATACTGTGACCTTTTGAGCAGGAAGGTCTATATTTTACTAACATCTAGAACCAGCAGTTAACACGGTGTCTAAGATGTAGTCAATAAATATGAAATACATAAATGAACACATTTTTAAGGAAGGGCCAGGAAATGAACAAATAGAAATTTTTCATTTTCAGTCACAAAGCAACCAGAGACATAAAAATGATACAGACAACGAGTGCTACGGTCATTCAAATAAGGCATAGAATAGATACAACAAGGATCTCCTTATTGGCACAGGGAACTCTACTCAATATTTTGTAATAACTTATAAGGGAAAAGAATGTGAAAAAGGAATCACTGTGCTGTACACCTGAAAGTAACACAACATTGTAAATCAACTATACTTAAATTAAAAAACAAACAAACAGACAACAACAACAACAAAAAAACACAAAAGAGGTCATAGAAGTTTTTATGAGATTCCATAAGAGAAGCCAAATGAGGACGGGAGAGACAGCTTTTGAATCAATTCAGAGGAGAGGTCACAGAGAAACTTGTCTTTGACCTGAACTTGAGTTTCCATTAAGATTGCAACGCAGGGATATTACAGATGAAGGTAATCACATAAACTTACTACACTGAAACTTGCAGAGGTTATGAGTGTTGTTCAAGATCCCAAAGCAAGTGCATTGTGGAATCAGAATTTTAAGTGAGACCTAATGAACTAAAAACAAACAAACAAAAAAACAAACCTTTTCTGTGATACCATGTTGCCTTTGAAGTCGTTATTTTGGTGGGTTGGTAGAAAGTGGTTCCCGTGTTTCTGGCAGCAATGACTAGTTCTGTGCCCCCTGCGGCCCCCCACCCCCGAGTTGATCCTCAAAGTTTCCTTTAGAATGGACTTGCTAAAATGCAGACATGCAAGTATTCATGACGCCTGTGTCCAATCATTTCTCTTGCCATTGCCTACTTCACTTCTGGATTATATGAACAATTCACTGTCTTCATTTATGCTTTTCCCTCCTCCAAGAATTCCTTTCTCCCTATGGGGCACCTGGGAAACCCACTTCATTTTTCAAACCTCAGTTTACATATTATGTCTTTTGTGCAGTCTTCTTTTTAGTGTTGTGATCACATGCTCCTTTTTGCTACCCTTGCACTTCTGCATGCCTGATTGTTGCACTCGCTACACTGTATTGTGATTGTGTTGTTTACATATATCTGTGTTCTCCTGGACAACGTTCCTTGGGGCCAGGTACTACCGTTTTTCATCTATTGGTGTTGCCTTAGCATGTTGCTTGTTGCGAAGTAGTTAGTTATAAAAATGAGATTTGTTTAAATTGAAAATTGTTATGTACATATTAGTTATTATCATTTACAGATATAACAGGAAAAAATATTAATGCTGGTGCTGAAAGTTCACTTCTAGTAAATGATGGTGGTACTTGACTTCACTTATATTATTTTCCCCACTATTTTATATCTTTCTACCTGATATCTCTTCTTTATTTCCATCTCTTTCTTTATTACTAAACCAAGAAAGACAGGGATGAGGGTAGGGCTAGGCCATACTTGGCTGGAATAGTAAAGAAATTGTGTGGGGTTTTGGTGAGAAAATCCTGAAGCATACAGGTCTGCATCTTCCTTTTATTTTTATTTTTTTGCGGTACATGGGCCTCTCACCATTGTGGCCTCTCCCGTTGTGGAGCACAGGCTCTGGAGGTGCAGGCTCAGCGGCCGTGGCTCACGGGCCCAGCCGCTCCACGGCATGTGGGATCTTCCCGGACCAGGTCACGAACCCGTGTCCCCTGCATCGGCAGGTGGACTCTCAACCACTGCGCCACCAGGGAAGCCCCTGTTTGAAGTTTTTTGATAAATTAGATTTGATAACACAGTTTTATAAAAACTTAGTTTGGACATTTCTGAACCTCTTTTTTTGTTTCCTTATGTAAGAAAGCTGCTTGCTTAGGTTTAATACTAATTCAATGGGGGTAAGATTTACACAGGACTAACCCTAACATTCATAGTGTGTGGCACAGGAAACAACTTTGAATGGCCATTTCAAGGAACAATATACTTAAGTGTATACAATGAGTAAAATGGATGAACTACACAAATTTATGAGTTGAAAACCATAGAATCATAGAATTTTCTCACTGTAAAGGCTCTTACTTTTCCAACTGCTTAACTTCAACCTCTGTTAAAGCACTTCAGTAACAGGGAGTTCTTGAGTTTAAAATGCAGTCGGTCCATTTTATAGTTGAAAGGTTCTACTTGTCAAAATATTCATCCTTTTATCAACCTAAACCTGTCTACTTGGTCTAAAATCTTCAGTGTGGGACAGTCTAAACCCTTTTTCATAGGACAACTCCTAAAATAGTTTAGAGCGACCACCTACTTCTCTCCTGGTCTTGCTTCATGTCATCTATTCCCAGTTCCTTCAATTACTTCTTATTTTAGATTCCAGACACTTTACTGAATTCATCACTTTCTTCAGTATAATAACTCATTTGCTGAATGTGATATTTTAAGCCTAAAAGGATTTGTTTACTGTTTTCTGTAAAGAATTAAAACATAAAATGTCCAATCAACCAATAATTCTTCACCTAACATGATTCATATACACCAATTGATAAGGAAAATTTAAAAACTCAAATTACTTCATTCTTAAAGAGTGATCATAGTATGTCCTTATTTATAATGTACAGGAAATATGAATTTTCTTTCTGTGCATCTATAACAGTGCCCTCTTGCAGGGTACAGAGGATCCTCCATTGATGCTGCCTAATGATGCGTATGTGATATCCTGATATTTACTAAGAAGTTAGATATTCAGGAGGATTTTTTGTTCCCAGCAGACATACACATATGAATTTTTCTTCTCTATTTTTGTGTGTTTCTAACTTTTATTATTCATCTATTGGCACTTCAGTGCATTCACCAAACTGCACCATAAACATCAAAGTAGATTACTTCACTTTTCCTTTTATGAGATTATTATACTTATCAACCAATATTTGAGCCCTTAATATGGGCAAATCATCCTAGCCTGTTAAGCACAGAGGTAAAGAGCATGGAGTTGAGAGGGCACACACCAAGATTTGAACAAATTACTTAATCTCTCTAAGTCTTCATTTTTGTATGTGAAAAATGAGAATAATTACAATGATTGAACTCATAAGGTGGATCGTAGAAAACATCTAGGTGCTACGTGCAAAGAGCTTGTTTGACTACCTGGCAAATATATCCATTCTTTATTAACATGATGGTGATGATGTTGATGGTGATGATGATGATGATGCAGCTACCAGCAGGTGTCCTTATTAGGTTGGTAAGGATGGTGAATAAACCACAAGATCATGTCTGTGAACATTTGCATTCTAAGGCTACACTGCCTTTGCCTTCTCAACTCCGGCTCCACTCCTCATCTGTTTAAACATCTCCCAAGATAGCTCAGGTCTTCTCCTCTATGAAGCTATTCTGCACTACTCCTCTAGAATGAACTTAAAATACATTGCTTGCACTTATATTAATTTATATCAAGTACAAACTTCTGCAGTGGAATCACTCATCCTCCGTCAACCTTATATGGACCTTTACCTCCAACACTGATGCCTAGCAAATCCTTCCACTACATTATAAATTATTAACCATAAGGTTTAGCATGTTCTCTCTTCCAAGGTGTTTAGAACTTTAAAGGAGAAAGAAGCCTGCCCAAGTGGACAAAGCTAACACTTATCAAGCATGAGCTCCCAACATTTGCACCAGACAATTTCACATCATCTCATTATAAACTGACAATAATCTTTGTGAGGTTGGGGTCCTAACCTTCTTTTTACTGTGAATCCCTTTGACAATATGGAGTAGCCCATTTAAATAGTCTTAAAATAACACTTTTAAATTCATAAAATATAATACATAGAATCTCAAAAGAAACTAGTTACTATGTTTTAAATGTAGTCATTAGAATATTTTAAAAACCAAATTTGTGATATAGAAACGAATGGGTATTTAAACTCATCAAATAACAAGATATAACAGAGACTCTATTAACTACTATACTTAAAAATAGTGATGTTGGGGAGATGGGTTCACAACTCTGATACATGTGTACTGAAATTGGAACAATTAAATAAATAGATGGTGGATGGTGGTAGCCACATTTCTCAATATTGAAGTATGAATTTACAGATAAACAAGAGGAGAAGGCTAAACTAATCTCAGCGTTAATGCATTATAGTTGCAGACATCAGTATACACTCAGCTCAATATAGATATAGATAGTTATATATAGAAGTATTTACTGATATGTGTATATACATGGGTTAGTATACATATATATTTCTTTGTTCTCTCAGTTAAGAGAGCCTAATCAAATAATAGCCCATTAGCAACAGCACATCTAGAGCCCAGATCTTGGTTTCTATTACTACTCTCCAATAAAAGGAATCAGGGCTCCTCAGAGAAATGACTGATTCTAGGACTGGGGCAGGAAATACACAAAATGAGCCTGGAGCATCTTGTGGTACCAAAAAGTCAGGAAGTATTAAACACACACACAAACATGCATGCTAAACACAGATACACACAGATACACACACACACACAAACTCACACACCCCAAAAGGAGTATGTCAAAGGAGCACAGGTGCCAAAAGCAAAAGCTCCCAATGGCCAAAGCTGGAACAATTCAAACAACAAAATAAAGTAGTATTGGATTATAACCCAAAGGATAAAATAGATATCCATGAGTCTATACTGATATAAATAAATATCAATAATTGAATAAATTAATGTTTAGGGGAAAATAGACAAATCTGTGTGGAAGAATTCCAAATACTTTATGTACATACTCTGTCCTCAAGGAGGTGGATCATAACTCTCCACTTTTTGGGTTTGTGCTTCACATAGTGACTTCCTTCCAACAAGTGTAGTGTGGAAGGGGTGGAGGAGTAACTTTACAGTGGAGAAATCTGAGACACGACCTCAGCCAGGTTATCAAGGTCAACATCAACAGGCAAATCACATTGATAGCATGTACCCTTGATAAGATGTTATTAAAAAGGCACTTTATCTGGTTGTCCTCCCAATAAACCATAATCCCAGTCTTACCGTGAGAAAAGCATTGGACAGTTTACATTAGTGAGGTATGCTACAAAACACTTGATCACTGCTCCTCAAAACCGTCAAGGTTGGGGCTTCCCTGGTGGCGCAGTGGTTGAGAGTCCACCTGCCAATGCAGGGGACACGGGTTCGAGCCCTGGCCTGGGAAGATCCCACATGCCAGGGAGCAACTAAGCCCGTGAACCACAAATACTGAGTCCATATGCTGCAACTACGGAGGCCCACGCGCCTACAGCCCGTGCTCCACAATGAGAGAGGCCACTGCAGTGAGAGGCCGGCGCGCTGCAACGAAGAGTAACCCCCGCTCTCCGCAACTAGAGAAAGCCCGCGTGTAGCAACAAACACCCAACACAGCCAAAAATAAATAAATTAAATAAATACATTTAAAAAAGAAACTGTCAAGGTTATCAAAAACAAGAAAAGCCTGAGAAACTACCACAGCCCAGAGGAGCCTAAGGGGGCTTGATAACTAAATGTAATGTGGTGTCCTGGATGGAAGCCTGAAATGGAATTAAGGACACTAGGCAAAAGCCAAGGAAATCTGAATAAAGTACAGACTCTGGTTAATATTATTGTATTAATATTGGCTCATTAATTGTAAAAAAGGTACCACACTGGTGTACGGTGTCAATAATCGAGGAAATTGGGAATGAGATATATAAGAACTCTGTATTATCCCCTTAATTTTTCTGTATATCTAAAACCATTCTAAAATAGATATAGTCTATTAGATAAAACAAAAAAGGTAATGATGATTTGATTGTAACATCAGACTAGTGATACTTTGAGATATCTATAAAAACTGCCTTAGGAAATTGTCTGTGGTATCTGCTGGGGATATAGTCACAGGTACTCCTAATATTATTGTGGTTTGTTGTCTGCATTTAGATTTAAAGGACATGCTAAATACTAAATTGCAGCTAGAGGTTAGTGAAATTAAAGATGTAATATTCCCATCCAGATTCCACATACACTTTGATACATATTAAGAATCCCCTGCTCTTTGGTGAGGTCTAATTTTATGAAAGTGAAACTCAGAGAGATGAATTAGGTTGTTCCAGCTTTTTAAAAGCCCGCATTCTAGGGTCAAGAATTCTTACTGAGCCTTGTTGAAACTGTTTGCTACACTACCTCCTAATTTTGGAACTGCTAAACAGAGAGTTGGGAACTCTTCCTAGATTAAAAGTACTGCCTTGGCCTTGTGCAATTATACTGTTTAGGTTGCTGGACAAATCCAAGGATAAAACTGGCCTGGACCTAGTGATGGGCAATTCCAAAAGCAAGCTGAATGTGAGAAGTTCACTCACAGAGAACCCTAGGGTCAAAAAGCCTCTCTACTTGGGAATGGCTGAACACCGGGAAAATAAGCCCTGGTTCAGCTGTAAAGAGAGCACATCCTTGGCCTTTTTTTCCCCCTTAAGTCCGGAAACTGATGATCTGGTCAGCTTAGGAGAGGGAGGAAGGGAAGGAGGGAGGGAGGAAAATGAGAGAGAGAGAGAAACCTGTTAATAGCTGGTGCCAATTTAAAGAGAAGGAAAGGGTTTATTATATACGTATATGCTAATATTATTCCTAAAGCCAATTCTGATAAATCCTTCGGGAAAGAAAGAGATGCAGCCACCTGTTAATGTGGCTTCAGCTTCTTTGTGTCCAAATGTTACAGCTGTCACCAGACCAGCCATTCCACTTGGGGCGGGGCCAGGGGGTTAGAGGGGGAACATCTGTCCACTAAGGACACTACTGAACAGCAACAAAATCTTGGGGCGACCCCTCTCTCTTTCCTCGAGTGCTTTCGCTAGCCGGTCCTACTTCCCCACTCCTTTGGGAGTTTCCTGTTCCATTACGTAGGCAAGAGGGCGAGAGGTCCCAGCTTTCCTAATTGTGAGTGGTTTGGCTGGGTGTGTACGTGCGAGTAACTGTGTGTGTGTGTGTATGTGTGTGTGTGTGTGTGTGTTGAGGGAAAGTGGAGCTTGCTACAGGGGCTTGGAAAAACTAGTCGCCAATTTAAAATATTTTCGGAGTGTTTGAATGATATCTTCAAAGCTAATCCCACTCTCAAATTCAGCGAAATGAACAATACAGATAAGGAAGATGAAGAGGGTGGAAAACCCACACAGCGGAATGGAGCTGTGCATGCCGCGGGAGTGACAGGGGAGCGCTCAGAGGTAAGGCGCTCTGCAGAGAAAGTCACTCTGGCTCTTCTCTCTCGGTCCACCAGCCGGCGACGCTTCTTCTGTAAAAGCATTCCTAGAAAATAACCCTACAACCGGGAAGGGTAGCGATCTTTGAGCGCAGTTTCCAGGAGCCGGTCCCCGCAGCAGGAAGAGGCCCCTCTCCCCCCGCGGCTGGCGCGGAATGTGGCGATCCGGCCCGGCGCGGGGGATGACTTCCTGCGGCCGGAGCTCGGCGGCGGAAGCGGCGGGAGCAGCTGCTGCAGCTGGCAGGTGGGGTGGGGGCCGGCCGAACTGACCAAGCACAGACCCGGCGCGGCGGCACTGCGGCCCCGGGGCAGCCGGCGCGGGGACATGCGCTGATTCGATCCCTCCGGAGAAGGTAAGCAGCCCGGCTATTATTAGCCTCGGCCACACTAATGGGGTTTGTAATACAGAGGGAAGAAGGGGAATATCCCTGCCGCCTTCTGCAATGGGAAAAGGAGCAGCAACTGGAATTGAATTATCAATCAGCCAAGTGCTTGAGATTATTGGAGGAGCGGTGTTAGTGGGCAAACAAAGAAGGCGGTCAGCCTCTGTAATCTTAAGATAATCAACCATTGCTGTGCCACACTCGCTTAGATATTGAAGAGGATTCAGAATGTAAAATAATTTGAGTTGCACTTTTACGTTGCTACCTTCAACCTTCGCTTGGTTATTTTTGGTTTGCGAGCAGCAGGTTCTTGTCAGCAGCCTGGAGAAGTAATCGGAAATCTTCCCTCTTCTTTTGCCTTCCTCAGTCTTCTCCCCTTCCAGTTATTAGAATGGGTCTGCACATTTCAACGTCAAACACCCACTTCAATACTGAACCTTTAGAAAGAATCTCCAATTAGAGGAGAAACTTACCTCCTGGAGTTCAGCTTGGGTTGAGCAGCACTTGTCCCCACTTCTCCCTTCATTTACCATCTTCTCTTGTCAATCATTTCATGGATTCCCCCACCCCCCACCCCGGGGATGCTGTGCTCATTAACAAGCCAGCTCTTGTCAGCTCCTGTCCACCACCTCTGTTCCGTGACTGATTTTTCAAGGACCCAGAAAGGGCATTGCCTTATACCATGTTTGGACTATTATCTGTGTCCTTCCCCAAAATGCATGGCATGAAAAATCCTTTAAACTCAGTACCAACATGGTTTCAGATAACTCCCTTCATTGTAGTCACTGCAGCTACCAGATGGGTTTCGAGGACAGCAGGATCTGTTGGGGTGTGAGAAAGAGGGCTATACCTACATATTTTGCTCCACGTGCATAAGAATAGGTGGAAGTAGAAATGCAAATGTCAGTCTGTCCCGTTTTTCTTGAAGCTTTTTTAGTCCAGCTAGGTTGTGAGACACCTAGCTGGGTAGGGTATGGGGCAAGTCCTCCTGCAAAAGCAAGCAGTGTGTTTGTCCTAGGATTCCCCCAATAACCTCAAAAGAGTTTCCAGAGAGGCTTTTCCCACAGGCAGTCAGAAAGCCAGGGGAGGTGGCCAAGGTAAACCTCAGGTTATTTGGGCATCCTCAAGTTAGTCTCCCCTTTTAGGGGTTCTGACCTAGGATTTCCCCACAAACGCTTTGCTGCTGAGCTCAAGTGCCCATTCTTGTTGCCACCTAGGGATGTACAATTGAATGATATTCTGTGAAATAGTGAAGATTGCTATGGTGGGGATTACAAATGTGCCACTTCACCAACAGAGAACAGTTGCAATAAGCCAGACTGTGTGGTGTCTGTGTGCCAATATTCCATTTAAGAAGAGATTTGTTATCTTTAAATCTGAAATTAAAGAGACAGTTTGACTCAAAAGGCCATGGATTTTATTTTAACAAATTAAAATAGGAGATCAATGAAAAAGAGGTCCAGGGTTTATAGCTAACCTTCTTTTTTATATATTGCTTTAGAACAAGATACTGGTTCTGAAAAATCATGTTACTTCTATTATATATTGTTATTGTTTTTCTGATTACAAATTCTCTATTTATAAATACACTTTGGAAAGATTTGAGTTGGTTTCTTTGTCTCTATCTTCAGTATATGAGGCAGAAGGAGTGGAGGGGGGTGGGCAAATCCCACTCCAAGTGGCCCACTCAGAGAATTGTTCCCCGGACCATGCAAACCTCTGGACCGATATTGTTTTGGCTGGTTGTTATTATTATCTTTAAATGTGGTTTGGGTTTGAAATATTAAATTTTCAATATTCTAAAATTTTGACTCAGGCACACCAACTAGAAGAGAGAACAAAGAACAAGAATAGCAAAACTATTTTCCACCTTTCTTTTTTTCTTCCCCCAATGTATTTATTTATTTTTATTAGTTTCTGCTTTATAACAAAGTGAATCAGTCATACATATACATCTGTTCCCACATCCCTTCCCTCATGCATCTCCCTCCCTCCCACCCTCCCCTTCCCACCCCTCCAGGCGGTCACAAAGCACCGAGCTGATCTCCCTGTGCTCTGCGGCTGCTTCCCTCTATCTATCTACCTTACGTTTGGTAGTGTACATATGTCCATGCCTCTCTTTCGCTTTGTCACAGCTTAGCCTTCCCCCTCCCCATATCCTCAAGTCCATTCTCAAGTAGGTCTGTGTCTTTATTCCCGTTTTACCCCTAGGTTCTTCATGACATTTGTTTTTTAATTCTGTATATATGTGTTAGCATACGGTATTTGTCTTTCTCTTTCTGACTTACTTCACTCTGTATGACAGACTCTAGGTCTATCCACCTCATTACAAATAGCTCAGTTTCGTTTCTTTTTATGGCTGAGTAATATTCCATTGTATATATGTGCCACATCTTCTTTATCCATTCATCCGATGATGGACACTTAGGTTGTTTCCAGCTCCGGGCTATTGTGAATAGAGCTGCAATGAACATTTTGGTACATGTCTCTTTTTGAATTATGGTTTTCTCAGGGTATATGCCTAGTAGTGGGATTGCTGGCTCATATGGTACTTCTATTTTTAGTTTTTTGAGGAACCTCCGTACTGTTCTCCATAGTGGCTGTACCAATTCACATTCCCACCAGCAGTGCAAGAGTGTTCCCTTTTCTCCACACCCTCTCCAGCATTTATTGTTTCTAGATTTCTTGATGATGGCCATTCTGACTGGTGTGAGATGATATCTCATTGTAGTTTTGATTTGCATTTCTCTAATGATTAATGATCTTGAGCATTCTTTCATGTGTTTGTTGGCAGTCTGTATATCTTCTTTGGAGAAATGCCTATTGAAGTCTTCTGCCCATTTTTGGATTGGGTTGTTTGTTTTTTTGCTATTGAGCTGCATGAGCTGTTTATAAATTTCGGAGATTAATCCTTTGTCAGTTGCTTCATTTGCAAATATTTTCTCCCATTCTGAGGGTTGTCTTTTGGTCTTGTTTATGGTTTCCTTTGCTGTGCAAAAGCTTTGAAGTTCCATTAGGTCCCATTTGTTTATCTTTGTTTTTATTTCCATTTCTCTAGGAGGTGGGTCCAAAAGGATCTTGCTGTGATTGATGTCATAGAGTGTTCTACCTATGTTTTCCTCTAAGAGTTTGATAGTTTCTGGCCTTACATTTAAGTCTTTAATCCATTTTGAGCTTATTTTTGTGTATGGTGTTAGGGAATGATCTAATCTCAAACTTTTACATGTCCCTGTCCAGTTTTCCCAGCACCACTTATTGAAGAGGCTGTCCTTTCTCCACTGTACATTCCTGACTCCTTTATCAAAGATAAGTTGGCCATATGTGCGTGGGTTTATCTCTGGGCTTTCTATCCTGATCCACTGATCTATCTTTCTGTTTTTATGCCAGTACCACACTGTCTTGATTACTGTAGCTTTGTAGTATAGTCTGAAGTCAGGGAGCCTGATTCCTCCAGCTCCGTTTTTCGTTCTCAAGATTGCTTTGGCTATTCGTGGTCTTTTGTTTTTCCAAACAAATTGTGAAATATTTTGTTCTAGTTCTGTGAAAAATGCCAGTGGGAGTTTGATAGGGATTGCATTGAATCTGTAGATTGCTTTGGGTAGTAGAGTCATTTTCACAATATTGATTCTTCCAATCCAGGAGCATGGTATATCTCTCCATCTATTTGTATCATCTTTAATTTCTTTCATCAGTGTCTTATAATTTTCTGCATACAGGTCTTTTGTCTCCTTAGGTAGGTTTATTCCTAGATATTTTATTCTTTTTGTTGCAGTGGTAAATGGGAGTGTTTTCTTGATTTCATTTTCAGATTTTTCATCATTAGTGTACAGGAATGCCAGAGATTTCTGTACATTAATTTTGTATCCTGCTACTTTACCAAATTCATTGATTAGCTCTAGTAGTTTTTCGGTAGCATCTTTAGGATTCTCTATGTATAGTATCATGTCATCTGCAAACAGTGACAGCTTTACTTCTTCTTTTCCAATTTCGATTCCTTTTATTTCCTTTTCTTCTCTGATTGCTGTGGCTAAAACTTCCAAAACTAAGTTGAATAAGAGTGGTGAGAGTGGGCAGCCTGGTCTTGTTCCCGATCTTAGTGGAAATGGTTTCAGTTTTTCACCATTGAGGACAATGTTGGCTGTGGGTTTGTCATATATGGCCTTTATTATGTTGAGGAAAGTTCCCTCTATGCCTACTTTCTGCAGGGTTTTTATCATAAATGGGTGTTGAATTTTGTCGAAAGCTTTCTCTGCATCTATTGAGATGATCATATGGTTTTTCTCCTTCAACTTGTTAATATGGTGTATCACATTGATTGATTTGCATATATTGAAGAATCCTTGCATTCCTGGAATAAACCCCACTTGATCATGGTGTATGATCATTTTGATGTGCTGTTGGATTCTGTTTGCTAGTATTGTGTTGAGGATTTTTGCATCTATGTTCATCAGTGATATTGGCCTGTAGTTTTCTTTCTTTGTGACATCCTTGCCTGGTTTTGGTATCAAGGTGATGGTGGCCTCGTAGAATGAGTTTGGGAGTGTTCCTTCCTCTGATATTGTTTGGAAGAGTTTGAGAAGGATGGGTGTTAGCTCTTCTCTAAATGTTTGATAGAATTCGCCTGTGAAGCCATCTGGTCCTGGGCTTTTGTTTGATGGAAGATTTTTAATCACAGTTTCAATTTCAGTGCTTGTGATTGGTCTATTCATATTTTCTATTTCTTCCTGAGTCAGTCTTGGCAGGTTGTGCATTTCTAAGAATTTGTCCATTTCTTCCAGGTTGTCCATTTTATTGGCATAGAGTTGCTTGTAGTAATCTCTCATGATCTTTTGTATTTCTGCAGTGTCAGTTGTTACTTCTCCTTCTTCATTTCTAATTCTATTGATTTGAGTCTTCTCCCTTCTTTTCTTGATGAGTCTGGCTAATGGTTTGTCAATTTTGTTTATCTTCTCAAAGAACCAGCTTTTAGTTTGGTTGATCTTTGCTATCGTTTCCTTCATTTCTTTTTCATTTATTTCTGATCTGATCTTTATGATTTCTTTCCTTCTGCTAACTTTGGGGGTTTTTTGTTCTTCTTTCTCTAATTGCTTTAGGTGCAGGGTCAGGTTGTTTACTCGAAATGTTTCCTGTTTCTTAAGGTGGGATTGTATTGCTATAAACTTCCCCCTTAGAACTGCTTTTGCTGCGTCCCACTGGTTTTGGGTCGTCATGTCTCCATTGTCATTTGTTTCTAGGTATTTTTTTATTTCCTCTTTGATTTCTTCAGTGATCACTTCGTTATTGAATAGTGTATTGTTTAGCCTCCATGTGTTTGTATTTTTTACAGATCTTTTCCTGTAATTGATGTCTAGTCTCATAGCATTGTGGTCTGAAAAGATACTTGATACAATTTCAATTTTCTTAAATTTACCGAGGCTTGATTTGTGACCCAAGATATGATCTATCCTGGAGAATGTTCCATGAGCACTTGAGAAAAATGTGTATTCTGTTGTTTTTGGATGGAATGTCCTATAAATATCAACTAAGTCCATCTTGTTTAATGTATCATTTCAAGCTTGTGTTTCCTTATTTATTTTCCTTTTGGATGATCTGTCCATTGGTGAAAGTGGGGTGTTAAAGTCCCCTACTATGATTGTGTTACTGTCGATTTCCCCTTTTATGGCTGTTAGTATTTGCCTTATGTATTGAGGTGCTCCTATGTTGGGTGCATAAATATTTACAATTGTTATATCTTCTTCTTGGATCGATCCCTTTATCGTTATGTAGTGTCCTTCTTTGTCTCTTCTAATAGTCTTTATTTTAAAGTCTATTTTGTCTGATATAAGAATTGCTACTCCAGCTTTCTTTTGATTTCCATTTGCATGGAATATCTTTTTCCATCCCCTTACTTTCAATCTGTAAGTGTCTCTAGGTCTGAAGTGGGTCTCTTGTAGACAGCATATATATGGGTCTTGTTTTTGTATCCATTCAGCCACTCTGTGTCTTTTGGTGGGAGCATTTAGTCCATTTACATTTAAGGTATTTATTGATATGTATGTTCCTAATCCCATTTCCTAAATTGCTTTGGGTTCGTTATTGTAGGTATATTCCTTCTGTTGTGTTTCTTGCCTAGAGAAGTTCCTTTAGCATTTGTTGTAAAGCTGGTTTGGTGGTGCTGAACTCTCTCAGCTTTTGCTTGTCTGTAAAGTTTTTAATTTCTCCATCAAATCTGAATGAGATCCTTGCTGGGTAGAGTAATCTTGGTTGCAGGTTTCTCTCCTTCATCACTTTAATTATGTCCTGCCACTCCCTTCTGGCTTGTAGAGTTTCTGCTGAGAGATCAGCTGTTAACCTGATGGGGATTCCCTTGTGTGTTATTTGTTGCTTTTCCCTTGCTGCTTTTAATATGATTTCTTTGTGTTTAATTTTTGACAGTTTGATTAATATGTGTCTTGGTGTATTTCTCCTTGGATTTATTCTGTATGGGACTCTCTGTGCCTCCTGGACTTGATTCACTATTTCCTTTCCCATATTAGGGAAGTTTTCAACTATAATCTCTTCAAATCTTTTCTCAGTCCCTTTCTTTTTCTCTTCTTCTTCTGGAACCCCTATAATTCGAATGTTGGTGCGTTTAATGTTGTCCCAGAGGTCTCTGAGACTGTCCTCTGTTCTTTTCATTCTTTTTTCTTTATTTTGCTCTGCATCAGTTATTTCCACTATTTTATCTTCCACCTCACTTATCCGTTCTTCTGCCTCAGTTATTCTGCTATTGATCCCATCTAGAGTATTTTTCATTTCATTTATTGTGTTTTTAATCGATGCTTGATTCATCTTTAGTTCTTCTAGGTCCCTGTTAACTGTTTCTTGCATTTTGTCTATTCTAGTTCCAAGATTATGGATCTTGGAAATAGAATCTTGGATCAGCTTTACCATCATTATTCTGAATTCTTTTTCAGGTAGACTGCCTATTACCTCTTCATTTGTTAGGTCTGGTAGGTTTTTATCTTGCTCCTTCACCTGCTGTGTGTTTTTCTGTCTTCTCATTTTGCTTATCTTACTGTGTTTGGGGTCTCCTTTTTGCAGGCTGCAGATTCGTAGTTCCCGTTGTTTTTGGTGTCTGTCCCCAGTGGCTAAGGTTGTTTCAGTAGGTTGTGTAGGCTTCCTGGTGGGGGGGACTAATGCCTGTGTTCTGGTGGTTGAGGCTCGATCTTGTCTTTCTGGTGGACAGGTCCACGTCTGGTGGTGTGTTTTGGGGTGCCTGTGGCCTTATTATGTTTTTAGGCAGCCTCTCTGTTAATGGGTGGGGTTGTGTTCCTGCCTTGCTAGTTGCTTGGCATAGGGTGACCAGCACTGTAGCTTGCTCGTCGTTGACTGAAGCTGGGTGCTGGTGTTGAGATGGAGATCTCTGGGAGAGTTTTGCTGCTTGATATTATGTGGAGCTGGGAGGTCTCTTGTGGACCCGTGTCCTGAAGTTGGCTCTCCCACTTCAGAGGCACAGCACTGACTCCTGGCTGCAGCACCAAGAGCCTTTCATCCACCCGGCTCAGAATAACAGGGAGAAAAAGTAGAAAGAAAGAATTAGTAGAAGAAAGAAAGAGAGAGGGAAAGAAAGGAAGAAGGGAAGAAAGGAAGGAAGGAAGGAAGAAAGAGAGAAAGGAGGGAGGCAGGAAGGATGGAAAGAAAGAAAGGAGGGAGGGAGGGAGTGAGGAATGAAAGTAAAAGGAAGAGTGAATGGAAGAAGGGAGGGAGGGAGGAAGGAAGGAACGAAAGAAAGAAAGACAGGAGGGAGAGAGGGATGAAGGAAAGAAAAAGAAAGTGGAAAGAAGAAGGGTGGGAGGGAGGAAAGAAAAAGAAAGAAAGAAAGGAGGAGCCGAGGGAGGGAGGGAGGAAGGGAAGGTAGGAAAAAAAGAGCAGGTAAAGTAAAATAGAATAAAATATGAAATATAGTAGCGTTATTAAAATTAAAAAGTAATTATTGAAAAAAAAACGGCCCGATAGAACCCTGGGACATATGGTGGAAGCTAAGCTATACAGAGAGAATCTTACACAGAAGATTACACATACACATTCACAAAAAGAGAGCAGGGGGAAAAATCAAAAATCTTGCTCTCCAAGTCCACCTCCTCAATTTGGGATAATTCGTTGTAAAAAAAGGAAAAGGGCGAGAAGTCTGAAATCTTGCTCTCTAAGTCCACCTCCTTAATTTGGGATAATTCGTTGTAAAAAGAGGAAAAGGGGGGAAAGTCTTAAATCTTGTCCTCAAATTCCACTTCCTAAATTTGGGATGATTCGCTGTCCATTCATGCACTCCACAGACACAGGGCACATCAAATGGACCGTGGAGCTTTAATCCGCTGCCTCCGAGGCTGCACAGAGAGATTTCCCTGTCTCTGCTCTGTTCTCACAGCTCCCGGGTCTCAGCCTTGGACCTGGCCCCGCCTCTGCGCGTAGGTCGCCGGAGGGCGTCCGTTCTTCACTCAGACAGGACGGGTTTAAAGGAGCCACTGATTCGGGGGCTCTGGCTCACTCCGGCAGAGGGGAGGGAGGGGCGCGCAGTGTGGGGCGGGCCTGCGGCGGCAGAGGCCGCCGTGACGTTGCAGCAGCCCGTGGCGCTCCGTGCGCTTTCCCGGGAAAGCCGTCCCCGGATCCTGGGACCCCGGCAGTGGCGGGGTGCACAGGCCCCCCGGAAGGCGGGGCGGACAGTGACCCGCGCTCGCACACAGGCCCGGCGGCGGTGGCGGCGGCGGCGGCGGCGGCAGTAGCCCCAGCATCTCACGCCCGTCTCCGAGGTCCGCGCCTTACCCGCGGCTCGCGCCTGTCTCCGGCGCTTCCCCAAGCAGCCTTCTTAATGCCCTCTCCTCGTGCACCAGGAAACAAAAGGGAAAAAAGTCTCTTGCCTCTTCGGCAGCTCCAGACCCTTTCCCCGGACTCCCTCCGGGCTAGCCGTGGTGCACTAACCCCTTCAGGCTCTCGTCCTTTCGCCAGCCCCAGTCCACTCCCTGCGCTCCGACTGAAAGCCAATACCCGAGCCTCAGCTCCCAGCCCCGCCCGCCCCGGCGGCCAAGCAGACAAGCCTCTCGGGCTGGTGTGTGCCTGAGGGCACCGATCCTCTGTGCCGGAATCTCTCCGCTTTGCCCTCCACAACCCTGTTGCTGTGCTCTCCTCCGCTACTCCTAAGCTTTCCCCCTCCGCCACCTGCAGTCTCCGCCCGCGAAGGGGCTTGTAGTGTGTGGAAACCTTTCCTCCTTCACGGCTCCCTCCCACTGGTGCAGGTCCCGTCCCTATCCTATTGTCTCTGTATATTCTTTTTTTCTTTTGCCCTACCCAGGTATGTGGGGAGTTTCTTGCCTTTTGGGGGTCTGAGGTCTTCTGTCAGCGTTCAGTAGGTGTTCTGTAGGAGTTGTTCCACGTGTAGATGAATTTCTGATGTATCTGTGGGGAGGAAGGTGATCTCCGCGTCTTACTCTTCCGCCATCTTCCTCCGAAATCGGATTTTCCACCTTTCTTACCTAATTGTAAAATATTTAATTATATGAATAATTATTCTGAATAATAGGTGAAAAACATATTAAAATAATAATTCATTTTTTTGAAAGTAGCCCAAGGTTTATGAAATACAGGTTAGTGCAATTGATCTTAAGTACAGTAAAAATTTCTGTAATTTTGAAAGGTGTTTTTATGTTGAGTATTAGTACATGAAAATATGCTAATGATGGTTAGAAATTGAAATGTCTGTTACTTGGTTTCTGAAGAAACTGAGTTCTTTGGCAAGAAATGGGTCAGGATTAGGCGACTGGAGCCGCCAAAGCCGGCATCATACCTGCCAGTGATTTTATAGGTGAGATGAATGCATTAAGTTATGGATTAGGGTTGGAGAAGCCTTCTGGGGAAGAATGAAAACAAGATAGAAAATAGAATTTGTTATTTTAGTGCAACTAAGATAATTAAATTTAAGGTATTTCTGAATTTGGACTTCGTTATATTTAAACAATTTCTGAGGAAAGTTTCTAAATTCAAAGCCCTAGGTAGAAATAGTTGTATGATTTCCTAACCGAAATTAATTTATGACTCTATTTCCTTTGTTAAAAACGTTTCCCAGAGAAAGGAAAAATTAATTGCCCCGTGTTAAGGAGGAGTAATACCAAATAGAAGGATGTATTCTATTAGTTGCTAAATGAACTGTAGGAACTTTTTTGTAGATATGACAAGATAGAATTGAAATCAATCTGTTGCTTTCCAATCACGTAAAAAAAAACATTTAGTCTGGTGGGTGGTCAGTGTTATCAGTAATTTAAGACTTGAGTACCCACTTAGGATTCACAAAGTTGCCCTCTCTTTACAAAAGGCATTTTCTGGTGCTGCTTTACTGCCATTAGCTACAATTGAAGTAGACTTATCCTGAGATTTTGAAAAACAGAAAAAGAAATAGTAGGATTCATAAGGCTTTGCCTCCACTGAGAATAGGTAGAAAAAGTGCTATTTTGAAAGTTATCAATGGCCTCTTAATTGCCAGATTTCTGCGCTGTTTCAACCTGCTCTTTATGTCTTTATTTTTAAGTTCTCTTCTAAGTTCTTTTTTAAAAATTTTACTGCTTAGTGTTTTATTCACTAAAATAGCATTTTTAATTGAAGTATAGTTGATGTGTAATATTATATAAGTTACAGGTGTAAAATATAGTGACTCACAATTCTTAAAGGTTATACTCCATTTATAGTTATAAAATATTGGCTATATTTTCTGTGCTATGCAGTATATCCTTATAGCTCATTTTATAATAATAGTTTGTACCTCCTAGTCTCCTATCCCTATATTGTTCTTTTTTTAATTAAATACTTGTGTTCAAAAGTATTATTAATAAGTAATACATAAAGAGATATCTCTTTATCTAGTTTCTCACTAATCCCCTTAAATTACCTCATGACCAGCCTAGAACAAGTGCTGTTTATTTCTAGTTTGTGCCTCATGATATCACGACTATATGTCTTCATTTGTTCCTTTCACTCACCCTGCTACACGTTGAAACCTTGCTCACAGCATACACTGCCTCTTCCATGAACCCTTCCCCATACCCACCTTCCTTCTCATTTCAGATGTGTTTCTCCCTTGTCTAAACGCCTGTGGCACTTTCTATTTTGGTCTATCCTTTAGTTTGAACATGATTTGCTGTTGTAAAATAACCCTAGGGAGCAGAGTCTTTGACTAACAACTTTTTATTACCTGAAACTCATAATACAGTGCCTAGCTATGTATATGCAAAGTAGATGTTCAGCAATTTGATTTTAGTGAAGAAATTAGCTATTATTTTCCAGGGGTGTATATCCACCTACTCAAATATCCAAGTTAGGCTCTAAATAGTGTGTGCAGGTACATTTTAGTTTAAAATCCCTATATAATAATATAGTGAAAGTACATTCAAACAGTTATATTCAACAAAAGTTATTGTGAGCTTACATGCCCTTAAGTGGATATTGGCTCATCCGTATCAAAAAGCATAGTAAGCATTACAAAAGAAAACTTTAAAGAAGACATTGTACCAGCTTTCAGTATGCTTTCATTCTACTGAAAACAAGTAAGCAGGGGAAGATGTCTTGCATAAATAAGTACTAGTCTTAAAGCGCTCTGCTAGGTACTTTCATCTATGGTGTATAATTTCATCCTTCTACTATATGCTAATTTTACACTGAGACTCAGAGATCTTACCTAAATGGCAGAGATTCTTTCCACATTCACATGCTGTTCTTTGAAGTGTTAACGAGTGAAGGAAAACTATAAAAACATAATCAGAGTAGTTTAAAATGGTTTTGTGGTCAGGCTTTCCAGTGCTTTTTAAACTTTTGGGTCTTAACATCCCCTTTAATAATTCACTAAAGGCTATGCGTCCACTCCCCAAGTACATACACAACACACACACATAGAATTTTGCCTGTAATTGCAGGTGTTCGCGGACCTAATAAAGCCCTCCTTTGCAAATGCTTTAAGGACATCTACGCTGGGCTCAGTTTTTCTTTTTGCTTGTTCTATGCTTAATATTTATTTTTGTACCTATTAAAATTAAACAAATTGTTATCTGTTATAGATTGAGATATAAACCTAAGCAGCTTCATACTTTACAACTTTTCTTTTTGCATTTTTGTATTCTGTCCTTCTCTCTCACACAAACACACAAATTTATATAAATGAGATCAAATAATACTTTTCTGTGAAGAGAATGCTTAGAATTTATTCTTAACGATTTTTCTATATATCACACCTCAGTGTTAGCTGTAGTCATCATGTTGTACATTATGTCCATAGTATGTATTTATCTTACAATTGGAAGCTTGTACCTTTGACCATCTTCCTCCAATTTCCCCTCCCCTGACCCTCTGTCTCCTGTAACCACAGGTCTGATCTCCTTTTCTATGACTGTTTTCTTTTTTTTTAGGTTCCACATATAAGTGAGATCATATAGTGTTTGCCTTTCTTTCTCTGACTTATTTAACTTAGCATAAAGCCTTCAAGGTCCATTTCTGTTGTCTCAAATGGTAGCATTTCTTTGTTTTCTTACAGATGAATAATATTTCAGTGTGTGTGTGTGTGTGTATACATATAATACGTATATATCTATAAATATATAAAACAACCTCTTTACCCATTTGTCCATCAATGGGCACTTAGATTGTTTCCATGTCTTGGCTATTATAAATAATGCTGCTATGAACATGGGGGTGCAGATATCTTTTTGAGTTAGTGTTTTCATTTTCTTTGGATATATTCCCAGAAGTGGAGTTGCTAGATATATGTAGTTCTAGTCTTAATTTTTGAGGATCCTCCATACTGTTTTCCATACTGGCTTTACCAATCTACAATCCCACCAACAGCACAAGGCTTCCCTTTTCTCCACATCCTCACGAGCATTTGTTATCTCTTGACATTTTTGAGGATGACTGTTCTAACAGGTGTGAGGTAATATCTCAATGTGGTTTTAATGTGCATTTCCCTAATGACTAGTGGTATTGAGCATCTTTTCATGTACCTGTTGGCTTTTCGTGTGTCTTCATTGGAAGAATGTCTATTTGGGTCCTTTGCTCATTTTTTTAATTGGGTAATTTTTTTTTTGCTATTGATTTGTATGAATTTTTAATTTATTTTGGATATTAACCCTTATCAGATATATGGTTTACAAATATGTTTTTCGCATTCTATAGGTTGTCTTTTCAATCACTTTGTTGATTTGTTTTTGTTTTTGTTTGCTGTGCAGAAGCTTTTTAGTTTGATGTAGTTCCATTTGTTTATTTTTTATTTTGTCGTTTGTGTTTTCAGTGTCATATCCAAAAAGTCATTACCAAACCCATGTAATGAGCTTTATTCCTATGTTTTCTTCTGGCAGTTGCATAGTTTCAGGTCTTACATTTGAGTCTTTAATCCAATTCAAGTTAGTTTTGTGAGTGGTATAAGATATTGGTCCAATTTCATTCTTTTACATGTGAATATCCAATTATCCCAGGGTTCCCTTGTATGTAACTTCTCTCTTTTCTCTTGCTGGTCTTAAAATTCTTTCTTTGTTTTTGACTTTTGATGATTTAATTGCAATGTGTCTCAGAGTAGCCCTATTTGAGTTCAACCTATTTGGGCTTGTTTGGACTTCATGGATATGGATGTCCATTTCTCATCCTAGGTTTGGGAAAGTTTCATCCATTATTGCTTTAAATATACTTTTTTTCCCTTTCTCTCTCTCTTTTCTTCTTCTGGAATTCCCATACATGAACATTGTTTACTTTATTGTGTCCCATAATTTCCATAGGCTTTCTTCACTCTTTTTATTCTTTTCCTTTTTGTTCCTTTCACTGGGTAATTTCTAAAGTCCTGTCCTCCAGTTTGCTGATTCTTTCTTCTGCATGGTCGAATCTACCTTTGAAACTTTCTATTGAATTCTTCAGTTCAGTTATTGTATTTTTAAAATCTAGTGTTCCTGTTTCTTTGATGTTGCTATTTCCTTGTCAAACTCCTTGTCTTGTTCATGCATTGTTTTCCTAATTTCACTTAGCTGTCTGTGCTTTCTTGTAGTTCACTAAACTTCCTTTGGAGGATTATTCTGAATTCTTTGACAGTTCATAGATATTCTTTTTTTTTTTTTTGCGGTGCGTGGGCCTCTCACTGTTGTGGCCTCTCCCGTTGCGAAGCACAGGCTCCGGACGTGCAGGCTCAGCAGCCATGGCTCATGGGCCCAGCCCGCTCTGCGGCATGTGGGATCCTCCCGGACCGGGGCATGAACCCGCATCCCCTGCATCGGCAGGCGGACTCTCAACCCCTGCGCCACCAGGGAAGCCCAGATCTTCATTTTTTTAAGGTCAGTTATTGGAGTTTTATTACTTTCCTTTGGTGGTGTCCTATTTGCCTAATTTTTGTGATCCTTGATTCCTTACATTGGTATCTGCATATCTGAATAATTGGGCTCTTCCTCCAGACTTAACTGGGTATTATATTCAGTAGTAGTAGTACATGGGGCTATGAATTAGTTTCCTGGCAGAGAATCAGAGCTTGTATAGGACCTGGCTCTGGACAGGACCCAGAGCCTGTATAGTTCATTGTTTGGGAACCCAAATCAGGCCAGAGTGTGCACTTAATTCCCTGGTCAGGTGAGGGCACTGGTTTTGCCCTGCAGAAGGGGGAGGCCACAGGCTGTGCTGTCTGTTCAAGTGCCACTGTATCTAGGGCTGTTTAATGGGCTGTACAGCTTCCCATGTTCTCTGGTTAGGTTCCCCCGTTGGACGTGCTGAAGGCTGTATTCAGTGATGAGTAGGGCTATGAATTAGATTTCCTGCCTGGGTGCAGCAGGAGAAGCAGCTCTAAAGCCAGTAAAGCTCTTTGTTGTCTTAACTCAAGCTGATCCACACTCCACGTTCTGTGGCTGAACAAGGCCACTGGCTTTGCTTTGCAGACTATCAGCTCTGTCTACCCTTCTCTAGGCTTGAGCACTGCTGGGCCGCACAGTTTCTAGGAGTTGTCACCAATCCTTCTAGTCAGATGGGCCAGGAAGACACTCTCCACAGCAGATGGGATGGGGCTAGTCCCAGTTCCTTTGCCTGGGTGGGTTGAGGAGGGACCACTCCAGGCGACTCTTAATTTCTCAAACAGACTCCCCAGTTGGGAGGAGCTGGGAGCTCCTCTCAGCCTTGGATATGAATTAATCTCCCTGCCTGTGCATGGTACAGGATCCCTCCACACCTGATACTGGCTCTGCTTTGTACCAGAGCCAGTGATGAGCTCTGGCTGCCTGCCTCTTGGCTGGAGCACGACTGGGCCAAATAGCTTCCAGGATTTATTGCCAGCCCTTTTGGTCAGATGGCCAGAAAACACTCTCCACAGTGGGTGGGCTGTGACTCTGCTCTTTCCCTGGGTATGGGCAAACCAGGTTCAAGGGCCAGATGCGTATCAGGTGGATCTGTACCCTGCTGAGTTCCCCGGTTGTAGTGTCCCACCAACCTGGCTCTGTAGATAAGCAAAGGTGCCAGTTGTGATCACTACTTGGGCACTGCAGGTATGAATTCCATCGGTCACAATCCATGTGCTGGCTGTTGCATGCCCCTTCCCCCTTCATCACAGTCCAACTTTTAGTGGTCAAACCCTGCAGATTCCCCTGCAAACCCAGTGGAGCAGATTAGAGCAGTGGCTCCCACAAAGCAACCCCAATGCTAGTGGTGGTGCTTGCTGTCCCCCAGTTCTCTTCCCCTACTGGAGGAACCAGAGGTTCAGGGGAGACCTCACCCATGGTGCTCCACTGGCTTGGGGGAGGGGCAGTGTGGTCAAGCTCCTTTTCTCACCCTTCTAATGCAGTCTGTCTTGGTCTCTGTGGTGCACGGGGGTGCTTCAGCCTCACCTCCATGTTCTAGGATTCTCTCAAATAGTGTCCTGTTTCCAAATAATTGTTAGTTGTTCCTCCTGTGGGGGACGTGGAGCCAGGAATGACCTTGGTGATGTCACCCCACTCTGGGCTTACTTTGACAATATGTGTGTCCTTTATAGCCCAGACATTTCTGGTACTTGAAATGAGGTTCTCCTTTTATTGTTCTCCCTGCTTTAGGACCTAAAGTGGGAGCTCTTCATTAGCACTGGCACAAAGGCTGCTGAGATGACTAGGAAGCAAGTGCCAAGGAGGATAGTGAATCAAAGAACCTTGATTCATGGAAAAGGAATCCCAGAAGGAGCTCTAAACGTTACACATTCCAAAGGATTTATTCAGGGTTTTCCAATCAAAATCATTTTTACAAAAAAGAAACAGTTCTCAGACTTCGAGTAGTATACTGCCAAGTATGTGGAAGAACATTGCCAGCAGTTGAGTGGTGTGGTCTGCTTTGAAATATATTCAGTTTGCTTAGGATGGACATATGTCTACTTCAAAGTTACTATTTCTTTCTAGTAATGCTGTCTACAGTACTATATTTGCTTTTGGCAAGTTAAGAAAACAATGACATCCCTCCCAGGTTCTAAAACAATTACCAGCATAAAAATACATTAAACTTTTTAGCTGATACTTAAGGAAACGAGTACTAGCTAGCATTCCTACTGATGCTAGTATTCAAAGAGAGGCGTGACAAAACCATTAATCTAGAAAACACCAGGTTGGAAAGATGGAGAGAAAGAACTCAAGAGGACTACTTAAGCTGTTGCTTTCTTTACACGTCTCCAAATATGATAATAACCATATAAGCTCCTAAAATAAGTGCAATTTTATGCAAACTTCATAGTATGCCTAGTATGAGGTAAATTTTTACTTTATTTTATAGTATATTTTTATTTTTTATTTTGGTAAAATGTCCCATAATGTAAAATTTACCTTTTTAACCATTTTTAAGTGTATCATTTATTGGTATTAAGTACATTCACAATGTTGAGCAACCATTACCATTATCCATTTTAAGACCTTTCTTGTTATCCCAAACAGAAACTGTACTCACTAAACAATAACCCCTTATTTCTCCCCTCCCCTTAACCTCTGGTTAACTCTATTCTATTTTCTGGGTTTATAATTTGCCTATTCTAACTACCTCATATAAGTGGAATCATATAATAGTTGTCCTTTTGTGTCTGGCTTCTTTCACTTAACATAATGTTTTCAAAGTTTATCCATGTTATAGCATGTAGCAGCATTTCATTCCTTTTTAAAGCCATACAATGTATAGTGATTTTTAGTTGCAAAACACTTTTAGTACATTGTGTTTCTATTATATTAATGATATCTAGCATATATCACTACCATATTACCTTTAGTAGATGCCCAGTAATGTGTACTATGAGTGAGCCATAATTTCATTCAGTCAAAACCCATTGATAAACATTTATTAAGTTCCAGACAGTTTTATGATTTCAAGAAATGTGGTAATGGACATAGAGGTTCATGTCTTTATGTCCTGGAGCTTTTACTTTTGATGGAAGAATTCTTGGAGTGGCATGGAATGGTATTGTTGGGTCAGAGATTATGCAGAAACATTTATCATTTGAATACATACATTGACTATAAAAACCATCAACTTCTTCAACAGATAATATTCCTGTATTTTATGTAACCATTTATGACTATCTTAAAAATGAATGCAAGTAATGTAAGGGAATCCACTTAATGTGATTTGAGCAAGGAAACATTCTCACTTTTTTCATTTCTAGTTCATGGAAGAAAATTCCTATACACAAGTATTGAAATATTTCAAGTCTCTGGATCACACATTTCATCATTTCAAAAATATTACAGAGTATATCACGGATGTCAGTCAAGTCTTGTAACAGCAGTGTAGAAAACTAGTAACATTTATAGCTAGTTTGTTTTTAAGCTTCAGCAATGGATCAATTCTATCCAGCCTAATCTGTAATTTTAATTAGATTAATTTTTAAAATAAAAAAGATTAATTTTTAATTTAAAAGTATTTTTAGTTCATATTTATGTACCTGCATTATGGTAAATCTTTTATTTTGTTGTTTTTTTTCTTAGTTTCTCTTCAGAGTATCTTTTAAAATTTATTTTTAAACAGAATAATTAAAGCCCAAAGATGAGAATGTCTCATTTAAGATAAACTAAAGAACGTTGGAATAGCTGAAGTACGAACACAATTGGCACAACTTTTCACCATCCTCCTTAGAAGAAGACTGTTTTGATTTGCATGGTCCAAGAAAGGAGAAACAGATAACTTGCTGGGGATTGCATCCTGCTTTACTTAAGTTAGACATTAACAGGCTAAAAGGGCAAGGATGAAGCAACATGTTTATAACATATTTTTGAAAAGCTACTTAAAGGTGAAGGCTGGCAAGAACACAGACAGACACACCCTAGACATTACACTACAATATTTTAAGGTATGCCTTTTCTTTGGTTGATAGGGATGGAGGGACCTATTAATAAACATTTCTCCTATTTACTTTTGTCTTTATTGCTGTCTAATCAAACCCTCATTAAAAAACAGACATAAAACAAATAAGCATTCTGACTTTTGCCTGAATAAGCAACAACAAGCTCACATCTTAAACAATGGACTGCAGTGGCTATGAGACTGAGGATCCTTGGTCATTGCAACAGTAGCAACAACACAACCTGCTTTGTTCCTTCTGTTGTATACTGCAGAATCTGAGTAAATAGAGAGAAGTCAGTGATACCTTTAGTGCCATTTCTTACACTTCTCTCCATGATCTTTCACACTCAGGTTCTCTGGTCATCTCAATGTAGTGAAAAACCACCAGGATGTTAATACCCTCTATCCATTCACAAAACTTAATGCTTCTGAGACTTGCAGAAATAATGTTGAATCTGAATTGGTGGTACCCAATAGAGTCACTAAGAATAATCCGTCAGACTCACCAAATCCAAATTCAGATTTAAAGGCCATCAAATTTTAAAGATAATGAAGATTTTAAGATTTCCATATTTATTATATATGGTCATATGTAAAAATTTAGAAAAGTAAAATTACATGTATAGGTTTTTAATTATAAGCTATATTCACTGGAGAATTAATGCATTTTTAAAAGGATTCATTCTGAAAAGATTACATTAGCACTTTTTTTAAACGACTACCCTCAAAAATAAATTGTGACAAATCACTGTTCACCCAAGTTTATGTCTCATCTCAAGGAAGTGAGTTGTTCTTGGGGAAATTGCTTTCATCTAATTTGTGCTTTCCTGCAGTGGATCAAGCTGAAATGAAATGGGGCTGACATTCTTAACTATTATTACGCGCCCACATTTACCGGAATTACCTAATGATCAGTACCGAGGAGTTTTATAATAAATAAATATGTATGTACTGAGAGTCTCCACTGATAAAAGTTAGTTGAGACATGGCTGGTGATCCCATAGAAGAGATATCTAGCTTATATTTCTTACATCATCTCCATAGTAGAAAGCAATCCAGGATTGCAAAGCAGGGCATGAGACAGTAGCATTTGGTGTATTTTATAAATGTTTAGATTTCTAGGGAGCTTATTGGTATTACATATTGTGGTAAGCACTCAAATGTAAACTGTTACTTTAAAATAGTAAAATATCAAGACCATAAAAATTCCTGCAACTTAAATGGTCAGTTTGGTATTTGGCTTTATGATAGGCATCTGCAAGATATTTATTAAACAACCAAATGAACCAATACCATTTAATTTTGAAAACTGCCTTCCTAATACAAAAGAATTGGTATTCTACACAAGTTCCTTGTGATTATTTTTGTAGGTGTGGTGGGAATGAATTATGGATGGCACTACCCTTTCTCCTGTTTCTTGTCTGAGGTTTTGGTAGGGTGGAAATTAGAGATGATGGACCTTAAAGTTTGAGCAGTTCAAGACACTCAACCAGTAAGTCAGAAAGAGAAAGACAAATACCGTATGCTAACACATATACATGGAATCTAAGAAAAAAAAATAGGTCATGAAGAACCTAGGGGTAAGATGGGAATAAAGACACAGACCTACTAGAGAATGGACTTGAGGATATGGGGAGGGGGAAGGGTAAGCTGTGACAAAGTGAGAGAGTGGCATGGACATATATACACTACCAAACGTAAAATAGATAGCTAGTGGGAAGCAGCCACATAGCACAGGGAGATCAGCTCCGTGCTTTGTGACCACCTAGAGGGGTGGGAAAAGGAGGGTGGGAGGGAGGGAGACGCAAGAGGGAAGAGATATGGGAACATATGTATATGTATAACTGATTGACTTTGTTATAAAGCAGAAACTAACACACCATTGTAAAGCAATTGTATTCCAATAAAGATGAAAAAACAAAAAGCAGTGAGTAGAATTCAAATAAGTAATAGTAGATATAAAAATAATAAAAAAGAAATTTTGGCAGAAAAAAAAAAGACACTCAACCAAGCACAATCCATTTACCCAGGACAAGAAAACATATGACATTACTCTTCTTTTTTCAACCACCATGGATTTGAACTTTTAGAAAATTGAAAATGCAAGATACAGATTTTATTTATTTTCTTAAGTAATTTATTTATTTCTGACAGCGTTGGTTCTTTGTTGCCGTGCCTGGGCTTTGTCTAGTTGCTGGGAGTGGGGACTACTCTTCGTTGTGGCGCACGGGCCTCTCATTGCGGTGGCTTCTCTTGTTGCACAGCACGGGCTCTAGGGCATGCCAGCTTCAGTAGTTGCAGCGCATGGGCTCAGTAGTTGTGGCTCGCGGGCTCTAGAGCGCAGGCTCAGTTGTTGTGGCCCATGGGCTTAGTTGCTTTGTGGCATGTGGGATCTTCCCAGACCAGGGTTCGAACCTGTGTCTCCTGCATTGGCAGGTGGATTCTTAACTGCAGCACCACCAGGGAAGCCCAAGATACACATTTTAATAAGAAAATATGAGTCAACAGTTCTCTTATCTCTGTGTCTTTTTCTATCTCATTGATTGTGAAGAATACAATCATAGAGAAAGCAAAATCTACATCAGTTGAAAATTTTTTCCACCTGCATGCATGTTATAGTGGATGTGTAACATCTTCACAGGGTTTGTGAAATCACTATTTCACCACAGAAATTAAATATGACACTAAAGTGATCTGACACTAATTAGTCCATTGAATAAGGGGAGGAGGATCGGCATCTTGGTCATCGTTTAGAAGAAAAAAAAATCATTAACCTGTTAGGCAAAATACTTGTCTTTAAATTATCCCTTAATAAATATAATAGAAAATGAAATAAAATGGCAGTACGGTGTTATGAAAGGAAAGCAATTGGGTGATCTCAAAGTGAGTGAGTATAAAAATATTTTTTGTTTAGTTTGTTAATAATTTTATTCTTAGAGCTCTCAGGCAGCTAGCTTTTGGTCATTTTTAAGATAAATCAAAAAGTTCTAAACATTATTTTTAAGGTATGCAGATCACTAGGCCCTCCTCCCCTCCTTTCTCTCTTTCTTTTAATTTTTTAATTTATTTTGGGGAGTTTTGGCTACCATTTATGTTCTAATCATGTTTTTCAGGAAGTGAATTTGAACTTTGAACCTCACCTAGTTTGAATCCTACCTCTATTGTTTTCTATCTCTATGACTTAGGGTAAGTTACTTAGCCACTGTGAATTGTTTCTGGATATTTAAAACAGGAAAATCACAGGGTTGTTGCGAAGATTAAAGAAGATAACATAAAAGGGAACTTACTGCAGTGTTTGAGACATAGTAAGGGTTAGTAAATATTTCCAGTTTTTATCTTTCTAATTCTCGTGAGCAGTTTACAATGAGATCTCATTACCACAGATTTTCCCTAAAATTATGAACCTTTTCCTACCCCTCTCCATTTTAAAGCAAACCTTGAAATAACTGAACCTCATAGGAAGATGTCTCAATGCAGGGAATCCCAGTAGCAGGAGAGGTTGAAGCTACCACAATGCAAAGTTGTCAGGCTCTGATCTGGCAGTAGCTGTGGGAATTAGTCTTAGCTTCTATTTTTAACTCTGCAAGGAGTTGATTGGATGACCTGGGAAAACTCAGTTGGCATCTTATTTTCTTTCTGAATTTCTTTCTGCATCTTATTTTCTTTCTGAATTGTACCATTTGTCTAATCACTCTTTTCACTGACTCATTATCAGAAATGATATCAAGGTTGTTGAATAAGGGTGTTGATTTCAGAAGTAATGTTATAGAAAATGGGAATTGTTCCCTTTCTTAAAAGCAATAGTTGACAATTTTATTTTATTTTTTTCTGATACAGTATTGAAGTTCCTGGGAGAGGGCAACTTTAATTTATAAAGAGTTGTTAACATTCACTTCCTCTAACAAAAGCCTTTAAAGGTAATACTACTAATTATCTGCCTTGTACCCCAGTCTTTTTTTTAAATATGTAACTGTTGAAATTTTTTAATGTTAATCAATATCATTAAGTTGTCCAAAAAGGAAAATTAATCTGTTACTCCATTGTACATCATATACAAAGGAATCTTCTTGGTATATGATATCTTTCTATTTGACTGAATCTCAATGAATTGAGAGAGTACATGTAAGAATTTTAATATTCAGAGTCTTATTCATAAAAGTGCACTACTGAGTAGATTCAATCACTAGCAACACCTTTAAACTGAAATCAAAAGTAGAGCCTCAATTAATGTGAAAACTTTAGTAGCAGAAACACCTGCCTATAAAAACTGCACTGTTAGTACACAGGCGAGCTTTAGTATGATAACAATTTTGTTGAGCTTGAAAAGCACATAATTTTACATTTTTTTCTTATTTAACTTTTTATCATTATGTGGACCATTTAGGTCTAAGGAAACAAGTACAAAAACTGCCTAAAGCCTTCCATTTAATATGTAAGCCATAGTTGTCCGCAAGAGAGAATTTTGTGGTGATCAACAACTCTAGCCAAATCGGCTATAATTTATTATAGTTGGTAGAGTCTAATCATGTGTACCTAACTATGTTCTTTTAAGTAAAAAGTGTAAAACATTTTTAGTAGTAAGTTTGTCCTGAATTTCCAAGTCAATATTTTTAATCCCTGTTTGAATACTGAATTCATTAGCTATTCACCAAAGGCTTGAGGCATAGATTTTGGGCACAGTCTGCTTCTAAGATGAGATGTAGCAAACAGTCTAAATTCCAGTTTTAAATATACACGTGCAAACACATATACACATATATTATACAAAAATTTATATACAGACATTCCCCGAATTACAATGGTTCGACTTACCGATTTTTCAACTTTACCATGGTGCGAAAGTGATACTCGTTTAGTAGAAACTATAGTTTGAATTTTTTCATTTTTTCAAAGTATACTTTGAATTTAGAGTAGAAACTATACTTTTCCCAGACTCCTGATATGCAGCATGATGCTCTCTTGTGATGCTGGGCAGCAGCAGCAGCAAGCCACTCCTCCCACTCAGCGACTCGATCACAACTGACACACTTACAACCGTTCTGGTTTTCACCTTCAGTACAGTATGCAATAAAACAAATGAGATATTCAACAGATTATTATAAAATAGGCTTTGTGGTAGATGATTTTGCCCAACTTTAGGCTAATGTGAGTGTTCTGAGCACATTTAAGGTAGACTAGGCTAAACTATGACGGTTGGTAGATTGGGTGTAGTATAAGCATTTACAATTTATGATATTTTCAATTGATGATGGGTTTATCAGGATGCAGTGCCATAGTAAGTTAAGGAAGATCTGTATTTTATGTGTATTATACATATTCATTATATTATCCAATTATGTGTATATATGCATATAAATGCATGTATATATGTCTGCTTTCATGAACATTTGCCTTCTATTTCAAATATTTGATTATATTTATTTACTTTTTATTTTTATTTTTTTATTTGGTTATATTTAAAATAAACAGACAAGTTCTTGGAGAAGCATTTGAAGAATCTTTGTTTCCAGAGTCAAGTTTTGCAAAGAAAACTTATTTTTTCACTAGCTGTTTATTTTTCAATAGTTAAAAAAATATTTTTAAATTTTAAAGTGATTCTTTAATATATGAATATGAATATGTATTTACTTCAGGTGCTATATATGTTATTTATACATATGTGTATTTATATATATTTAAATGTTTTTAAACCTGATCTTACTGGGTTATGTCTACTATCCAATTATGTGAGAATAGTGAGATTGTTGCCTTTCAGCTTGGAACATGCTTCTGTTTCATTTGATTATATTTTATCCATTAAGTGCTCTGGCCTTCCATTAGCTCTTTTGCTTTGAGGAATACATTTTATAGTGCATTAGAAATATTCTTCTATTTTTCATGCCATAATTTTCCAGTGTCTCACAAAATCATAATTTGGAATGTTCTGACTTGAATAGTGTTTCAGAATAGAGACTTGTCCCTTTTGGAATCATCAGATCTGTTGGTTAGGTATAGTATTTCTTATTTTTTCTGTTGGGGAAAGGGAGGAAGGAAACTGCAGTATGGAACGTTCCAGTTTTTTTTTTTTTTCCTTACGCTTATACCAAAAAAATGCACTCTTCTAGTAAAACTAGAAACATGAGAGTGGCAGTTACATAGTTCCAAATTAGGACAACCTAATATACTGTAATTTTTTCAAGTAAAAGAATAACCCAGGTAGTATATACTATTAACGAGATTTTTTAAAACAGCCATTTGTTGCTTAATAATTCTACTTTTTCCATTCTTAGTTTCACAACATTTTTACACAAAGGTTTATATTAACAAATGCCATCAGTTGTATTGTTGTTTTCCTCCTGCTTTCTGATGAGTTCTATAATTTAATAATGCTTAAAGTCCAGACTTCTCAACTAGAATACATAAGCACAGTAAAAGCAGTGTTTTTAAAATTAATTCTGGAATATATTTCTCTTGATGGTAAAGACATATAAGATTACAGATGTGTATGTTTGGATGCTTTATAAATAAAAGTAATATGATTAATCATGTATTAATTTATACTACCAGAAATTCCCTCTAAATCCTTTCTAGGACACCAACATTTATGACATTTCTATATTATTCTCATTTTATTATCTTAATGAAATATTATATAGGTAGTATTTCATAAAAACATTGCATCAATTGTAATACAAGTTTAGGAATCTTAATTTGGTATGTAAATATACTAACTTCTGTTGAAATTGCTATAGCTTAGGGTCAAAATTAATTTGAAGGTTATTAGTGTTATTATTCTGGTTTTTATTAGCTGCTGTCTCAAATTAATTATAAAGACAAAAATATCCCTGGCTTAGAGTTTCTGCGCTATTAATGACATACCGAGATGTCTCTTGGGTATCGGTAAATGATATATTTTAGAGCATAACTTACGAAATGACTTGCCGATTGGCAGACCACCTTTGACAATAAAATACATTTGATAGTCTACCTTTGCAAATTCATTGTACCACACAAATGTGATCTTGGTAATTGACATATGACTATTAAGCTTCAATCATTCTCCATAATATTCCTATTAGCAATTATTAACAGAATAAAGGGGAGATAACAATTCTATAGTATTTATTAAGATTTTTATTTAAAGTCAAGTATAATCTATATATCTATTGTGCTTTTTTTATCTAACACCTCACTTAAGTAGAAGGACGTGTTCTAGAGGTTTGTTATCAGCTTTTAAATGAAGTCATCTTTATCTTTTATTTAAAAATACTAAAAACAAGTTTCATGGTCTTTAATTAAATATAAATAGTGGAATTGTCTATGAAACTTTTGAAATGGTCAATCACATAAAAACATAGGGATATCCTTTAAAGCAGGGGTCCCCAACCCCCTGGCTGTGTGAGGAAATGGGCCGCCCAGCAGGAGGTGGGCGGCCAGCGGGCGAGCGAGCGAGCGAGCGAAGTTTCATCTGCTGCTCCCCATGGCTCGCCATCGCTCGCATTACAGCCGGAACCAACTATCCTCCCCCCACCCGCCCTGTTGGTGGAAAACTTGTCTTCCACGAAACCAGTCCCTAGCTCCAAAACAGTTGGGGATCACTGCTTTAAAGCATATGAATTTCTAATATATTTATTTAGGTTATAGATGCTGAACTTTTTTTTACATAATAGCTCATAGGTAACCTTCACTATTAAGTATTTTATGATGCTTAGAAATGGAAACAATACAGAAGTTAACAAATTAAAATTGTTTTTTGTAAAATGTCAAGTGAGAAGAGAAGAATGTTAAATAATAAATACAGCATATTCACAACTTGGTTTTGAATATCACACACATAGAGAAAAAAGACCCAAAGAAAATGTAAAAATTATTTATCAATGGTTAACTCAAGACATAAGAGAGTCAGGGTGACCTTTACTTCCTCCCGTTCTCATTCTGTATTTCCAAATTCATTGCACTATGTATGTATTACTTTTAGAACTGTTTAAGAAGAAATGTGCCAGTTTGGATAATTTTTTTTTTAACATCTAAACATTGCCGAGTATTGTTAAAATGTTCAGTTTTTATGTAGCTTTCTGGAAGATCTAGGTGGCCATAAAAAGCTGAATATATTAGCGGAGGGGGAGTTTTCCCTCATCTTGAAATAATAATGATAAATAATATTTTTAAAGCATTAAATAATTTTCAAAGCATTTTTATGTACATTTTCTCCTCAGACCATCCTAACTCTCTAGAGTTGGTAGAAAAAGGATTTTACGCATTTTGCCCAGGGTGGGGGTTGGAGAGTGGGAATTGAAATTCATGAAGTTTAGCAAATTGCCTATTTAAGCCGTACACAGTTATTAAGTGGCAGGGCCAGAATCCTAACCTGGCCATTCATGCCATGGCCAATCTAGTGCTTTCCTCTATGCTGTAGGAACTGGACATATTTAAGAGGTAAGCACAAAAATGGAAATAGGTCTGAATCTTGCTCTAGTTGCAAATTTGCCTATAGACCTCACTGGAGCCTGAACCAGGAAAATCTATATGAATTTCTTTCTTCAACCCAAAGAAATGGCCATGTTAAATAATTCCTAGGTTTAATTTTAAAAAATCGATACTGTCTGTTTTTTCACCATATTCCAGTTTGTGTATCTTGTGTCTCTCAACTTCTCCAAAGAACCATGCTTCCTACCTAAAGGATTGCATTGCTTAAGAAACAAACATTGACAATTCTGACGCTAACCTGAATTAAATAATATACCAATCATTTATGAGATCCGCCTTAGTATTTTTACACTCCTGAAATATCATCTCTATAACCTGCTTTTTAAAATAGTCTGACACCTACTGAGTACTCTTTCACTTCCTACAAGAAATAAAGAAAAATAAAGCATTTGTGTTTTTAATTTTAGTGAAGGGTTCTTGATTTAAGAATTAGTCATTTAATGTCATTTGAATTTCAAGTGTGCCTCAAGTACTTGAGGTTCTTTCTGTATGACTTCTCCAGAGTTTTCACATATATATCATCATTAATTTCATCTTTCACTTGGGATTAGTACCAGAAAAGTTTTATTTACTACTATTTCTTAGTTTTCTTCATTTCGAATATTCAGTGCCTTGTCAAAAATAATATTACAGTCTTATACTGTTCATTGATAACAGATAATACCAAGAAATTGTGATTCTGGTTTTCAGTTAAAAAAACAAAATGAGAAACTAAAGAAATAATTACTATAACAATGTTTTTCTCCATTTAGCCAATCAGATATTCACATCAGTGAGTGTTAGATTTTGAGACTATGAATCCCAATACTAAATGTTTTATATATTCAGAGAAGTGAAAAATAATAATTATTATGCTTCCTCTGTGCTAAATACTATTTTAAAACCAGTTGGAATCCCCCCTGACAACAATCCTAAGAGGTAGGTACCGTTTGCACCTATTTTACAGCCGGACAAACTGAGGCACAGAATGATTAAATTATTCATGGTCACACAGCTAGTAAGGCACAGATACAGTATTTAAAATCAAGTCTGTTTTTGTGAGAGTCCACATTCCCAACCCCTGTAATGAAAGCGTGTGACCCCTACTATTTTCTATGTACCCATTTACTTGCTTTGTGGAAAGAAAGGGAGTGAGGGAAGAGGAGGGAAAGGGAGGGAGGGAAAGAGGAAAAGAAGGCGGAATGGAGGGAGGCAGGAGAATTGTCAAAATTCTGCCAGCTTGTTGCTACTGTGTGTTATTTCTTATAATAAGGTTGAAATTAAGGACTTGTAGAGATTTACATAGAAGAAATAATTTTAAATTTCCTTAAGGGAAGTCTCTGGTAATATTATCAGATGGTGACAGCAAGTGAATTTCTGTTTAATTCTATTCATAATTAAAATGCTATAGCAGGCTCATATTTGGAACAAACACAGTTCTGTTAATTCTCATAGTAATAATTCTACATTTCCTTAAATTTGTTATCATGTTTTTCACCCTCAACACTCTCAGCTTATTTAATTTTAGTACCTACTCTTTTTCAAAAGTCCATAAGTTGTAGTTAGGCTTAAATCATAGGAAACTTGAAGAAAGTTTAGAGCTTGTAACAGAAGGAAACCACCCCCTTCCCACCCCGAGCCCAGCTCTGTCCATTTCTATCAGAGCTACTCCACCAAGAATGGAGGAATTATTCTAATTGGTCAGATTTAGGACACATTCTATTACGTAGGGTGACTGTATTTGTTTAGAGGTACACAGCAACAGTTCCACATTTCTTCTTGTCCGTTGCCTGGTCCTGTGACAGCAGGTAAGTGGAGTGAAGATCCTCAAAACCTCGACCTCAGTCTCTTGTTTCTGTTCCATTCCGTTCCACCAGGGTGAGCTTAATCCAGCAGAAGAGTGAGCTCTTCTGTGTTTCGCTGGGTGGTTCCATGCAGATGAGTCAAGTTCCATTTTGAGCCTGGAAAATCTTGCATGCTGTCTCATCAACTTCTTCCTCGTCCGAGTGTGTCCTCAGAAAATGGTACCATGCCCCCAGTAAGCCTTCACCACAGCTCCGACTCAGGGCTATTAGGAAGGAATTCCAAATCTCAGACATGTTCTGTATTTTAATCAACAGATAATTTGTACGTATAGTTAACATTTACTCTGGATTAGTCACGTGTTCTTATGCAGTTGGAACCTATTTCTGTCTTCATGTGCTTAAGGCTAGGATGAGTATGGATTTTAATCAAGATAATTTAGAAATTTTATTAAGTGTTTCTTATGTGGCAGGCACGGTTCTAGGTACTGGTGATAGAGTTTTAAACAGAGTGGTTACAATCCACACTCTAAGAAAGGGTACTTAACATGAAAATTCATATAGGAAAGATGTACAGAAATCATACGCAAAAAACAAGAGTCCGTTTAATATGCATGGTTGGCATCTTGGGGATAGAAGAAATCTAACACAAGGAGTTTTACAAGACTGATGGTATTATAGTCACTTCAGTTGAACTTTGTTTTATTTAAAACAAGCAACCTTTTTTCAAACCAAGTAAAAAAATTATTGACAGTAATTGTACAACTTTGTAGCTCCTTATTTAGTAAGGAGAGGGTGCTTTGACTTATGATATGAGGCAATTTCAGTATTTTGATAAACTAACCTTCAGCATTTTAGAAATTAAGCTTTTTCACTGATGGAAATTCTAATATTTGCCCATCAGTTTTATTTCATGCCTCCGAAATTAGATTAAATTTTCCAATTTTAAGTGAAAACCTGGCATATTATCTATTGACACTACAGTTCCAAGTTTTATCATAAGAAAAGGTGGGTGAGAGGAATCCCCAGCTCAAAATCCTATCCAAATTTGAATTCTGAAAGTCTTTTTTTGATTGATTAGTAGATGTTGGTATCACATTATTTGCAATGACAGAGGACATTGTCAAGTTGTTACTAGCATTCATTGCAGCACCGGCTTCTGAGAATTCAGTGGGTTTTTTTAAACCACGTTTTCTCCTCTTGACCCATGAGTCCAACTCTCAAAATATCTTGACTCATTCATACATCATACATTCAAGAAATAATTACTGATCACATATACTATTCCAGATACCAAGCTGGTCACTAGGGAGTCAAAATGACTAAGGCACAGGCTTGGCTGTCCAGGAGACCCCAATGTAGTGAACCTTTGCTTCTTACTCTTCAAGTGGCATTGATCCTGTGTAATCAGAAGTAATAGGGAATTAAGTAGCATTCATATTGTAATTAAATGTAGATTGAGCCAGATGATTTTCCAAAATCAGGTTTAATCAGAGATAGGGCAAGAGTGTTCTTTGGGATTTTTCCTTGATGAGCACTGTTAACTATCCTTGAGATGCAATAATAGAAGTCAGTGAGTGATTTATCAATTTGGTTTCCTATGGGAACCAAGATGAAGGACGTTTCCTCCTTTAGTCATTGACTTTCTACAGAGATAGCAAAGGCGCTTCAACTTTCCCAGAAAAGCAATCACCAGTAAACAGCAGTGATGGTAGATGTGGGTTATTTACTACCATGGGGTTGAGAATATTAGTGAGCTGCATTTTGACCACTTGTCAAACATTTTGACATCTTGGAACAGAAAGTGTTATTTAAATATAAAAAGCATTTCCTGGGCTTCCCTGGTGGCACAGTGGTTGAGAGTTCGCCTGCCGATGCAGGGGACACGGGTTCGTGCCCCAGTCCGGGAAGATCCCACATGCCGCGGAGCGGCTGGGCCCGTGAGCCATGGCCGCTGAGCCTGCGCGTCCGGAGCCTGTGCTCCGCAACGGGAGAGGCCACAACAGTGAGAGGCCCGCATAACGCAAAAAAAAAAAAAAAAAAAAAAAAAAAAAGCATTTCCTGTTGAATTGCTGTTAGTCATCCCCATGAGGAAATGACCTATTAAGTAATAGATCGGGAATAAGATTGATTTCTGCTAAAGAGTCCTTAAAGTAGCTACATGTTTCAATTTGTGGGTGTTTTTCAACCATTTGTAAGTTACCACAGTAAAAACCCCATATAAAAAGCTCTCTGAATTTACTTTCCAGCATTCTTTCCTGGGCTTTCTCTATCTTTCCCCCACCCCTCGCTCTCTCTCAGATCAGAAGAAGAGCAATGGGTCTCAAGCTTTAGCTAGAATCAGAAGGCTTGTCAAAACAATGATTTCCGGAGCCTCAGCTGGGAATTTGCATTTCTAACAAGTTTCTAGGAGAAGCTTCTGCTGCTGTTACATATTTGATGAACCACTGCTCAAGTAAAAGGAATGGGAATTTAGGAAGTAGAAAGATGGAGAGCTATGAAAAGCTGAAGTCAGCTTCTGATCTTCTTCACCAAGCTGCCCAAGCTATTGGGAAGATAATCACTACTGCCCCAGGGAAGCGTATTGAAAGTCACACCGATTAGAATGGGCATCATCAGAAAATCTACAAGCAACAAATGCTGGAGAGGGTGTGGAGAAAAGGGAACCCTCTTGCACTGTTGGTGGGAATGTCAATTGATACAACCACTATGGAGAACAGTATGGAGGTTCCTTAGAAAACTAAAAATAGAATTACCATATGACCCAGCAATCCCACTACTGGCACATACCCAAAGAAAACCATAATTCAAAAAGACACATGCACCCCAATGTTCATTGCAGCGCTATTTACAATAGCCAGGTCATGGAAGCAACTTAAATGCCCATTGCCAGACAAATGGATAAAAAAGACGTAGTACGTACATAAAATGGAATGAACTTGGGTCATTTGTAGAGACGTGGATGGACCTAGATACTGTCATACAGAGTGAAGTAAGTCAGAAAGAGAAAAACAAATATCGTATATTAACACATGTATGTAGAATCTAGAAAAACGGTACAGATGAACCAGTTTGCAAGGCAGAAATAGAGACGTAGATGTAGAGAAGAAACGTATGGACACCACGGGGTGAAAGCGGGGCAAGGGTGGTGGTGGTGGGATGAATTGGGAGATTGGGATTGACATGTATACACTAATATGTATAAAATAGATAACTAATAAGAACTTGCTGTATAAATTAATAAATTTAATTTAATTTAAAAAGTAATTGGCCCTCCTCTGAGTAAGTGATTGCCCGAGGGCATCATGTTGAACACTCTCGACTGTCCTCTTAAGCCCAGGTTTGCAGTGAATGAGCCATTTAACCTCTCTTTACCCCAGTCTTTCTAGATTACAAACAGTAACGGTAATTTCCCTTCCCTCTTGTTAAAAAACAAGACAAAACAAAAAATACGCAAATCCTGATGGTGCTTTCCCTTTGTGGAAAATTCTTTGGATTTATCCACCTATTACTCTGATGTAGTAAAGAAGAAATTTAGCAAAATTTCTCTCTGTCCATAAAGATTTTAGGCTTTTAAGCTTAACTCTTTAGCAAAAACTATCAAATGCCTATTCTCCACTGCCTGGGGCTAGACAGTTCCTTGATTCTGTCTAAGAGGTGGGGAGCCACAAGGGAACAAGTACTTAAAGAGACTCTAAAAAGCCCTATCTTTTCTGCACCCACTTCGCCACCACCAGCTCTCCAGTTTATCCACTGCTCTTCTCACTCTTTCCACACCAGGAACACCAGCCTCTTAGTTTGTACTTTCAACACTCAACGTTCTCCCATCCAAAGGCCCTTGCATTTACGATTTCATCTTCTGGAAATGTTCTAGAAAAGTAATCCATACACATATAAATAGAATATGATACTAGAGGTTATGATAATAGATAGGATATGACTACCTTCAAGTCTCTGGTCAAATGTCACCACATCAGTGAGACCTTGATCATCCTATAAAAAACAGCTGTTGTGCATCCCCATGCAGGTGCACACATTAACCTACACATGCTCCATTCCATCTCTGATATAGTTTTCTCCATATGTTTGTTCCCGTCTGCCAAACAATATATCAATATTTTGGTATTGGTTTATTTTCGGTCTCTTCCCTAGGTAGAATGCGAATTCCGTGCAGGTAGAGTCATGATTTTTTCACTGCAGAACCTACAACAATCATTGGCACATAAGAGTCACTCAGTAAATATTTCTAGGGTGAAAAAAAGAAAGGTGATATATCCTTACCTTAGATTATCCACTGCACATTTTGGTATCCTTTGCATTACTTGCTCAAATGATCTTACACTCCAGCCATACGTACCTATTGGCAGTTCTTTAGGCCCACCATTGCTCTGTATGCCCTCGTGTCTTTTTTTTAATTTAATTTTATTTTTTTAACATCTTTATTGGAGTCTAATTGCTTTACAATGGTGTGTTAGTTTCTGCTTTATAACAAAGTGAATCAGCTATACATGTACATATATCCCCATATCTCGTCCCTCTTGCGTCTCCCTCCCACCCTCCCTATCCCACGCCTCTAGGTGGTCACAGGACATATATACACTCACTACCAAATGTGAACTAGATAGCTAGTGGGAAGCAGCCACGTAGCACAGGGAGATCAGCTCTGTGGTTTGTGCCCTCTTGCTTTTTAAATCTTGCTGTAGCCTCTGCCTAGAATGTTCACTTCTGAAACTTTTTTGTTGTCTTTCACACTTCTACATTTCCTTCAAAACACAAATCAGGTGTCCTGTTCTTCAAAAATATTTCATGATGAACTCATTCTTTCTCTGTGTCCTCCTTCCCACCCTGGCACCCTGTCCTGGCACTTATCTACTCATTATGTTATACTATTCTGTCCAGTTGAAACTCCTCCCAGCTTTACCAGAGACCACTTGAAAGCAGGGACTGCTTCTGACGTCAAAAGCACAATGCCCCAATGCCTGGCATATGACAGCTACTCATAAATGATCAATAAATGAACAACAACCCACCTTATTCTTTTTTCTTATCGTAAGAAGCTACTCTTCATTGCTTTAAACTTCTAAAATTGCCCTGAGGGATATAATAGTAATGAGTGTTCCTGAAAATCAAGAGAATGGACACTTATGGTAAGTAGCTTGAAGATCAGCCAAGTGAAAACTTGAATAGCTCCCAAGGAAGAGGAGTGAGGCATTCGAGCTCCTTTAGGAGTAGCAAGTAGCAGTGATGCTGGTGTTCACACTGCCATGAAGAAAACCACTGCCATGTGAAGCTCCTAACACAAGTAAATATGTAGTATCTCTGAGGTATGTGATAGTATGTGAGAGTAGATCATGACAGAACTCTTCAGCAACCTTGTTTCTGGATTTTACCTCATCCAGCATCACTTGGTGTATGTTGAGGTAATGCACAAATTTTACTAGGTAATTAGTCTAGGACTTATTCCTCTAGGGTAGAAAGATGCTATCTTACTCCAATCATGTTGCTATAACAAAATACCACCAACTGGGTAGATTATAACAACAGCAATTATTGCTCACAGTTCTGGAGGCTGGGAAGTCCAAGACAGAGGTGCTAGCTTGTTTGCCTTCTGACACCAGGAGGAAAGTGGAAAGTAGTCATGTATGTCCCTGCAGGTATTTGTAGGTTGTCTTCCACCCTGAGATTTCTCTGCTGCCTCCCCTCCCTTAAACAAGTGTCAGAGAGGATTGGAGCTCTATCTTCACAGCGCTTGCTGACTTTTCAAGAGAAACATTTTTATTGTACAGATAGACCCACAGACATACTGAAATAGATATCCGCAGCTCTGTTGGATGTGTAGTATTTAGCTTCTTCGGTCTGTGTGTGAAACACTTCTAACATGCTTCCCCTCCTCCAATGCCCACAGGGCCACCAGTTTTCAGCCTGTTTTCTCTGTTCTGTTAAACACACCTCTTTTTCTAGCAGCTGAATGGGAAGGAGGACCCCCCTTTCAGTTGTCATCTTCCTCGAAACTGTTCACTCTAAACGAATTCTCACATTTCCCTTCTGAATCTATCTACCATCTCCCTCTATGTCCAAACTCCTCCTGATAGACAAATTTATTGAGCGCTTAAATGTATACCAGTTACCATTTGTCAGTGGCATTTAACCCTCACAAATATTATCCACACTACACAGTTAAATATTGAGGCTTAGAGAAAGTAAGCAACTTGCCAAAAGTTGCACACTTAACAAGTGACATGTCTAGGATTCAGGCACAAAAGATTTGAGCCCAGAGGCCATGCTCTTAACCATGAAGTGAAACCCTCTAAACAGGAAGAAGTTAACACCTGTTCAAGGGAAATGGAGGGTCCATGCTAGCTCCCTTATTTATACCAGCTGCCCGAGGGGAAAGTTTAACAGAAAAGTGTTCCCATTTAATTTTTCTGTTTCTTTAACCATTGAATTAAACAATAACACATCCTCCTTAAATGCAATCTCTCTTTGATTCAAGCTTTCTGATTATTTCAGAAACTTCAGTGAATAGTTTATATCTTCATAATTTTTTTCTTTAATTTCAGAACTTTGTGAGAAGGATAATGCTATTTTCTTTTAAGTGATTAGATAATTTTGTAATTTTCTATGCTAAAAAGTATACTTATACTATAGTATATATAAATTCTATGTATTTAGTGTGTACTTTTGTTAAAGCATTGTAAAATAACAACTGAATTGTACTCCAATAAATACATCATTTTCCTCAACATTGACTTAATGTGCACTATAGTTCATATTTTTTTCTGATTAGTTCAGAATTAGAGAATTACCATTTTGAGACTGGTTTTTACTAACTCTAACTTCCATGTTCCTAATTTCCATGTTCCTAATGAATAAACTAAGCTTTATTTATCCTTAATATTTTCTGACCTCTTCACTTCAATTGAAATCTGGATTGTTTCAAATGATTCCCCTACCATCTCCACCACAAATTTAGCTTTCTCTTTCTCTAGTATAAGAAGAGCCAGCCTGCTTCTTACATTTAGGCCACTTTCTGATTATTATTCTATAATCTCTGTATTCCCCTAATTTTAACTTACTGTTAGGAAGTAAAGTTGGCCCTCTCTCTATTCAAACCACTCCTGTATCCTCCAGAACCAGCGCCTACTTCTACTTTCCTGAATGAGGTCAACTACACTTCACCAAGCTTAATGTTTTTTAATTTTAACTAATTAATTTTTTAAAAATTAATTTTATTGAAGTATAGTTGATTTACAGTGTGTTAGTTTTAGGTGTACAGCAAAGTGATTCAGTTATACATATCCATATATCTATTCTTTTTCAGATTCTTTGCTCATATAGGTTCTCATAGACCAAGCTTACCAATTTTATAGTTTCATTGCCTGTCTTCATCTATGCCATGACCTCATTTCTCATTCACATCTCAAAATTAAACTTTCAGAACTCCATTGCAACAACGATCAGTGGTCTAATGAACTTGTATAAGATGACCAGAAGTTGAAGTATTGTAAGCATTAGTAATATAAAAGTCCAACTTCTGTCTGTTCTGCAAATGAATATATGTTTAATCCTAAATATATGTTTAGTACTAAAAGTTTCACCATGGTAGTGTGAGTCTTTCCAAAATTTATTACATTCCTATTATATGCCAAGCACTGACTTACTCTTTGATTTCATTTTCCCCCCAATTTTGTTTTCCAAACACAGAATGACAACTTGGTGAAAAAAAACCCTGCGGTATATACCAAATACCAAGATGTGCATCCTCTGCCCATCCTCATTTCTGTATTCCCACTCATCCCATCGTAATTAGATTCTGCCACTTTTCTCCTGAGCCCTATAATAGTCTCATGTCTACTCACTTCCCATCTCTTCCCCGTCTTTTAATCTCAAATACAGTTCATACATACAGAACGTCACCTGAATGATGTTCATAACTGATGGCTGCTTGCTTTCTTAAGAATGCTTAAAAGATGCAGTGTTGGAAGAGAAAGCTGTCACCACCTGCTGACTTGTGCCCAAAGTCTCAGAGGCTGAAACTTCTGCTTTCATAAATGGGGAGGTCCAGCACAGAAGTGAATTGAAGAAGTGCCACAAAAGAGCTTATGAGCCTTTTAAAGACTTCCCAGGAGATATACACACACACATACATGTACACAAGATGTTCAGTGTGATTTCAGAGAAATTCTCAGAGACCTCATATGTCTCGAACACTGGGTAAGACCTCTGCTTCCAGACATTCTAAAATTTACTCTTGAATAATGCAACCCAGAGAGTGGAGTACTTGGACCAAATTACTTATATCCCTTATAGTATTATTTCTGGCAAATTACCCCATCCGCTTTTGGCTTGCATAACACACAATTACAAGAACTTCTTTTCTATCTATTGGTAGAGGTCCTCTTCCATCACATCCTGTATACAAAGACTATATAAGTGCACATAATGTCTTACATATTATTTCATAGGGTTAACAGATACTTGGTGTCCAATGTAGAATAACATGGACTATGGGCTAACAGTGTTCTATAAAGAATAAAGTAGTTCTTTGTAAACTAGACTGTTTATATATTTCATACACACGCTTTGTTTCCCAGTTATTCTCTCTTATCACTTAATAAATTCTTTTGATGTCTTTTCTATATCATTTGTACTAAAGTGAAACAAAGCAAGATGTTTTTGATTGCTCCATACCTGGACAAAAGTGTTAGAATGGAAGCCTAGAGGCTGCTATGGTGGTAGCAGTCATAATGAAAATGAGAGAACCCCTAAATGGATGTGGTTTTCCTGCTTCAATTACCTGGAGATTGTTTTCCAGTGCTGACACCAGGATGTTCTGCATTTTGCTTTAGTGAAAGGAATGAGTGTTTCCTCTACAGTTTTAATTATAATTTTGTTTCCTCTAAAATGGCTATGTAATTTCATTGACCATTGAGTTAATACAAAGTGAACTCCTTGGCCTGGCCCTCCAGGCACTCCAACTGTTCTAACCTATCCCTGCTGCTCCATCACCTCCCCTTCTCCTACACATGGGCCTGTGCTGCCATCAAACTGCACAAACCTCTCTTCTCTCAAGTGCTGGGGAGTTTTCTAATCTCTGTGTCACTTTTCATTCTGCTGATTATGTCAGGAATCGGATTTTCTTAGATGCGATGCATACTAAATCTACTTTACACGTATAACATGCTTATATAGTTAGTAAATTTGACAAAAAATTATTAAATGATACCTAATGATGACTACATTATAAAATCATATATATATGCTTTTTCATATATATTCATGTCTTTCAACACTAACCTCACCCTCTCCATTCTCATAATACTTAAAATATGCTTGCTTTATGTTGTCCAGGCCATTGCATGTGGTGCTCTCTTTGCCTGGACTTCTCTCCTTCCTCCGTTCTTCTACTTGCTACCACTTCCCCATGTAATGACCCGATTTGGAGAAGACTTGTTTCTGCTTCTCTTATGGGTTCCCTTAGTACCCTATTCTAAGTTCTATTAATTCAGACTGCATTGTAACTCCCTGTTCATTGTCTTACTTGCTCATTGTGTCCCCAATGCCTATACAGCACCTAACGTTTGGAAAGTACTCAAATAAATGAAAGTTGGTGACATTGAAATACATGTATAACTGGTTTAGAAGAGTTAAATGATCATTGTTATTGAAAGTCATAAAGATACTTACGCCTTTGACCCAGTAATCCAGGAGTCAAAAATTCAAATGCTTTCAGGGTCAAGCAGGTAATCTAAATGTACAATGTTGGCCTGGGGGAAGGCAATGGGAATACAGGTTACTGTACTTGCCTCACCTAAACACATTCAGATTTACACTTTTATAAATACTGTCGATACAAGCCAAACAAACCATAACCCCTGTCTCATTCAAAGAAACAATTCTGTAGAGGAAAAAAATATTCATAATAATATTATTTGTGAATCTATCTGTAATAAGGAAAAAATGAAGACAAATAGCTAGTAATAGGAAGCGGATTAAATTAAATATAGATTGTATCCATTAAATATCATGTATTCTTTAACATTAAAATAATCCCCCAATTGTAATATATGAAAAATGCTTTCGTTATTGGAAATGGTGAAGGAATAACACAAAACTCTGTGTTTGCTGTAATTGCAACCATGTAAAAATATACATCCTTGTTAAAAAAAAAGGATTATGCAAAATGAAGATAACTATGTTAGGGTGCTCAAAATAGAAATGATTTTTGTAAAGTTCAGCATTTAATAATGCCGTCATTTTTCCAATCCTAGTCTCTGGAGAAAGCTTTGGCAATATCTCTTGGAGTCTTAGAAGATGATACCTAGCAAGCAGAACCAGGTTACTTTGGGTAAAAGCTGAAGAATATGAATTGTGGGCTGAGCTACAAATAACATTGTCATAGCAACCTCCAAAGATTTCATAGAAAAGGCATGACTTGGATTTCTCTTTTTTTTTTTTTAAGGAAAATGACTAACAAGATCCCTTTTAAAACAGTTCCGATATAGTGCGGGATAAGATACAATAAGTTTGATAAAGAGTTTTGTTGAGAAATTGGGATAACCTGGCAGAACCTTGAGATCAGAAGTGAGACTCCCTAGTGTAGCCTTAGCACATTATTTTGTGTGTGTATTGATTAGTTTTCAGTGACGTAACACTTATGTGATGCCAATCTGCCTTCCCTGCAGATAATATTTATTTAATAATAAAATATTAAGAACAATATAATAATTCTATAATGATAATAATGGTTATTGTTAGTAAAAAAAGTTCAATTCTCCTTGTTAAGAGACATTTAATATATTTCTCTGATTCTTTATAAAGGCTTGATTATCTGTTCTCAGGGTTCTTCTGTGATACTATATATAACCTCCTGGAAACAGAGGACTGTGGAAATACTGATAGTGTCAACGGAAATCATTGTAACTTCTTTGGAAAGGGCGTATTCCATCAGTCTCATTGCCTCATTTGTTAAGCTGAATCGCCATCCTCAGTGACAGATCTTTTCAGTGTCCAAACTTCCTGCAAGGATTTATGTATTAACCCCATTCTGTTTGAGTTTAGATCAGGAGTGTCCCTTAGGTTATTTTAGGAGCCCAGGTTTCCTGTAGTTTGCAAAAGCTGGCCCAGCCCACTGGCAGAAAATCTGCTTCTGATAGCATAGTCCTGTGGTAACAACTTTGGTATCTTGCACAGATAAGCAGCCTTGATATAGGTCCATGTGGTTAAGGAGGAAGACATTGTCAGTAATTACTTTTACGGGGAAAATGCTAGTTAGCAATTTTTTTCCAGTTCGAGGTAAACATGTAAATCTGGGCTTATCATAAATAGCAATATATCCAAAGTATCATTCTCAGACTACACACAAATTTTTGACTCTAGCTTTCTGTGTAACGTTAGAAAAACAAACAAACAAAAAAGCATAGTCAGATCACCTGTTACCTCAAAATAAGGAGCTGTGTGGCAGCATCGGGAAGCATAATGAGTGAAGCCAGAATTAACAAGTAGCAGGGCTGAGTGTGGAACCCCTGCAGTTCAGGCCTGACCATTGAAACTGGCACCTGATTGCCCTTACAAGTACTACCTGTTCACTCAGTTCTTGAAACAATCAAATGTATACCGTAAATATCATGGTTCTGCTAACACCTTTTGTGTGTTTTCTGAAGCCACTGGTAGAACTAACCTTTTTAACCATCTGCTGAGGACAGAAGTCACGTTATAAGTCAAGTGGAACTTTGAGTTCGATTTCCATTTCTAAACATTTGACCGCAAAATTAAACCTCTTAAAGAAGATTCTTAAAGAAGAATTCAGTCTTCTGGGTAAGTGGGATCTGTCCACTCGTTCATTCAACAGTTACTGAGCTGCTGCTTCATGTAGAATGTACAAGTGGGTTAAAAGATGTTTGAGGAGATTACTGTCTCGTTAGCCATCCAACTAATCATCACTCATGCTGAAGTTTTGAATCAGAAAAAAAAAGAGTTGAACCAATATTTGTTAAATTTTGCACACAAATAGCCCTAGGGAGCACAGAAGGGAAGATTTTTTCCATTGAAAAAATGTATGACTTTTCTGAATAAATTAATATGTATCTTAATCATCTACGTTTCAAATGAGGAAAAGATTAATTTAACAGAATCATTCTGTAAAACCCCTACTGCTTTGAATCCTATGAGAACTTGTTGCTAATTTGAGGCTTTCAAATTTAAAGTCATAAGATAAGTTGAGCAGTCAATAACCTTGAAATTTAGGAAAGTGACTGACATGGACTAGCCAGAACGTTTTTTGCAGTAATTTGATTTATAACTCTGCCCTAATCACTCTTAAAAATCAGCTAGACAGTAAAAAGTTCTCTACCTTCAAACCTCTTGATGCAGTTTTGCAGATTAATCTGAATGGGTTGAAAATTTGATGAAAGGATGGAGAGCATCTAAATTTAGTTTTTCTGGATAGCCACACACAAAAGAATGAGACTAGACCACTATCTTATACCATACATAGATATCAACTCAAAATGGATTAGAGACTCCAATGTAAGATCTGAAACAATAAAACTCCTAGAAGAAAACATAGGCAGTATTCGCTTTGACTTTGGTTTTAGCAATATCTTTCTGCATATGCCTCCTCAGGCAAGGAGACAAAAGCGTAACTAAACAAATGGGACTATTATCAAACTAAAAAGCTTCTGTACAACAAAGGAAACATCAACAAAATGAAAACCTACCAAATGGGAGAAGATATTTGCAAATCATGTATCTAATATCCAAAATAGATAAAGAATTCAAGCAACTCAACAACAAAAAAGCTAACAATCCAATTAAAAAACGAGCAGAGAAACTGAATAGATATTTTTCCAAAGAAGGTATATAGATGGCCAACAAGCATGTGAAAAATGTTCAACATCACTAATTATCAGGGAAATGTAAATCAAAACCACAGGGAGATATCACTTCACACCCATTAGAATGGCTATTATCAAAAAGACAAGAAATAAGTGCTGGAGAGGAAGTGAAGAAAAGGGAACCCTTGTGCACTTTTGGTGGGAATGTAAATTAGTGCAGCCACTATGGTAAATCACATGGAGATTCCTCAAAAAATTAAGACTAGAACTATCATATGATGTAGCTATTCCACTTGTGGGTGTTTATCCAAGGAATACAAAAACACTAATCTGAAAAGATATATGCACCCCTGTGTTCATCACAGCATTATTTAGAATAGACAAGATGTGGAGACAACCTAAGTGTTCACTGATGGATGAATGGATAAAGAAGATACACACACACTTACAATGGAAGAATAGCCATAAAAAGATGAAATCTTGGCATTTGGGACAACATGGCTGGACCTTGTGGGTATTATGTTAAGTGAAATAAACCAGATGGAGAAAGACCAATCCCATATGATTTAACTCATATGTGGCATATAAAAACAAGCAAAACAAAATGAATGAAGAAACCAAACTGAAACAAATAGATACAGAGAACAGAGTAGTGGTTAGCAGAGGAGAAGGGGGTGGAGGGAGGGCAAGATGGGTAAAGGGGGTCAACAATATGATGACAGTTGACAACTAACCTTTTGGTGGTGAGCACACTGTAGTTTATATAAATGTCAAAATATAATATTATACACCTGAACCTTATGTGTGATAAACCCATGAAACTATAAATAAATAAAAATTTAATAAATAAATTTACTTTCATTAACTTATGAAACAGCAACATACTTTGCCCAATTTACTTAGCTTCAGAATTTTCATTTGTACAGTTTGAACCAGAAGAAGTACCTTTTTATTGGTTTATTTTTTTTTCTAAAATTCTAAGACTAAATTGTTATTACAATGTCTTCACAAAATTATTAATAGAATGCCTTCATAATTATCTCACGTAAATATTTAGATAAATAGCTATGTAATAGCTGAATTTTCTCAAACTGTTAAAATATTATTTCTAAAGGTATATTTCAGGTTAAGAAGGATTAAGCTGCAGAGATATAATGTTTAATGATATTTCTCAAGTGATAAGAACTTACTGTCAGAAGCATGTAATGTATTAGTACCCTCATTATGGAGTTCAGATTCTCTCTTCAGCAGAAAATGCTCAGGGCATATGTGAGTGATGATAATTTTTTTTTCTATGCCTATATTCCTATAGCATTTCTTATCATGATGTCATTGGGTAACTGCATTTAAAGTGGGCTCTTAGGGACTTCCCTGGTGGCGCAGTGGTTAACAATCCACCTGTCGGGGCTTCCCTGGTGGCACAGTGGTTGAGAGTCCGCCTGCCGATGCAGGGGACACGGGTTCGTGCCCTGGTCCGGGAAGATCCCACATGCCGGGGAGCGGCTGGGCCCGTGAGCCATGGCTGCTGAGCCTGCACATCCGGAGCCTGTGCTCCACAACGGGAGAGGCCACAGCAGTGAGAGGCCCACGTACAGCAAAAAAAAAAAGAATCCACCTGTCAATGCGGGGGACACAGGTTCGAGCCCTGGTCCGGGAGGATCCCACATGCCGTGGAGCAACTAAGCCCATGCACCACAACTACTGAGCCCGTGTGCCACAACTACTGAAGCCCACGTGCCTAGAGCCTGTGCTCTGCAACAAGAGAAGGCACCGCAATGAGAAGCCCGCGCGCCACAACGAACAGTAGCTCCCACTCCCCGCAACTAGAGAAAGTCCACGTGCAGCAATGAAGACCCAACACAGCCAAAAATAAATAAATTAGAAAAAAAGATGATTCTTTAATAAATCAATCAATCAATAAATAAAGTGTGCTCTTAAGCATTTGCCAATTAAAGAAACTCAACATAAAGACCCAAAGACCCCATCTGAGTTTGCTAAGTGATGCAGTGTTAATAAAACTGTGGCTCATTGGAATGTAGTGTGTTACAGGATTTTTTGCACACTTAGCTCTTCAACTGATTTGGTTTGGATTTTAGTCAAATTACTTGGTACCTTGGTTAAGTGGGCTTGTGAAAAATACCTGATATATACAACCACTTCCTTTGGAGCTAATAGCTATGTGTTTGCTAAGTATTTTGTGAGCAGAAAAGATCAGAGAGCAAAGAAAGCTGGATTTCCTTAAAAGCACTGAACTGTAACATGTATGTAAAGACTGGGTAATTACTGGGCAGAAACAGGCCCGCCAGTAAAAGCCAAATATATGCAGCTCCCTTCTTCTGCTGAAAATCTGTCCTAGTTTCATGTTAAATTATATATTAAAAGAATACTGCATTTTTCTATAATGATGTTTTTATAATATAGAGGGTGTTTCTGACCAAAGACTCTACATCCACAATATATGATAAAAGCAAAGGTATAATGATAAAATATCATACTCAACTCATTTAAGTAGTAAAGTATATTCTAAACCTCATAATGGACAAATACAGTCACTGTGAGGTGGTTCTATAAGTCTCTAATATATTTTAAAAAGGTATATATCATGTTCAAACCAATTTCTACTATATCTTAAATTATAACTATATAAAATGAACCCATTAACTTTAATGACCACTTATTTACACTAATATAAGTCTGTTCCCCAACAAGAAAGATGTACATATGTATATGGGTGTTTGTATGAGTTAGATAACTGGCATCTTTTAAAAAACTGCTCAAGAAAGTTTGAAGTAATGAATTTTCATGTAGCATGAGGAGGTAATCAAAATCATTCTCCCATATTTCCTTAATTCTAAGGTGCCATATGTTGTATATGTCCTTAAGTTAGTGAAACTTTTTTTGGAAAGAAAAAGCAAGTACACCCAATGCGCACATTAGAAGGAAAATTCTGGTTTTATAAATTTTATAATGAAAAAAAGAAAATGGAGTACATATTTTTATTTACCTTAGAATTAAATTTGAATTTAAGCTTAATTTCTACAGTAACCTTTAGAAATTTTTATTATGCAGTCTTTCTTGATGATAATTTGTAATTTGCTATGATTGATTTAGAATTTCCAAATTTCCATCCATTTTTAGAATTCAAAATTTTGGCTAAAACCATCAATTATTGGAAATCCTCTCAATGTAGACTGTGCATGAGGCCAGTACCTGAGCTGATCCTCTAGGGAGCTTCATGGAGAGTATAATAAGGGGAGCCCTTGTTGAGTAATTTATAGTTGATTAACATCATCATGAATTGCTCCCAACTTTATTCATGATTCTGAACACTTGAGATAATTGAAATACCAAAAGAACGAGTATAAAGCTATTAGGACGAGTGGATACTTGAGCCTACTCACAGTCTCTTTGAGGCAGAGGCTCATTTTGTGCATAAGTGTAAAGAAATATATTTTTGGAAAAATAATTCTAGTTCCAGTTAGAAGATGGTGAACTCAGAGATTTCATTGATCACTGCTCAAAGTGTTTAGAGCCATTGAAAACATTTCCCCCTAGACATTGACATGATGGACTTATTTTAATCAGCAATTACAAAAGTTGACCAAGTGCCAGGCATCAGTGAGTAGATTATTGGGCAAAAATCAGTCTTTCCCCCTTGTACAAAACCTGGATGCATCCTGTCCAAGGACAGACTTAGACAGGCAAGGGAAAGTTTATTGAAAACGATTGCAATTGGAGAGAGAGATTGGACTAAACTCTGCTGAAACAAAAGGTGGGACAGTTTACCAATTCTGGAGTGAGCTAGTGGACTGGTACTGGAGGACATTAGGAGGAGACTGGTTAATGTGATTAGGCCATCTGTGTTTGCTAATCAGCACTTATTGAAGTTAGACTCTTGCCCTCCCACAGAGAATGCGGTGCTATCTTTCTTGATGATTACATTTCGAAAAATGGCTCCCATGTCCGTGAGAAAGACATTCCTGGGTTGTAAATCTGGCAAGATTACTAGAAGAAGATTTACGTGTCAAAGGGGTGAAAAAAGAATTTGCATGTTTTTTAGAGTGAATGTTCTAAATAAGGGGAGGTCAAGGGCCTATAAGTCAGGAAGAAACCTGTCTAAAGTTTTATTAAGCTGAAAGGAATGTGAAGGCTGTCTTGGTCCATCTAAACCTTGAACACAGGTAAAGATGTTTGCCAACTCTAGAGAAAAGCCTACAAGTACGGCAAGCTCCTTTACCTTTAATCTCCCATCCTCCCTAATCTGATTTAGATATTTCCCTTGTGTTGTCACAGGCTTACCAATATCACAGAATTTATCAGGTCAAATTGCAATTTTTTGTCTGTTTACTACTCTTGACACTAGACTGTAAGGTACCTGAGAACAGGGATCCTGTTGACATTTGTAACCACAGGACCTACTGTAATTCCCCTTACCTCAATTCATGCCTGCTAAAATAAACTGAATTCTAAAAAAATAACAGAAAAGTAGCTGAGATAGGAAATAAGAATGTGGGAATTACAAAAAAATTAAGAGCCTTTAGTTTAGTAAAATGAAGATGGTAAGGGAATATGATCAGAAGCCATATATTCCTAGAAGGTATGAAATTTTCTAGTAAATCCTAGAAAACTAGAAGTTGGCCACACCCAGTGGAGATAGGAAAGAGGGCTCACATTTAATGTACACTATATGGTAGACACTATGTTAGCATATCAAATTTAATCCTTTATCTGTGAAGAAAGCACTGCAAACCCTATTTTATAAGTAAGAAAACTGATACCTGGAGTGGCCATATACCACCTCCAGAACAGTGAACCAAGATTTAAACACTCACCTTTATGGCCCCAAAGCTGTTAAATTTGGCTGCCTTAAACATAAATTATAATAGTTTAAGTTTAGGAGAGAAAAATGACCAATACTTTTAACTTTGCATATGAGATGATATCCCTAAGAAGGGATCACCCTCAAAATATAAATAGAATCAATAAGTATCAGATGTGTCTTTAAATACTAGAGACAAGCAAGGTTGTAAAGAAAACTGGTGATGTTTGGGGGTACCTTGCAAAACTTTTGAAGGTGGTGTCACCACAAGGAGACTCTGTCTCTTGGTAGCACCATCAGCTCTGCTTCTGGATTGGATGGATTTTGAGATGACATTAGAAGTGCTCTTCTCTTAGAGTTAGGACATTCTCGGATTCTTTAGTAATGAAATACCTTTGATTCTTTGCTTTATCACCAAAAAAGATGGTTTAAAGGAACAACCTTTTTGTTTTTCCAGATACACACTGGGAATGCTATTTACTAACTCTCACTACATGCTAGAGATATGATGGTAGTCCCCTTATATATCGCAGTATACCGTACAGAAAATATTAAGGCTACTGGCATCAGTCCCATATGGTTAAATAAGCTATTTAAAGGAGGATATTCCTGAACTGGAGAGGGATGTCTGGGACAAGAGCAAGCAGGATGAGGATTTAATCAACAATTTAGTTTTCTCTGGAAGCCTGATAAAATTCAAATACCCATGTCTTGCTTACATGGGACTTATTTTTCAACATAGTATGGCTTGACAATTTTTCTTAAGAATTTGGGATGAGAAGGAAAAACATAATAATTTAATCTAGTCAATAAAAGGAATATTGATGTTCCTCATATTTCTTTGAAGTCCTTTGGTAAATTTCTTGACTTTTCATCTGACTGACTTTTACCCTTTTCTAGAAAAAAAGCATACCGGGAGGAAGTAAGACCTAGTGCTTTTTAGTGTACTCTTGGCATTCTTCCAACTCTTCTGGAAAACATCATTCTATCACTTATATTCCTGTAGAACTGTAAGTTGAAATGAAGAACCCTCTTACCCAGCCTCTTACACAAAAGTATCATGATATTCTTTAAAAGACTCTATCCAAACAGACACATTTTAAATAATTATTAGTTCATCATCATGAGCCAAAAAGACTGCAAGGTTGCTTAGCAACAGAATCAGGCACTCTTAACAGGAACATGCATGGGAACAATGGTGAAAAGTGATGGAGATCTTACAAAGGCAAATTCTTTGAATTAAATCTTTGTGAAAAGACATCACGGGGAAAATGAGTTTTTTAACCTAAGAATTGTTTCCTGAGATTGATACATTATTTCATAGCTAAACATCAACCACTTTCCATAGAATAGATAGAACAATGGAAGTTTTAGTCTTTACATAATTTAGGGCACTTACAAAACATTATTTATCAGTGTTAGCTTGAAAATGAATAATATTTCTGTGTTGTCCCATTATCTTTAAAACTGTATAGATACATAAAGAAAGGAAGTTACTTACAAAAATAAATACTGCAAATGTATTTGATTAATGACGTTCTATTTTTATGTCATACATAGACTATAAAAAATTGTATTCTTTTAAATTTGAACAAGATATAAGTATATATATATATATATATATATATATATATATATATATATACACACACATACATACATACACACAAACATGCATTATCTATCTAATTCCCATTTCCAGTGGAAAAAAAAAAGAAAAGAAAAGAAAAAGCCTGCAAAGCATTGTCTCTTTGGGACTCCTAGATTGACTAATTTTTGACTAGTTTGACTGAATGGGCTGATTTTATACTACAATACCTGTAAAGGCACTAACTTGCTTCTATTAGTAAATGGAAGAAAATCCAGTACATATGGGCTCTGTTGATGCAATATGTAAACACCCAGCAAGTTCAAAGAGTAAGCTCAACATCCTGGCAGAAGACCTCAACTTTGACCCTAGTCCCATCTCTGGCTTGGACAATTCACTTAACCACCATAGACCTCATATTCCTCATCTATAAAAGGAGGCCTCCAAGATTACTTTCAGCTCTAAAATTCCTAAAGTTCATGTCCATCAACTCTAAGTAGCATCATTCTTTTTTTCTCACAGAAGAATTGTTTGTTTTAGTGCATTGGTTATTTGACTACTGTCTTTATGTAAATACTAGAAGTAGCAGGCTTGTTCACCAATACATTCAGGTATCAGGCAAAAAACTTTCAATACTGGGTTTTTGTTTGTTTCTTTCTTCATGGCTGATTGCATGTTGCAGAGCTGATTTTTAGTTTCTGGAAGTTAAAAACATGCAGGTGTAGATATAATATGCTGCAGCCATTTATATCACCAGCCATAATGTTTTAAAACAACTGGCTTTTTTGCCTAGTCTTTAGAAGAGGGTTAGATGAGCACTTCTGTTTTCCTTTTCTTGAGAAGTTTTATAAAAACACCAAAAGGTCATCTTTAAAAGGTCAGACAAGATTAACAACAAAATCTTGGAAGACAGCCAGTCCACCAAGGAAACAAACCCAAAGGACTCTTTACAGATGCAAATCTTAAATAAGCAACAGAACCTGAGAGTGGGGTGAGGGCAGGGGAGAGAAATACGTTGTAGCAAAGAAATACATTCAAGAGATGCCTCGTGGCATTGAACTGTTGGAAAGGAGTAGCAGTAAACAAACCTGGCCCCCAGCAATTGCTAAAGGGCACATTCATTAGGAAGTTGGAAGCAAGAAGTCTAAGATCATGAGTCAGAGAAGCAGAATCATGAGCCACACCCACACTGGGTTCTATATGCTCTTGTTAAAACAAAGAGAAGTTGATGTAAATCTTTTAATTGCAAGGCATTGAAAAAGTGGTTATTAATCCCACTAGTTGATGCCAGGCCAGGTTTCTGATTATACAACTGAGGATGTAGCTCTATAGTCCTGACAGCTGGGTAGTAGAGAAGATGCAGTTTTCTTCCCACAAAAGTACCACTTCTCCTACTAACAATTCTAAAGGGAGAGAAAGCCTTTAACAGAGAACACGTTAAAGGAGAGTCACAGTTATTTAAAACCAGAAACTTAAATATTGATGGAAGAAGCAAGTAGGTTTAGGAAGAGAGCAAGCTACAGAAATTGATAAAAGCTTTGCACTTTTAGTTGAAATTTTTAAAATTATAAACAGAAATGGAGAATTCTCTGCCATTTGTATTTTATCCAGTATTCAACTAAGTGGCCTATTAGTTTAGTAGGATGAAAAGTATCTTGCTGGCAAATGTGGAAACTAATACTGAAACAAAACTATAAGGCAGAGACATATTTTTGTAGCAAAGGATTTCACCAGCTTTGTCAGGGTTGACACAAGAATCATATTATAGGGGCTTCCCTGGTGGCGCAGTGGTTGAGAGTCCGCCTGCCGATGCAGGGGACACGGGTTCGAGCCCTGGTCCGGGAAGATCCCGCATGCCGCGGAGCAACTAAGCCCGTGCGCCACAACTGCTGAGCCTGCGCTCTAGAGCCCGCAAGCCACAACTACTGAGCCCACGTGCCACAACTGCTGAAGCCCGTGTGCCTAGAGCCCGTGCTCCGCAACAGGAGAAGCCACCGCAATGAGAGGCCCGTGCACCGCAACGAAGAGTAGCCCTTGCTCGCTACAACTAGAGGAAGCCCGCATGCAACAACGAAGACCCAACACAGCCAAAAATAAATAAATAAAATAAATTTAAAAAAAAATCATATTATAGTTATACTTAATATAAATGTTAGATTATGTAATACATACATGTATATTCAGTAGAAATAGTCAATAAATTGTACATAATGTACTACAGTAGTAAATGTTAGGTTCTTTTCAATGAATACTTTATAGTGTTTTTGCGATCTTTATAAAGAACCTGGTTTTTAAATAAATACTATTTCAAATTTGGGGAATGAGAAGTTTAAAATAAGATGAACCAGATTTCTACAATCCATTTTCTGATGCTCAAAGTGGGCAGACTACAAAATGGAGCATGGCTGAGGCCATGTGGTCATCTGTGTGTTCCTTGCACTGTTTGAATTTTATGATACATCCGTAATATGCAGGGGCACAAATCACTCATAGGTTATGCTTTTTAGGCAAACTTTTACACACGAATAACAACTAATTAGAATAGACCTTAGCAAAACCGTGATGTTTGCTTGTTTCATCAAGCTCCACTTTCTGAGTTTCCCCTGTGAGTCTATTTATTGCTCTGTCTTCTCTATTCCCTAATACCCTCTGCAGAACCCTTATGCCCTCAAGTTCTCTTCCCTCTTGCACATCATCAAAACTTGCTTTTGGATCATTCAGGCTGAGGTAAAAATGACTACGATCTTAAAGCACAACCAGTATTTGAATTTTAATGGGAAAAAAAGATTTAAGCTAAAGGGATGAGATTCTGAGATAAAAGGATGAGAGTTGAGCGCCAACCATCAGTTAGTAGATGAGAAGACATTTTTAGGCATCAAAGCTTTTCCGCGGGCTTCCCTGGTGGCGCAGTGGTTGAGAGTCCGCCTGCCGATGCAGGGAACACGGGTTCATGCCCTGGTCTTGGAAGATCCCACATGCCGCGGAGCGGCTGGTCCCGTGAGCCATGGCCACTGAGCCTGCACGTCCGGAGCCTGTGCTCTGCAACAGGAGAGGCCACAACAGTGAGAGGCCCGCATACCACACACACACACACAAAAAATGCCCAGATAAAACATTTCATTTTCCCATTAGAGAAATGCAAATCAAAACTACAATGAGGTATCACCTCACATTAGTCAGAATGGTCATCATCACAAAATGTACAAACAATAAATACTGGAGAGGGTGTGGAGAAAAGGGATCCCTCTTGCACTGTTGGTGGGAATGTAAATTGATACAGCCACTATGGAGAACAGTATGGAGGTTCCTAAAAAACTAAAAATAGAACTACTATATTACCCAACAATCCCACTATTGGGCATATACCCAGAGAAAACCATAATTCAAAAAGATGCATGCACCCCAATGTTCACTGCAGCACTACTTACAATAGCCAGGACACGGAAGCAAACTAAGTGTCCATCAACAGAGGAATGGATAAAGAAGAAGTGGTACATATATACAATAGAATATTACTCAGCCATAAAATGGAACGAAAACGGGTCATTTGTAGAGACGTGGATGGACCTAGAGTGTGTCATACAGAGTGAAGTAAGTCAGAAAGAGAAAAACAAATATTGTATACTAACACATGTATGTGGAATCTAAAAAAATGATATAGATGATCTTATTTGCAAAGGAGAAATAGAAACACAGACATACAGAAAAAACATATGGATACCAAGGGAGAAGCGGGGAGTGAGACGAATTGGGAGATTGGGATTGACATACATATACTATTGATACTATGTATAAAATAGATACCTAATGAGAACCTACTGTATAGCACAGGGAACTCTACTCAGTTCTCTGTGGTGACCTAAATGGGAAGGAAATCCAAAATAGAGGGGATATATGTATAGGTATAGCTGATTCACTTTGCTGTACACCTGAAACTAACACAAGAGTGTAAAGCAACTATATTCCAATAAATTTTTTTAATTAAAAATAGAAAAATATGGGGAAAAAATCAGGGATTTAGGGGGAAAAATTTAAAGAATCATTACCATATGAAAAAGTGATTAGTGTCACTAATGATAAGGAACATACAAATTGAAAGCACAGAGAGATATCACTAAGAGATGGCAGGGAAGTAGTGCAACTGTTACACACATTAGTGTTCTGTTGGGTGAATATGGTGATCCAAGAGATTAAGAAAATATTTTTTTTTAAATGGGGGAAAGCAGAGCCTTTTTTATTTTATTTATTTATTTATTTATTTTTTGCGGTACGCGGGCCTCTCACTGTTGTGGCCTCTCCCGTTGCGGAGCACAGGCTCCGGACGTGCAGGCTCAGCGGCCATGGCTCACGGGCCCAGCCGCTCCGCGGCACACGGGATCTTCCCGGACCGGGGCACGAACCCGTGTCCCCTGCATCGGCAGGCGGACTCTCAACCACTGAGCCACCAGGGAAGCCTCAAGAAAATAATTTGGCACAATCGAATTTTTAAAAACTGAAAATATCACACTATGCTGCAGACATTGTTATTAGTTGTTTGCCTAACTGTTCTTGCATATTTAACACTAGGAGATATGTCAAAAAAACAGAAAAATAACCCATAAATTCTCTCAATTTATTTGGTAAAGCTTAAATTCATAGCAAACAAATTTTAAATGCAAAACTGAAGATAGTGGTTACCTCTGAGGGGATCAGAAAAGAGGAAAGGTCACCAGAGTCATGCAAGTGATATCAAGGTAAGAGTCATGTTCAGTTCTTAGACTGAATGGTGAGTCTTTGAAAAGATAATCTGGAAAATTAGAAGTCACTGCCTCTACTCTCAAGGTCAGAAAATACGTAAGAGACCCAGAGAGATTTTTTTTACCACACGTGGTTGCAATTTTATAGATAATAAAAAATGAAACCTCACTCTTGCCATTAAATCAATGTTATTTTTTTAATTTGAAGAAAAATGAGGCTATATAAATTTTTACAGTGGTGAACCCTGTAAAACTGCTCCTTTGAACATTACAGTGGTAATTTCAAGTCTTTAAAACACAAGTTTGAAGAGATAGGAAAATCCATTACATGTTCTTTCATACTTTCATGTAAATTAATATTAAAACAGCTTTATTAAGTTGTTTATATAATAAAATGCACATATTATAGTATGCAATTTGATGAGTTTTGATGTATGTATAAAACCATGAAACTATCACCACAATCAAAATAATAAACAGATCTGTTGACAAAAAAGTTTCCTCATGGTCTTTTTAATGTATTCTTTCCAACTCTACCTACCCCTCTAATCCCGGGCAACAACTAATCTGTTGTCACCATGCAATAATTTGCATTTTTCTAGAATTCCGTATATGTTCAATTCCACCATATATACCCTTTTTGTCTGTCTTCTTTCTGTCAGCATATGTGAGATTTATTCATGTTGTGTATGTCAATAATTCATTCCTTTTTGTCATTTTATTACTTTTTATGAATATAGTAAAGTTTATTTACCCCTTTGCTTATTGTTCATTAAACTTTTTTTGACCATATTTAGTTTGTCTTTAATTACATCCAATTTATTTTCATCTTGGACATTGTAATTTTCATCTCTAGAAATTTGAAAGTCTGTTTTGCATTACTTTTTATCTTCTTTGTTTCTACTTCCTTTTGGACATAGGCAGTACAGGTATAATAATTGTTTTAATATCAGTGCTTACTACTTCTAACACTTCCTTGGTAACTTTTCATTGGTTTTCTAACACTGTGAATTTTACATAGTGAGTGTTAGATATATTTATTTCTATAAACATTCTTATGCTTAATTTTGAGATTTATTAAAATTCCTTAGGAATGTTTTGATCCTCTGGATCTGGTTTATAAGATTTGTTATTTGGAACTTTTGCAGTTTTGTTTTAGGCTAATTTTTTTCCCACTACTGAGGCAAAACCCTTCTGTGTACAGCACCCTGTAAACTTTGAGGTTTTCCAGTCGGGAAGGTGGGGTGAGAACATGCACTATGACTGTCTTTGTGTGAATGCCATGCCTTGTTACACCCAATCCTTGAGGTGGTTTTCCCTAACCTCAGACACATGCCCTGATCAGCACTTAGCCAAATGCTGGAGGGGAGCACTCTGCTGCCATCTGGAATTCTCTCTCTGTGCAGCCCTGTCACTGTTCCTCTGACCTACGAATTCTAGTCTTGGTTTCTCTGAACTCTCAGCTCTGTGTCCTCAACTCATTCCTCAGTCCCCATCTGCACTCAAGATCTGTCTGAAATCAGAAGGACTGACACCAACATGCACTGCAGTGCGTTATCTTATGTAAAATTGGGTTTAAAACAATAACTTACAATTAAGGATGCTTATAATACTAGTGATAAGTTTCTTACAGTAGTAACAATTACACACAGTAGGTAATATATTCAAAGGGCAATTTTCATCTAATATTCACGTTATTTCAAATCATTTTTGGAGTCATTCCAAACATGTTAAATACTATCTCAAATGTAGTAAGTTTTCTTTCTATATAGGACAAGTAATAACTGTCTTATACATATGTATATATCAGACAAATATGAATTGATCTTTTTTCTAGGGTATACTCATATATTACATAAGTTTAACTATACAATAATTGTTCTTTACTAATTTCCCCCTTTTCAATAAGAAAATGTTATATTTCCTTACATATATTTTTATATATTTTATATATACTACAAATATGTATTTATATATAGTCTTATGATGTATATGTGTATATATACATAGACTAGAAACATATATATATATATATATATACATAAAATACATATACATACACACATAGACTAGAAACAATTAATTGCATCAATTGATAAAACACTAAACTCAGGAAAATCTAACGCTTCTCTAACAGTGCTCTGTACCTCCTCTCTCTCTCAGCATACAAATTAGGCAATTTTATATTAAGTCAACTTCTAGATCAAAGCATTCATCACTTAGCCAGAGGAAATATTTTTGGCACAAACTTCCTTTCACTTCTACAGATGGTTCCATATTGAAACTGTTCTTTTGTTCCAATCTCAAACACTATATTAAACAAACTTGTAACAGGTTTAAGATACCTTATTATTTGATAGTTTGTGTTGGGGCCACTCAAAGTATATTTGTAGTCATGAAAGACACTGAGACGCTTGACCCAAGGGTTAAAAATTTCCAGAATCTCTAGTGACAGGATGAGATAGCATTTACTGAAAAGCTACCCTGCTGCAGCCTACCGCTTCATTTACACATCACAATAGCTCTGAAAAGTAAACAGGATTTTCCCAGTTAGAGATGAAGAACTGTAAATTAAAAGTCAAGGAGTCTACCTTTGGTAAGCGATTAACGAAGAGCCTTGCTGAGATTTTAATCCAGCTGTATTTTGGAGCAACATGGATGGACCTAGAGGTTGTCATACTAAGTGAAGCCAGACAGAGAAAGACAAGTATAAGATATTGCTTATATGTGGAATCAAAAAAAAGAAGATACAAATGAACTTATATATGAAACAGAAGCAGACCCACAGACATGGAAAACAAACTTATGGTTACCAAAGGGGAAAGAGGGAGGGAATAAATTAGGAGTTGGGGATTAAAATATACACACCACCATATATAAATTATACAACTAACAAGGCCCTACTATATACCACAGAGAACTATACTCAATAATTTTTAATAACTTATAAGGGAAAAGAATCTGAAAAAAATTAGGTATATATGTATGTATAACTGAATCACTTTGCTGTATACCTAAAGCTAACACAACATTGTAAATCAACTATACTTCAATAAAAATTAATTAATTAATTAAAAAAGAAACCAAAAAGCTCTAAATGGCATACAGGTAATTTGACTCAAGGTAGAGTGAGCAATAACTGAAGTATCAAAATTTATATAACTCCACTACATAAGCCTCTTCGAATGATCTCTGCTCCCTATCAGCTCTGTGTTCCTACCTCTATCTTTAGTCTCAGGCCTAGGTCTAATGTCAAACAGTGCACAGTATATTGGAAAGAGGGTGGATTTTGGAGTCTGAGAGTATGAAAATCTCAGTTTTATTTTTTTAATAGCCATGTGAGTGTTATGAACTTAATATTGTCCTCCTAAATTTTTTTGTTGAAGTCTTAATTCCTAATAGCTTACAATGTGACTGTATTTCTCGATAGGGCCTTTAAAGAGAAAATTAAGATTCAATGAGGTTATATGGGTGGGCCCTAATGCAATGTGACTGGTGTCCTTATAGGAAGAGGAAGAGTCACTAGGGATGTATCTGCACAGAGAAAAAGCCATTAGAGAACCCAGTGAGAAGGCAGCCCTCTCCAAGCCAAGGACAGAGGGCTCAGGAGAAACCAACTCAATCTTGTACTTCAGCCTCCAGAGAAAATAAGAGTTCTGTCTTTTGAACAGCTTAGTCTGTGGTATTTTGTGATGGCAGCCCTAGCAAACTAAGACAAGACCTTAAAACATTTTACATGACCTCTTTGAATCTAAATTTCCTTAGTTATTATTATAGTTTATAATTATAATAGATTGTATTGACTAATAAGTGAAATAATCTAGAGTGCAATGATGTACATATTCATAAATCTTATTTTCTCCTGGTATGTTTTTCTTGTGACTTCCAACTCCAATAAACTACTTATTAAGCTCATTCTCAGCAGTGGTTCATGAAACAAATCTAAGGGCAGAGAAAATAGGAAGAGAAATTAATAGTCAAAAGCATCTCGAGAAAGTTCACTTGCATAAAATTCACAAAACATTATTATTATTTTTACTTTCCTCAAGTTCTGGTCATCTCATTCTTGATGAATATGTCTGTGAGAATATTATTTTTTTCTTTAAATGGAAAATTTCAAAATGGATAAACCCTTAGCATTTCTTAAATTCGGACAATATTTGAGTGAGTAAATATAAAATGAAAAATGATTTCATCTTATTGTATAAGCAATTAATGCGTTTTTTTTGTTTGTTTCTTTTTTTTTTCTTTTGGTCTCACAGATTTACATACCAATTTGTTTGTGTTCCTGAATCTTCTCCTTCAAACTTTTGAGTCATATTCAATTGTGTTGTCTACTCAACAGAAGGGATCTTTCTCTGCCCCAATTTGCTTCACTCCATAGTCCCACAGACGCCTTACAGTTTTTTTTGGGGGGGGTTTGGCAAAAAGCTGATAATCATGATTAACACCTCACTTTCTTTCACTTCCTATTTCACATCTGCTAGTTCAACCATCAGAATATCACCACCATCCCCACCTCCACCTCTACCAATTCTAAATTCAAATCTCCCCTGAATTATTTTTATTTATTTATTTATTTTGCGGTACGCGGGCCTCTCACTGTTGTGGCCTCTCCCGTTGCGGAGCACAGGCTCCGGACGCGCAGGCTCAGCGGCCATAGCTCATGGGCCCAGCCGCACCGCAGCATGTGGGATCCCGGACCGGGGCACGAACCCGTGTCCCCTGCATCGGCAGGCGGACTCTCAACCACTGTGCCACCAGGGAAGCCCTCCCCTGAATTATTTTAATAGCGTTAGCTGTTAATTATTTTAATAGATACACAGCTGCTACTTCCCTTTCCCTCTTTCTCACCCTTTCCTTACCTTCAGTTCTTTTCAGGCCTTGAACCAGGAACTCTTCAAGGGATCAGACCACACACCTCCACTCTCCACTGGGAAGTGAGCTTTGCCTCACAAGGCAGGTCCTGCGCATGCTTTCTTTCTGTCCATCAATTTCCCCAAACCAGGTTGAATCCCCACTTGATCTCCATCTCCTAATTGAAGGAAGGGAGAAGACGGGAACTAATATTTATTATTTTCATCTGGGGATTCTAGGCTAGCTTCCTTATATATGTTAATCTTTACATACATGATATTATTATACTCATTTTACAGGCAAATGAAACTAATAAGTGCCTGGGATATTTGCATGACTATGTTAACAAGTGTTAACCTAGCCAACGAGTAGCAGTACTAGAATTCAAACCCAGATAAATCTGGGGCCAACTTCCAAGTCATTTCTACCTTGTGTTTCTTTGAAGGCATACATTAGCACTTTTTGTTGGCCACCCTGGGATCCCAGAATGACTGTTTGGGCAGGTAGCAAGAGGATATGTTTAGGAAGCAGAAAAAAACAGAATTTGTGGACCATTTCTTCAACTGTATAATAGAAATAAAAATTCCTAACAGTTCTTTTAAATAATAAAATCAAAGAATTTAGTACTGTTTTTAGGAAAGAATAAACACACACACGCAAATAGATACACACCTGTTATTTCTCTTCCCTCTTTCTCATTAAAAACAAATTCTAAAGTATCACTTAGGGATGGAGAGTTGAGGTGTGTGGCCTGAACACAGAGTTCCTGGTTCAAGGTAAATACATACACACACAGCAAATTAAGTCACTGCCAGTTGTCCTTTTGGTGACCCCTCCAACTTCACTGCCTACCACCTTACTTTGTCTTCATCCACTACATTGACTTCCTCACACTTCCAGGCACACACAATGCCCCTTGGGGCCTTTACTTTATTGATTGATTGATTGATTTAATCTATTTATTTATTGGTTTATTTATCTATCTATCTTAGGCCTTCTCTTTATTCACCTATCTATCTATCTTACGCCTTCTCTTTACTTATTTACTTATTTATTTATCTATCTATCTTAGGCCTTCTCTTTATTTATCTATCTTAGGCCTTCTATTCATTTATTTATTTATCTATCTTAGGTCTTCTCTTTATTTATTTGTCTATTTACTTATTTATTTATTTAGTTCCCGTATTTTTTTGGCTGCGTCAGGTCCTAGTTGCAGCAGGCGTGATCTTTTCGTTGTGGAGTGTGGGCTTCTCTCTAGTTGTGGCTCACGGGCACCAGGGTGCATGGGGTCTGTAGTTTGCGGCCCTCAGGCTCTCTAGTTGAAGCACGCAAGCTCAGTATTTGAGGTGCACGGGCTTAGTTGCCCCGCAGCGTGTGGGATCTTAGCTCCCCGACCAGGGATCGAACGTGTGTCCCCTGCATTGGAAGGCAGATTCTTTACCACTGGACCAGCAGGAAGGTTCAGGACCTTTGCTTTAGGTATCCGCTCTGCCTGCCAAGTTTATCCTGGAGCCTTGGCTTGTTCATTTAATTTCTTCCAATGCCTTTTCAAAGGTAGCTTTATTAGAGAAGTCACCCTACATTATTCTATTAAAATAGCTCACCACATCTCACCACAGGGACTGTTACCCTAACTTATGTTTGTCCCCCTAACTTTCATCACAATCTAACACACAACATGTTTACTTTTTTTTCCCCATAAATATCTGTCTTCTCAAAAGAATTCTTGTACTATAAGGTAAAGGGGTCTCTTTATGTTTTATTTACTTCTAGATCCCAAATGGCTAGATTAGTGCCTAGGGCCTCTTAGCTGATAAATAAGTACTCACTGGATAAACTTAATGAAATAATCAAATATTTATATTTGTTACTGTGCAGATAAAGACTTTAAAAAATAAGATCAGTAAATCTCTGGCCACTTCATCTGACAATTGTATCTTCTTCTTTTGTCTTTGTCATATTAAGGACTTTTAGTAGAAGCCTCAGCTGATTGATCATTTGCAGTAGAGGTCAAAATTGCAATTATTTAATTCCACAGATTGCCTTGGAGGGCAATGAAACAGACAATTGATGCTGCTTGATCTTTTACACAGTTGTTCCTTTATGAAAAATAAACCTTAAAAAATGCTGTTGTGGAATATAGTAAAGTGCTCTGAATATTTACAATTGTAAGAAAATGTCCAAGAATGGTGTATATGGCAAGTATTTCTATGTTGTACACAGTTTATTAAAATTTAATAAAATACCATTTGTTATCATTTTTTTAACAATGTCCAAAAGGTTTCAAAAATTGGTAATTTTTCTTAATCTCTCTGCTTTCAATATTGTTTGCAAACTAGAGTTTTTAAATTTAGTTATGATAAATACAATATCTTTTAAGGAATCCCTTTGACTTATGGACCACAAGGTATGTTTCACCTTATTTTTTATATTATTTCAATATTAAAAAAGAATCACTGGCCCTTTGGCTCTGATCAATTAGATAAACAATTCTGACTCCCTTTTTTTAAATCTGTCTAATTTTTGTATGGTTTTATGATAAGGCAAGTTTTAGGGCAATATTTATCTTGAAGATATTTGAGTTGTTAAAGTTTCCACTTTTCTTAGAAATGTGTTTTCCACTACCAAGAAAGGAGCACTGAGTAGTACAGGGACATTTTATTTTATTATTCTTTTTCTTTTCTTTTTCCCAGTGGAATTTCTCAGCAGAGTTGGAAATTCCCCAGATTTATAAAACATTAATATTAAATGTATAATAAATGATTATGCTGCAAAATCCAATCACATAGGAATTGGAAAATACCCTTTCTCCGTTAAAACTATTTTTAGGAATGGAGAGTTTATAAAGGATTATCTCTTGAATGCAGGAGAAAAATCATGCCCCACACTCCATAACCAAAAATAGCATTATCAAAGGCAAACACCATTATTCAGTGTAATGAAGATAAGGCTGAGAATTCACAGGACAAATTCTATGAAAAAGTTAAATCATTTATGGCGTTTCTATTGCAGTGGAAGAGAGCTCAGCTACATATATGTATATATATTACCATCCAATTAGATCTATCATGTGGTGGTTGGTGTCCAAGAAAATTTTGATGTGACAGAAGAACGCTTTTTCTTTTCTAGTGGGTCTGTGTCTTTATTCCTGTCTTACCCCTATGTTCTTCATGACATTTTTTTTCTTAAATTCCATATATATGTGTTAGCATACAGTATTTATCTTTCTCTTTCTGACTTACTTCACTCTGTATGACAGACTCTAGGTCTATCCACCTCATTACAAATAGCTCAATTTCATTTCTTTTTATGGCTGAGTAATATTCCATTGTATATATGTGCCACATCTTCTTTATCCATTCATCCGATGATGGACACTTAGGTTGTTTCCATCTCCGGGCTATTGTAAATAGGGCTGCTGTGAACATTTTGGTACATGTCTCTTTTTGAATTATGGTTTTCTCAGGGTATATGCCCAGTAGTGGGATTGCTGGGTCATATGGTAGTTCTATTTGTAGTTTTTTAAGGAACCTCCATACCGTTCTCCATAGCGGCTGTACCAATTCACATTCCCACCAGCAGTGCAAGAGTGTTCCCTTTTTTCCACACCCTCTCCAGCATTTATTGTTTCTAGATTTTTTGATGATGGCCATTCTGACTGGTGTGAGATGATATCTCATTGTAGTTTTGATTTGCATTTCTCTAATGAGTAAAGATGTTGAGCATCCTTTCATGTGTTTGTTGGCAGTCTGTATATCGAGAAGAACTCTTAAACATGATGCCCATGACAAGCACGACTGTGTTCTGGGGTTTAATTAAGTCTTTTTTTTTTTTTTTGGCACACTGCATGGCTTGTGGGATCTTAGTTCCCCAACCAGGGATTCAACGCAGGTCGTCAGTAGTGAAAGCGTGGAGTCCTAACCACTGGACTGCCAGGGAATTCCCATAATGTCTTAACAATGCTAATATGAAAGTAGTCAAATTTAGGACATATGACTACTGAGAGTGCTCCCCAAATGGTCGAAGCTGTTAGACCATTAATTTAAACTGAGGTGGCAACATTTTTCAAGGACATGGAACTTAAGTCAGTTCCTTGCATGACTGACCCAGAGTTACCCTCCACTAGAAAATTAAAATAGAAGACATACTGTTTGTAATAATTAAGTCTATGAACTTTGTGCCCTCCTAGGGCCAGACCACTGGCAATGCAGTTATGGTTGATGGATTAGATGAATAATAACAATCTGCTTACACATTGAGGTTAAGATGCTTCAGAAGCGGCATGTTCTGGAAACAACTGAAATTTTAAGAATTCAGTTCATTTGAATAGTTAACAATAAACAGTGGAGCAAAGTCTTGAACTTTGCAATTTCATTTATCATACTGATCTCAGTTTCATCAAATCAGAGTCATGACCAAACTAAATTACAAAATAGTGGGGTTAAAACTTATCCTTCTTCTCCCTCCCACCAAAAAAAAAAAAAAAACAGCTTAAAAATTCTTCAGGCCACTGTTCTCAATATTGAAAGTTTGTAAAAAGACGTACAACTGTGAAGTTACTGAATTGAAATTTAAATACTGTGCTGAAAGCTAAATATGGTAATGATGCAGAAATAGAGGAATTCTATCTTTATGTAACTGAGTTTTTTTAATTAATTTAAAATTAAAATAATTACCCTAGTTCTATCAATATTTGGAATTACATTCTAAATTCCTTCCCCTTGATAAAAGAAAAGAATGAAATTATTATATACAATTAAAGGTAAAAGAGTTTACTATAGGCCAGATACTCTTATTGTTATTTATATGTTCCATGATAATCTAACTGAATTTTAACAATTCTGTGAGGTAGATGGTATTATTATCTCCATCTTATCTATAAGGCTACTGAAGCACATGCTAAGTAGTTAGCCTATGTCTCACAAGGAGCAAAATGTAGGGTTAGAATTTGAATCTAGACAATCTGGTTCTAGGATAAACGTTTTCAGGTACTAGACTATAGCTACATTACTAAATAAATAAATAGGGTCTGCATCCAAACTAAAGTAAAACAGAATTAATACAATTCCATTTCTGGGCTTCCCTGGTGGCGCAGTGGTTAAGAATCCACCTGCCAATGCAGGGGACATGGGTTCGAGCCCTGGTCTGGGAAGATCTCACATGCCACAGAGCAACTAAGCTCGTGCGCCAAAACTACTGAGCCTGCGCTCTAGGGCCTGTGAGCCTCACCTACTGAGCCCACGTGCCACAGCTACTGAAGCCCGCGCGCCTAGAGCCCAAGCTCCGCAACAAGAGAAGCCACCGCAATGAGAAGCCCGTGCACCGCAATGAAGAGTAGCCCGAGCTCACCGCAACTAAAGCCCGCGCGCAACAACAAAGACCCATCGCAGCCAAAAATAAAATAAATTTATTAAAAAAAAGAAAACTTCATTTCACGAGAAACCACTAAGCACTTATCAGAATGGCTAAACTCCAAAACATGGAAAACACCAAATATTGGTGAAGATATAGAGCAACAGGAAAGCTCGTTAATTGCTGTTGGAATGCAAAATGGTACAAGCACTTTGTAAATTTCTTATGAAGCTAAATATAGGCTTACCTATCATACAATCCAGCAGTCACACTCCTAGTTAATTATCCAAATGCAAAACATGAAAGCCTATACACAGATTTTTAGAGCAGCTTTATTCATAATTGCCAAAAATTTGAAGTAATCAAGATAGAGCTTGGGAAGATGGCGGAAGAGTAAGACGCGGAGATCACCTTCCTCCCCACAGATACATCAGAAATTCAACTACACGTGGAACAACTCCTACAGAACACCTACTGAACGCTGACAGAAGACCTCAGACCCCCAAAAGGCAAGAAACTCCCCACATACCTGGGTAGGGCAAAAGAAAAAAAGAATAAACAGAGACAATAGGATAGGGACGGGACCTGCACCAGTGGGAGGGAGCCGTGAAGGAGGAAAGGTTTCCACACACTACAAGCCCCTTCGCGGGCGGAGACTGCAGGTGGCGGAGGGGGAAAGCTTAGGAGTAGCGGAGGAGAGCACAGCAACAGGGTTGTGGAGGGCAAAGCGGAGAGATTCCGGCACAGAGGATCGGTGCCCTCAGGCACACACCAGCCCGAGAGGCTTGTCTGCTTGGCCGCCGGGGCGGGCGGGGCTGGGAGCTGAGGCTCGGGTATCGGCTTTCAGTCGGAGCGCAGGGAGAGGACTGGGGCTGGCGAAAGGACGAGAGCCTGAAGGGGTTAGTGCACCGCGGCTAGCCCGGAGGGAGTCCGGGGAAAGGGTCTGGAGCTGCCGAAGAGGCAAGAGACTTTTTTCCCTTTTGTTTCCTGGTGTGCGAGGAGAGGGCATTAAGAGGGCTGCTTGGGGAAGCACCGGAGACGGGCGCGAGCCGCGGCTAAAGGCGCGGATCTCGGAGACGGGCGTGGGACGCTGGGGCTGCTGCTGCCGCTGCCGCCGCTGGGCCTGTGTGCGAGCGCGGGTCACTGTCCGCCCCGCCTTCCGGGGGGCCTGTGCACCCCGCCACTGCCGGGGTCCCGGGACCCGGGGACGGTTTTCCCGGGAAAGCGCACGGAGCGCCTCGGGCTGCTGCAACGTCACGCCGGCCTCTGCCACCACAGCCCCGCCCCACACTGCGCGCCCCTCCGTCTCCTCTGCCTGAGTGAGCCAGAGCCCCCGAATCAGCAGCTCCTTTAAACTCGTCCTGTCTGAGCGAAGAACGGACGCCCTCCGGCGACCTACGCGCAGAGGCGGGGCCAGGTCCAAGGCTGAGACCCGGGAGCTGTGAGAGCAGAGACAGGGAAGTCTCTCTGTGCAGCCTCGGAGGCAGCGGATTAAAGCTGCACGGTCCATTTGATGTGCCCTGCGTCTGTGGAGTGTATAAATGGACAGCGAATCATCCCAAATTTAGGAAGTGGAATTTGAGGACAAGATTTAAGACTTTCCCCCCTTTTCCTCTTTTTACAACGAATTATCCCAAATTAAGGAGGTGGACTTAGAGAGCAAGATTTCAGACTTCTCGCCCTTTTCCTCTTTTTACAACGAATTATCCCAAATTGAGGAGGTGGACTTGGAGAGCAAGAGTTTTGATTTTTCCCCCTGCTCTCTTTTAGTGAATGTGTATGTGTAATCTTCTGTGTAAGATTCTCTCTGTATAGCTTTGCTTCCACCATATGTCCCAGGGTTCTATCTGTCCGTTTTTTTTTCAATAATAACTTTTTAATTTTAATAACGCTACTATATTTCATACTTTATTCTATTTTACTTTACCTGCTCTTTCTTTTTTTCCTACCTTCCCTTCCTCCCTCCCACCCTCCACTCCTCCTTTCCTTCTTTCTTTTTCTTTCCTCCCTCCCGCCCTCCCACCGTTCTTCTTCCCACTTTCTTTTTCTTTCCTTCCTCCCTCGCACCCTCCGCTCCTCCTTTCCTTCTTTCTTTTTCTTTCCTCCCTCCCGCCCTCCCACCATTCTTCTTCCCACTTTCTTTTTCTTTCCTTCCTCCCTCCCTCCCTTCTTCCATTCACTCTTCCTTTTGCTTTCATTCCTCACTCCCTCCCTCCCTCCTTTCTTTCTTTCCATCCTTCCTGCCTCCCTCCTTTCTCTCTTTCTTCCTTCCTTCCTTCCTTTCTTCCCTTCTTCCTTTCTTTCCCTCTCTCTTTCTTTCTTCTACTAATTCTTTCTTTCTACTTTTTCTCCCTGTTATTCTGAGCCGGGTGGATGAAAGGCTCTTGGTGCTGCAGCCAGGAGTCAGTGCTGTGCCTCTGAAGTGGGAGAGCCAACTTCAGGACACGGGTCCACAAGAGACCTCCCAGCTCCACATAATATCAAGCAGCAAAAATCTCCCAGAGATCTCCATCTCAACACCAGCACCCAGCTTCAGTCAACGACGAGCAAGCTACAGTGCTGGTCACCCTATGCCAAGCAACTAGCAAGGCAGGAACACAACACCACCCACTAGCAGAGAGGCTACCTAAAAGCATAATAAGGCCACAGGCACCCCAAAACACACCACCAGACGTGGACCTGCCCACCAGAAAGACAAAATCGAGCCTTAACCACCAGAACACAGGCATTAGTCCCCCCCACCAGGAAGCCTACACAACCTACTGAAACAACCTTAGCCACTGGGGACAGACACCAAAAACAACGGGAACTACGAATCTGCAGCCTGCAAAAAGGAGACCCCAAACACAGTAAGATAAGCAAAATGAGAAGGCAGAAAAACACACAGCAGGTGAAGGAGCAAGATAAAAACCTACCAGACCTAACAAATGAAGAGGTAATAGGCAGCCTACCTGAAAAAGAATTCAGAATAATGATGGTAAAGATGATCCAAGATTCTATTTCCAAGATCCAAAATCTTGGAACTAGAATAGACAAAATGCAGGAAACAGTTAACAAGGACCTAGAAGAACTAAAGATGAATGAAGCATCGATTAAAAACACAATAAATGAAATGAAAAATACTCTAGATGGGATCAATAGCAGAATAACTGAGGCAGAAGAACGGATAAGTGAGGTGGAAGATAAAATAGTGGAAATAACTGATGCAGAGCAAAATAAAGAAAAAAGAATGAAAAGAACAGAGGACAGTCTCAGAGACCTCTGGGACAACATTAAACGCACCAACATTCGAATTATAGGGGTTCCAGAAGAAGAAGAGAAAAAGAAAGGGACTGAGAAAAGATTTGAAGAGATTATAGTTGAAAACTTCCCTAATATGGGAAAGGAAATAGTTAATCAAGTCCAGGAGGCACAGAGAGTCCCATACAGAATAAATCCAAGGAGAAATACACCAAGACACATATTAATCAAACTGTCAAAAATTAAACACAAAGAAATCATATTAAAAGCGGCAAGGGAAAAGCAACAAATAACACACAAGGGAATCCCCATCAGGTTAACAGCTGATCTCTCAGCAGAAACTCTACAAGCCAGAAGGGAGTGGCAGGACATAATTAAAGTGATGAAGGAGAGAAACCTGCAACCAAGATTACTCTACCCAGCAAGGATCTCATTCAGATTTGATGGAGAAATTAAAACCTTTACAAACAAGCAAAAGCTGAGAGAGTTCAGCACCACCAAACCAGCTTTACAACAAATGCTAAAGGAACTTCTCTAGGCAAGAAACACAACAGAAGGAATATACCTACAATAACGAAGCCAAAGCAATTAAGGAAATGGGAATAGGAACATACATATCAACAATTACCTTAAATGTAAATGGACTAAATGCTCCCACCAAAAGACACAGAGTGGCTGAATGGATACAAAAACAAGACCCATATATATGCTGTCTACAAGAGACCCCCTTCAGACCTAGAGACACATACAGACTGAAAGTGAGGGGATGGAAAAAGATATTCCATGCAAATGGAAATCAAAAGAAAACTGGAGTAGCAATTCTTATATCAGACAAAATAGACTTTAAAATAAAGACTATTAGAAGAGACAAAGAAGGACACTACATAACGATAAAGGGATCGATCCAAGAAGAAGATATAAGAATTGTAAATATTTATGCACCCAACATAGGAGCACCTGAATACATAAGGCAAATACTAACAGCCATAAAAGGGGAAATCGACAGTAACACACTCATAGTAGGGGACTTTAACAGCCCACTTTCACCAATGGACAGATCATCCAAAATGAAAATAAATAAGGAAACACAAGCTTGAAATGATACATTAAACAAGATGGACTTAGTTGATATTTATAGGACATTCCATCCAAAAACAACAGAATACACATTTTTCTCAAGTGCTCATGGAACATTCTCCAGGATAGATCATATCTTGGGTCACAAATCAAGCCTTGGTAAATTTAAGAAAATTGAAATTGTATCAAGTATCTTTTCCGACCACAATGCTATGAGACTAGACATCAATTACAGGAAAAGATCTGTAAAAAATACAAACACATGGAGGCTAAACAATACACTACTCAATAACGAAGTGATCACTGAAGAAATCAAAGAGGAAATAAAAAACTACCTAGAAACAAATGACAATGGAGACACGACGACCCAAAACCTATGGGATGAAGCAAAAACAGTTCTAAGGGGGAAGTTTATAGCAATACAATCCCACCTTAAGAAACAGGAAACATCTCAAGTAAACAACCTGACCCTGCACCTAAAGCAATTAGAGAAATAAGAACAAAAGACCCCCAAAGTTAGCAGAAGGAAAGAAATCATAAAGATCAGATCAGAAATAAATGAAAAAGAAATGAAGGAAACGATAGCAAAGATCAATAAAACTAAAAGCTGGTTCTTTGAGAAGATAAACAAAATTGACAAACCATTAGCCAGACCCTTCAAGAAAAGAAGGGAGAAGACTCAAATCAATAGAATTAGAAATGAAAAAGGAGAAGTAACAACTGACACTGCAGAAATACAAAAGATCATGAGAGATTACTACAAGCAACTCTATGCCAATAAAATGGACAACCTGGAAGAAATGGACAAATTCTTAGAAATGCACAACCTGCCAAGACTGAATCAGGAAGAAATAGAAAATATGAAGAGACCAATCACAAGCACTGAAATTGAAACTGTGATAAAAAATCTTCCAACAAACAAAAGCCCAGGACCAGATGGCTTCACAGGTGAATTCTATCAAACATTTAGAGAAGAGCTAACACCCATCCTTCTCAAACTCTTCCAAAATATAGCAGAGGAAGGAACACTCCCAAACTCATTCTGCAAGGCCACCATCACCTTGATACCAAAACCAGGCAAGGATGTCACAAAGAAACAAAACTACAGGCCAATCTCACTGATGAACATAGATGCAAAAATCCTCAATAAAATACTAGCAAACAGAATCCAACAGCACATTAAAAGGATCATACACCATGAACAAGTGGGGTTTATTCCAGGAATGCAAGGATTCTTCAATATACGCAAACCAATCAATGTGATACACCATATTAACAAATTGAAGGAGAAAAACCATATGATCATCTCAATAGATGCAGAGAAAGCTTTCAACAAAATTCAACACCCATTTATGATAAAAACCCTGCAGAAAGTAGGCATAGAGGGAACTTTCCTCAACATAATAAAGGCCATATATGACAAACCCACAGCCAACATTGTCCTCAATGGTGAAAAACTGAAACCATTTCCACTAAGATCAGGAACAAGACCAGGCTGCCCACTCTCACCACTCTTATTCAACTTAGTTTTGGAAGTTTTAGCCACAGCAATCAGAGAAGAAAAGGAATTAAAAGGAATCCAAATTGGAAAAGAAGAAGTAAAGCTGTCACTGTTTGCAGATGACATGATACTATACATAGAGAATCCTAATGATGCTACCAGAAAACTACTGGAGCTAATCAATGGATTTGGTAAAGTAGCAGGATACAAAATTAATGCACAGAAATCTCTGGCATTCCTGTACACTAATGATGAAAAATCTGAAAATGAAATCAAGAAAACACTCCCATTTACCATTGCAACAAAAAGAATAAAATATCTAGGAATAAACCTACCTAAGGAGACAAAAGACCTGTATGCAGAAAATTATAAGACACTGATGAAAGAAATTAAAGATGATACAAATAGATGGAGAGATATACCATGCTCCTGGATTGGAAGAACCAATATTGTGAAAATGACTCTACTACCCAAAGCAATCTACAGATTCAATGCAATCCCTATCAAACTACCACTGGTATTTTTCACAGAACTAGAACAAAAACTTTCAAAATTTGTTTGGAAAAACAAAAGACCCCGAATAGCAAAAGCAATCTTGAGAACGATAAACGGAGCTGGAGGAATCAGGCTCCCTGTCTTCAGACTATACTACAAAGCTACAGTAATCAAGACAGTGTGGTACTGGCACAAAAACAGAAAGATAGATCAATGGAACAGGATAGAAAGCCCAGAGATAAACCCACGCACATATGGTCAACTTATCTTTGATAAAGGAGTCAGGAATGTACAGTGGAGAAAGGACAGCCTCTTCAGTAAGTGGTGCTGGGAAAACTGGACAGGGACATGTAAAAGTATGAGATTAGATCATTCCCTAACACCATACACAAAAATAAGCTCAAAATGGATTAAAGACCTAAATGTAAGGCCAGAAACTATCAAACTCTTAGAGGAAAACATAGGCAGAACACTCTATGACATCAATCACAGCAAGATCCTTTTGGACCCACCTCCTAGAGAAATGGAAATAAAAACAAAGATAAACAAATGGGACCTAATGAAACTTCAGTGCTTTTGCACAGCAAAGGAAACCATAAACAAGACCTAAAGACAACCCTCAGAATGGCAGAAGATATTTGCAAATGAAGCAACTGACAAAGGATTAATCTCCAAAATTTATAAACAGCTCATGCAGCTCAATAGCAAAAAAACAAACAACCCAATCCAAAAATGGGCAGAAGACTTAAATAGGCATTTCTCCAAAGAAGATATACAGACTGCCAACAAACACATGAAAGAATGCTCAACATCATTAATCATTAGAGAAATGCAAATCAAAACTACAATGAGATATCATCTCACACCAGTCAGAATGGCCATCATCAAGAAATCTAGAAACAATAAATGCTGGAGAGGGTGTGGAGAAAAGGGAACACTCTTGCACTGCTGGTGGGAATGTGAATTGGTACAGCCACTATGGAGAACAGTACGGAGGTTCCTTAAAAAACTAAAAATAGAAGTACCATATGAGCCAGCAATCCCACTACTAGGCATATACCCTGAGAAAACCATAATTCAAAAAGAGACAAGTACCAAAATGTTCATTGCAACTCTATTCACAATAGCCCGGAGCTGGAAACAACCTAAGTGTCCATCATCGGATGAATGGATAAAGAAGATGTGGCACATATATACAATGGAATATTACTCAGCCATAAAAAGAAACGAAACTGAGCTATTTGTAATGAGGTGGATAGACCTAGCGTCTGTCATACAGAGTGAAGTAAGTCAGAAAGGGAAAGACAAATACTGTATGCTAACACATATATATGGAATTAAAAAAAAATGTCATGAAGAACCTAGGGGTAAAACGGGAATAAAGACACAGATCTACTTGAGAATGGATTTGAGGATATGGGGAGGGGGAAGGCTAAGCTGTGAGAAAGCGAAAGAGGGGCCTGGACATATATACACTACCAAACGTAAGGTAGATAGATAGTGGGAAGCAGCCGCATACCACAGGGAGATCAGCTCGGTGCTTTGTGACCGCCTGGAGGGGTGTGATGGGGAGGGTGGGAGGGAGGGAGATGCATGAGGGAAGGGATGTGGGAACAGATGTATATGTATGACTGATTCACTGTGTTATAAAGCAGAAACTAATAAAAAAAAAGAAACTGGATAAGCATAAAAAAAAATCAAGATGAATATAAGGTTGGCTCCCTGTGTGGTGCTGAGGGAGAAATCATCTCATGGCTGACTCTTTCCTGCCTTCTGGTGGTTGTAGACAATTCTTTTTTTTATTTTTTTAAAAATTTATTTATTTAATATATTTATTTTTGGCTGCATTGGGTCTTCGTTGCTGCGTGCGGGCTTTTCTCTAGTTGCAGCCAGCGGGAGCTACTCTTCATGGCGGTGCACAGGCTTCTTATTGCGGTGGCCTCTCTTGTGGCAGAGCACGGGCTCTAGGCACTTGGGCTTCATTCGTTGTGGCCCACGGGCTCTAGAGCACAGACTCAGTAATTGTGGCGCAAGGGCTTAGTTGCTCCGTGGCATGTGCGATCTTCCAGACCAGAGCTCGAACCCATGTCCCTTGCATTGGCAGGCAGATTCTTAACCACTGCACCACCAGGGAAGCCCCTTGTAGACAATTCTTGCTCTTCCTTGGCTGGTTCATGCATCTCTTTTATGTCTACCTCCGTCTTCACACAATGCTGTCCCCTGCGTGTGTGTTGTCACTGTGTATCCTCTTCTCTTCTTATAAAGACATGAGTACTTGGATTTAGGGCCCTCCCTAATCTAGTATGACCATATCTCAACTAATTCTATCAATATAGACCCTATTTCCAGATATGGTCACATTCTGAGGCTTAGGGTAGACATGATTTTGGAGGGACAATATGCAACTCCATCATCTATTCCTAATTTGCTGAAGATTTTTATGACAAATTTGTGTTACATCTTGTCAGATGCCTTATCTCTTTCCACAGAGATGACAGTATGATTGGCGCTTTTAGTCTGATTACTATGAAAATCGCATTGATTGATTTTCAAAAGTGAAACCAACCTTGCATTCTTGGAAATAAACTTATCTTTTCATGGGAAATTAATACATTTATGTATTGCTGGATTTAATTTTCTAATATGTCGTTAAGGATTTTTGTGGCTAAGTTCAAGAGTTTTGTTAGGTAGTATTTTTTTTTTTTTTTTTTTTTTTTTTTTTTGCGGTACGTGGGCCTCTCACTGTTGTGGCCTCTCCCGTTGCGGAGCACAGGCCCCGGATGCGCAGGCTCAGCGGCCATGGCTCACGGGCCCAGCTGCTCCGCGGCATATGGGATCCTCCCGGACCGGGGCACGAACCCGTATCCCCTGCATCGGCAGGCGGACTCTCAACCACTGAGCCACCCGGGAGGCCCAGGTAGTATTTTTTAATGTCTTTTTTGGTTACTTTTATATTGAGATAATTTGACATACCATAAAATTCACCCCTTTTAAATGTACAATCCAGCGGTTTTTAGCATACAGTTGACCCTTGAACAACGAGGGATTGATCTGCGTATAATTTATAGTCAGTCCTCTGTATCCAGGGTTCCTCTGCATCCACGGATCCAACCAACCATGGACCGTGTGGTACTGTAGTATTTACTATTGAAAAAAGATCCATATATAAATGAACCTGTACATTTCCAACCTGTGTTATTCAAGGGTCAACTGTATCTACAAAGTTGTGCAAATATTACCACTACTTAATTTCAAAACATTTTCTTCAACACCAAAAGCAACTTAGTACCTTTTAGCAGTCTCTTCCCACTATTCCCTCTCCTCCCTACTGGTAACCACTAATCTATTTTTTGTCTCTATACTCTATTTTGGATAAACCCTACTGATATTCTTCAAGTGTGTTAATCTTTTAATATCATCTTATAACTTCTTTTCGATAATATCTCCCTTATAGCTACTTTCCCTCATTCTAATTTGCCTTTAGTTTCTTGAGTCCTACAACACACAAATACACAAAGTCCTTCTTTGGTACTTTCATCATTTCTTCCAATTCTAGTTCTTCTATTGACTATTATTCTCCTGCTTATAAGTCACATTTTCCTGATTCTTGGCATGTCTAGGAATTTTCTTAATTGGATGCAGGACAGTATAACTACTACATTGCTGAATGTCTAAAATTTATTTTCCTCCTTTAAAGAGTGCTGACTTTTTTTCTAGAAGGCAATTAAATTATTCACATATCAGGTTGGTTTTTCTCAAGACTTATTTTGAAGCATTGCTAATTTGAGGGTAAAATAGGTTTTACGCTGGAGCAAATTTAGGCTTATTACTACTAGTAGTCTTATTTCTAGGCTAGAAATATTAGGCTTACTACTGTAATTATTTTACTACTAAAATATTAACCTTCTGGGAACTTTACGGAATGTCCTAGGTTATGACAATTGATTCTCCAGTAATGTTGGTTGGATCTTTCATATCTCTGCACCCCATGTAATCTCTGAGAATTTTCTAGTGTTTACCACCATCCTGTCATTTTTCCTAATCTCATAAACTTTCATTGCATTGTCCACATATGCAGTTTAGTATTCTGCAAAGACTCAGTGCAATTACTGTTCAGGGTTTTGGTGCTCTTTTTCTATATAGGTTCCTCCTATGTCGAACTATGCCTTACAACTTACAACTACCTCAGTGCTCCTGAACTTCAATCTCTTTATGCTTAGCTCAGTGATATTACTGTGCTCTACTTGGGATCTCTTTCTCTGCCTTGTGGTTCATAATGTGTCTCTAGACAATTTTATTTCTCACACTACTTATTTTCTCACTTTGGGGAATCCCAGGCCTGTGCTGTCAATTGTCCAAGGTCTATTTTTGTTTGTTTGTTTTTGTTTGTGTTTTTTTCCCTATTCTCCACTTGTTTGTGGTGGAGGTTAAGTCTGGCTATTTTATTTGATATTGCCAGAAGCAGAAGTCTAGTTCATAAATTTTAATTAGTATATTAATTCAGAAATCAATTCCCCCACTCTTTCTCTCTTGCAGTTATAATTAATAAGTAGTTCAGTACTTCAGGGGACTTTATTGTTAATCATGTGATTTGTTGACAGGTTTTTAATATATTTATTTTACTTTTTTAATATATTTGTATAAAGGTAGTTATTATGTGCACATAAAATACAGTTAATAAAATACAAAACAAACTACTTCCTATATATTATTACATACTTAATGTCCTTTTCTGAACTTGCTTTATGTTGTGAAAAATCACTTAACTTTGACTCTTGGCTTTTAATAAAAAGTAAGTACAACATCAGTAGTTTGTAAAACATTATTTTGTTTTATTTTATATTGTATACAATTTTAATGAAGACTTTAGTAAAAACTTTATGTGATATATAAAGTAAATTTAAAAACATGAACTCTGAAATTAGGCTGCTTGAGTGTGAATCCCTATTTTATCATTTATTTGGTCTGTAACCTAGGAATGGTTAGTTATACTTTTTATATGTTATCTTCCTAATCTGGGAAATAATAACATCTATTTCACAGAGTTGTGAAGAGTAAATTATGTGTGTGTGCTTAAAACCGCTGGTACATCTAACAGCTGTAAAAGTAGTTATTATTATTCCTGTACACAAGAGAAAATATAAAGAAGAAATAATACAGAATTAACTTTACAAGTATAATTAAATTCATTTTTATGATGAAAAGTAAAGTAACTGAAAAGGCAAAATAAAATAGCACTTCTGTTGATCACTCAGGATCTGAACCAAGTTCTGAAATAAGACAAAAGTGTGACCAAGTAGAAGAACAGAGTATCACTTGTGCCTCTCTACAAAGCTAGAGTATATTTTTCTGTAAGATTCCTGTGTCTATATAGACCTTGTAAAAGGTCAGGACTCACACTTGTCCAGGTGAGAGAAAGAGACACCAAGGGCCCTGATTGAGAAATGATGCAAAGCACTTTAGTTCTCTGAAAAGGAGTAAGGCATGTATCAAAGAGCAGATTTTAAAACAAGATATCTCATTTTCATAGAAAGAAACGTAAGAATTGGAGAATGCTCATTCCCACTTAGAAAACACATAATGAGCTAGAAACTGTCACTAGTCCTGCTTTCCACCTGGGATCATTTTTGCTGTTGCTCCTTTTGTTATTTTTATCCCTTCCGTGCTTTTTGTTCTTATAAGTTTATGCATTAAAAAATTACATTATGTTCATTACATTTGAATTTGGGGGTAAGTGGAGCCAAATTAATGTATTTAATCTGTCACCTTTAAGTGGAAGTCTTGCTTACATTCCCTCTTCTGAAAACGTACTGACTAAACCTTTATTTCAGAACATCAGTATAATGCAGAAAATAACTGCTTTATGGGGTGTTTCTAAACCTTTTCTTTTTTAAATCACATAGCCCAACCAAAATAAAACAGGCTATTATTTATTGCTTGGTAAGTCAGCTATACACTGCTATCTTACCTAATTTGCCTAACACAGTTAAAGGTTGTTATCCAGGAGAATTCAAGGCTGACATTAGTTTAGGATAATGAGGTAGCAGAATATGTAATTTGTTTTGCATAGACTGAGCACTGTTGTAAGTAATGGAGATTTATGTTAATAGCAAAGTCAGCATAACTGACGTTGCAGACAAAGAGTAAACGAAATTTATGCACCATCGAGCTATTATTTTGATAAAGTAGATTTTCCTCCCAGAGATATTTAAAGGCCTTAGTAAAATAGTATCAATACATAGAAGCAGCCATTACATACTGTTATCAAATTATGTTTTCTTAAAACTGACTTATCTGATGGGAGTAATCCAATCACAGGGTACAGTACTAGGTAAGAAATAATCAGGTTAAAAAATTATAACACAGTTACTTAAATTTGAATATAAGTTTTAACGGTTAATGTAGGAGTTTTTCAGTTTATCTACAATGCTTAATGTTAAAAAATTGTATCAATTTACTTATAAATTTTTATTGTCTCAATAATGCATTCCAATTTGCTGTGAGACTTTATAAACAAATGTCACAAGTCTGCTCCTTGTTTTTCTTAGTTCTAAGATAAGGTATTTGACTAGGTAGTACTTACTGTTAAACAAACAGATCAGAATTCATGGATACTTGAATACAATTGTCAGGTGAACACTAATGATAGCTGAAAGCTTAAGTAGGGTCTTTCCCAAGAATGCCTGTTTTTTTTAAAATTAATTTTTATTGGAGTATAGTTGCTTTACAATGTTGCATTAGTTTCTACTGTACAGCAAAGTGAATCAGCTATACGTATTCATATATCCCCTCTGTTTTGGATTTCCTTCCCATTTAGATCATCACAGAGCACTGAGTAGAGTTCCCTGTGCTATACAGGTTTTCATTAGTTATCTATTTTATGCATAGTATCAATAGTGTATATGCGTCAATCCCAATCTCCCAATTCATCCCACCACCACCCCTCCACGGCTTTCCCCCCTTGGTGTCCATACGTTTGTTCTCTACATCTGTGTCTCAACTTCTGCCCTGCAAACCGGTTCATCTGTACCATTTTTCTAGGTTCCACATACATGCGTTAATATATGATATTTGTTTTTCTCTTTCTGACTTACTTCACTCTGTATGACAGTCTCTAGATCCACCCACGTCTCTACAAATGACCCAATTTTGTTCATTTTTATGTCTGAGTAATATTCCATTGCATATATGTACCACATCTTCTTTATGCATTCCTCTATTGATGGGCATTTAGGTTGTTTCCATGTCTTGGCTATTGTAAATAGCGCTGCAGTGAACACTGAGATGCACGTTTCTTTTTGAATTATGTTTTTCTCTGGGTATATGCCCAGTAGTGGGATTGCTGGGTCATATGGTAGTTCTATTTTTAGTTTTTTCAGGAACCTCCATACTGAGATCCTTCAACTTCTAGGAATGCCCTGTCCCAGAACTCCCTCATAAATGCACTATATGGGATGCATGGGTCCATGCACCCTCACTGCAATGTCAGGACAGCTCTAGACAGTCGGTGTTTCTAAATTTAAAGGAGTGGGTGGATATAGAAGGAGAAGTTGAGGCCGTGCAACAAGACAGGATTGCAGGCTCTGCAAAAGTATTGTGCTATGATAGAAGTGGATTTTCACTCTGATGTTCATGCTCTTTGAGCATTTTAGGAACCAATATTGCATCTCCAGTGCAAGGAGAACTATGCTTTTTATTGTTTTGAAGGACATGTGCGTGTGTGTTTAGTCTAAAATCGCATCTGTTACACGGAAATAGATAAACATCTAATCACGGTGGTCATCTCGTTATATACCCCCATGTCTAAATGACAAAAAGATTTTCTTCCTTATCTCTATTCAATTGTTCATTTATTTTGGTCACAGTATAAAAAAGGGGAGTGTGTGTGTGTATGTGTATATGTGTGTATGTGTGTCTCTGTGTGTGTGTGTAGGAGTTAGAAAACATATTGTAATTTTAGCAGCTTCTATGTTTCCTATTCTTGCCACACCTTTAAACAATAAGAAATCCTTCAACTTCTAGGAATGCCCTGTCCCAGAACTCCCTCATAAATCACTCCCTTCCATTAATTTATATTGAAAAAAATTTTTGCAAGTTTCAAGATAAAAACCATTCTTATTTTCTATGGGATATTTTCCTTAATCCTTTAGTTTGGGTCACATTTTTATTTAGGGCTCAGTAACACTCAGACATTACATTTGTCATCATTCTATTCAAGCTTTAGATATGGAATCCTTCCTTCCATTTACCTCTGCTCCATGTCCCCTGTGGCCAAGGAATGGTTGTTTATTTCTGGATAGTTATGGGATCTAACACAGTTGGCCACTGTTACGTTCACTATATGCTTTTATATTTGGCTTTCTAATTTATGAATATTTGCATTAAAAAGTATGATTAAAATAATGGCTAACTTATCTACATTTAATCTAAATAGAAAATAAACCCTGTTAAGGGTTGTGACTTCTTTAAGAAGATTTTTCCTCAATCTTCCACTATTTAAGAGAAATAATTAAATTATGATTCTGTCATGAAACTATTTCCAAAAGAGAATAACATTACTAAGTCTACATATTTTAGAGGCATATCATGTACAGATACTGAGACCATTTTAATGTTGAAAATGTATTCCATCTACCATCGGAAGGCTGATATACAGTGACATAATTGTATTTTTTGACTCTTAGAAATATGTTGACTATTAACTATGTTGTAACCTGAAATTTAAAAGTGGTTTTGTGGTTCCAATTTTTTTTCTTTTTAAGAAAATATCCAATGTATACAATATTTATTGAAGAATTATTTTCTACATGTTTCACTAACTTATTATTATTTCCTTTAACTCTACAATATTTTCTTATCATGGTTATTAAATAGTATATAAGCTTACATTTTTTTCTGGGGTATGAAGCCAAGTAAAGATATAGATCACATTAAAGTCTATTTTAAATTAAAAGTAAAGATCAAAAGCACATCTGGTAGGAAATGGTAGCCAAAGGGAAGAAACCAGAGAATAATATAATAAAGAGTAAAAATACCACCTGCTCACAATTTCTTTCTCTTTTTTGAGCTGTAGTTCCTTAGAATATTATAGAATATTAAGAATTTGGCACA